>NC_134582.1:71962733-72274096 GCF_037038515.1 Microtus pennsylvanicus
TGGAAACAAAAGGGTCGGGAGATCTTCACAGCGACTCTTTATTTACAAACAAATTGTGAACACACAAGCAAGCTGGACCCAGGCCTCGGGGCTGGCACGAGGCCTGCCTATCTCTTGGATCCTTGAGCTTGGGAGCCTCAGCTTTATAGCATTTGGAAAGCCACTTGATTGGAGTAGGCTGATGTTGATGCTGGGAAGTTATTTTCTCCTGGATTCGAGCCCTCGTTTGCTTATTGGGAAAGAGACAGCATTTATCCTGGCTGAGCATCAACAGCAGATAAAACATTTTGCTTCCTCTGGAAGCTGCCAGGCACTCAGCATATAGAGCTCTGGGTGCCTTGGTGTGTGAGCAGCAATCAGCCAACCTCAGCCTTGTGCACTCAGAGCATGCAATTCTATCTGGACATGCCATATCTAGTCTGTCTCTTTGCTTGTGAATGGGCTTTTTCCATGACCTCAGGGGCATTGTTTGGATGATTGCTGGTCTGTCTCAGGTATTCAGAACTGTGCCTTGGTCTGGGGATGTAGCTCAGTTGCTAGAATGCTTACCCACCATGCTTACCATGAAGCTGTGGGCTCCCTCTGTAACACCACATGAATCATGCATGGTGGTGCCTGCCTGTAATCTCAGCATGCAGGAGTTGGAGGCAGATCAGAGCTTCAAGACCACCCTCAGCTACACAGTGAGTGTAAGGCCAGCCTGGGCTACATCACATAGCAAAATAAATAGGTAGGTAGATAGATGATAGATAGATAGATGATAGACAGACAGACAGACAGACAGACAGACAGAACCTGGAAGCAACCTAAATGCCCCTTGACTGAAGAATGGATAAGGAAAATGTGGTACATTTACACAATGGAGTACTACACAGCAGAAAAAAATGACATCTTGAAATTTGAGGGTAAATGGATGGAGCTAGAAAACATAGAGTGAGGTAACCCAGACCCAGAAAGACAAATATCATATGTACTCACTCATAAGTGACTTTTAGACATAGTAAAGAAAAGCAGCCTACAGTTTACAATCCTAGAAAACCTAGACTATAAAGAGGATCCTAAGAGAGACCTACACGGATCTAATATACATGGGAAATAGAAAAAGACAAGATCTCCTGAGTAAATTGGGAGCATGAGGACCTCGGGAGAGGGTAAAATGGGAGGGGAGTGGAAGGGAGGGAAGCAGAGAAAAATATACAGCTCAATAAAAACAATTAAAAAAAGAATTAAAAAAGTGGGTCTTCCTACTTAAAATGATTTAATTAAGAAAAAGATCCCTCACAAGTGTGTCCAGCCATTTGAGACTCAGTCAATTCAGAAGCAGTCAAGGTGACATCCACAACTACCACAGGTGGCAGGGGAATGGGAAAAGAACAGACACAGGTACAGAAAAGCTGGGGCCTGGTGGGTTTGTGCACTCTGATGGAGCTGCACCAACTACCACAATAACCCAAACCTCAGTGTGTTTATTATGTAGAGCACAGGGGGAAGAATTAGCCAGCTTTGGTAGGAGGTCTCTGTAGCCAGGAGTCTCAGGCTCTAGTCATTTCAGCGGGGAAAGCTTCAGTTGTTGGTTTCTTCACACTCTGTCAACATCCACATCCAGACTGGAAGAAGGCTTTGCCTATTCCAAGCCTGACCTGTATGGGGAAGGCTTTGCCATTCCCATTGGGTCCTTGACATGTTGTATCCTGTCAACAATACACATTTACTCAGGGCTTCATCTGCTCTTTGCATATTCACTCAAGGCTTCCTAGGCTCCCTGTACTGGTGTAGGGTGTGTGTGTGTGTGTGTGTGTGTGTATGTGTGGGCTCTGGTTGTATTTGGTGTGAATAAAGGCATATGGTATGTGTGTACCTAGTGTATAGTTATGTACTTAGTGTGTGGTGTGGGTCCCTGGTGTGTGATGTGATCACCTAGTGTTTGTACCTGGTGTATGATGTGTGTAGCTGATATATGGTGTATGCACCTGGTGTATGATATGTGTACATGGTGTGAGGTGCATGCACCTGGTGTGTGGTGTGTATGGCAGGTATGGTAAAAGGAATGTAGTGTGTATACATGTGGTGTATGGCGTATTCTGCCTGTGCTAACAGCAAATGAAAGCACACCTGCAGGATGTCAAGGAGTTAGTTGAGGCTGAGCAGTAGCTCCCCACCTGCTGGTGGTGGCAGGTGTCTGTAGTGGCATTTCAATTGTATTTTAGTAAATAAAGACTGCCCGAAAATCTGAGAGTAAAAGAGTCCCACTGGTCAGTCTTACAGACCAGATTATGGTAACACACACCTTTAATCCCAGTAGCC
Organism: Microtus pennsylvanicus; assembly: GCF_037038515.1. Lineage (NCBI taxonomy): Eukaryota > Metazoa > Chordata > Mammalia > Rodentia > Cricetidae > Microtus > Microtus pennsylvanicus. Next base: position 71,965,038 of record NC_134582.1, read on the forward strand.
ACAATGACACACAACTTTAATCACAGTAGCCATAAAGACAGGCATCTTTAATCCCAGTAGCCACACTAGTTGCCATAGAAACTGGGCAGTGCTTGCCTTTAATGATGATGGTGCACACCTTTAATCTCAGCCCCAGAGAAGATTATAAAACGGGAGGTGACAGCTCTCAACACAGTCTCATTCTGAGATTCCTGCAGGCAGGATCGCCATTTCAGACTGAGGTTGGGGTAAGAGCTAATGGTCAGAGTTGGGTTGGAATTCGAGCTCTAGGATTTGAAACCCAAACCTAGCTACTTGGGTTCGGGAGAAAAACTAACGCTCCCAGCTCCCATCTGCCTCAGCTTAGCTTCCATGTAAAGATGGAAAATACACAGAGAATCTGGACACTGTATGTTATTGTGTTGTCTCTGAATTGTTTCACTGCTGAGGCAGAAGCAACAGCTGCCGGAAGACATTTGATTATAAATGCTGCTGGATTAATCCAACCTACATATTCTGAAAATGCCTTGACTTCAAAATTTAAGTCAAAAGATATGTTACTTTGGAGAAGAGGATATGCTTTTGTTTCCATGGGAAATGAGAGTCTGTGGATTTATCTTGGTTAAGAAAAAGAAGATTTGATCAAGGAATACCCCCTGAAAAATCTGTTCCAATGGGAACAGATGCCCCTAATGATCCAACACTTTAGAGTACATTTTTTGCAGTTTCCTTTGAGTTCTATATCCAGAACAGCTTCAAGACTGCTGGCTGAGATGATCCAGCCTCACAGAATACTCCAGTAAGGACTTAACCATAATCCTATTTTTTTTTTGGGTCCCCATAAGATTATCAGCACCTCTAATCACTAGGAAGTAGCCTAGAAAACTATGCTCACATTCCCCCAAAATGGATTATTAATGTTTTTGTTTAATGCATTGGTAACAAGTTGTTATGGATAATGGTCAGAAAAAAGCTAAACAAAGGAAATTAGATTCAAGGTTCTTGTTTTGAAAAAAAAAAAAAGGGCTAGGTGATGGCATACACCTTTAATCCCAGCACTTGGAGGCAGAAGCAGGTGGATCTCTGTGAGCTCAAGGTCAGCTTGGTCTACAGAGCCAGTTCCAGGATTGGAACTCGCTACTGAGAAACCCTGTCTCAAAACACCAAAAAATACACAAAGAAAAAAAGAAAGAGAAAGGAAAGAAAAAAAGAAAGGAAAAGAGGGGATATAAATGTGATAAGATAGAAAGGTAGATTATTGAATCTACTTTTTTAAAAAGCAACTCTTAGTTTTAAATGTTTTACATTGGTTTTACTTTTGCATATTGTATCTAAATTTTGTATATTGATACAAATTTGAGATTAATTTTGTTAAAACATATTGTACATATATTTCTAATCTCATTTAAGTTTTTGTACCTATACAGATCACTTAACAATGCCCCTGCCTTGACTGCTGACATTATGCTGGTCTGTGTGTTACACCAAGCAAAGCTGGGACAGCTCTCAAAGCTAAGTCCTCTCTCGCTGTAAGAAGCTGCTTGTTTGTTTTTCCAGCCGCCCAGACTCCTGAAATAATCACACAGAAACTATATTAATTAATTCACTGCTTGGTCAATTACTTAAGTGTATTGCTAGCTAGCTCTTACCTCTAGAATTAACCCATCTCCATTATTTTATATTTTACCATGAGGCTCGTGGCCTGCTGGCAAGGTTTCACAGTGTCTGTGTCTAGTGCTGGCTCCATATTTAATGCAGCCTTGAGGTACAGTTAGATGTCACCAGTGTCTTTCTAGTCCCCATGTGGGGACTGGTTGCTGGGCAAATAGACAGGGGTAGCAGTGATCCCTTTGAAATGGAGGTTTAACACAGAAAGCACTGAAAACATAGCTGGACGGGAAAGCGGGCTTACAATCATTCTCAAGAGAGCCCTCCTGATTAGCTGGACTTAGTGACACAGTCCTATAACCTCTAACGACAGGAGGACCAAGAATTCAAAGTCATTCTCACTTATATCATGAGTTTGAGGCCGACCTGGGATACATGAGATCTTCTCAAAAAAAAAAAAAAAAAAAACAAAAAACCTACCAGAATGGTAAGGAATGGCAGGATAATGTAAAGAAAACTAAGTCTTTGTCCTATTATGGATCTATACAGGAAAAGGAATTAAAATTTCAGAAAGCTGCTTAAAGTCACATATGCTAGCCCAAGCACAAAGCATTATAGGTAATGGGCCGGTGCGCAGAAGCAGAAACAGGATCAGCTAGCAAATCAAGGTCTCCTGCTCACTGCCATTCCAGAGTCTCTGCTTCAAGCCACAGGAGATGGTGGGTGTCAGGGAGTCCTTCCTTGTTAACTCTTAGGTAGAAAAACAGGGCCAGAGACCCAGTAATATGTTTTGGGGGGGAGGAGCGGGGTTGGAGGAAAGGCTAGAAAGGGCCTGTTGTTGACTCCAGATTTCCCAGCCACAATTTTAAGAGAGGAATCCCCCCTCCTCCCAGGACAATGGAAACCAGGACTCTTGCACAAACAAGGGCATGGTCAGAGCCTGGCAGTCGGGATCTAAGGCAGGGTATGGAGGGTTCTGAAGAGCTTGCCTTGGAAGGAGGGAAAGAAGAGTCCCTCAGTCATTCCTGTATCTCATGGACACTGCCAATCAAGCTGTTGCTGATTCAGGGCTGTGTGGCTTCCGTGCCTCAGTTTCTTCCTCAATAAAACAGGTAACACCTGCTCAGGAAAGCTGCCGGGCAGATTAAACATGAGAATCACTTGAAATGTTAAACAAACGACAAAGTAAATGCTCAATAGACGTGAATTGATGTACTTATTCCCCAGCCCAATCCTTAAACCCGCTCTAACAGAGGAAACGAGAGGTTTACTGCAGCCAAAGTCCCTGTGTTTCAACAGGCTTTGGGGATGCGGTGTGGAAAATGGATTAGAGAGGGAGGAGGCTGGAGCCTGGGAACCCAGGGAGAAGTCTGCAGGCATCCAGATGGGAGGTGGAGGGACGGAAACTCGAGGTTCTTGGCAGTGGGATTCAGGAAATATTTCAGAGACATTCTCTCCAGGACGTGATAACAGGTTGGGAATGGAGGTTTGGCAGAAGGCGCTGGCTTTGAGGGAAGCATGAAGGTGGGAGGGCAGGGAAGGCAGCAGCAGGACTCGTCCTAGGGGGTGTGTGGCCTAGGACTGGAGGCCCAGCCAGTGCGGGTGTGCACAGGCTGGGGAGTGCTTCTGGACGTGGGGGGTCGCTTCCCGGGGCAGCTGGCCGGGGAAGCTAGGTGGAGTACGCCAAGGTGCTAAGTCTGACTTCCTCCCCAGCGGGCCTGCCGTGTGTTTGCGGGGCGTGCCTGGCCGAGTCCCCAGTGGGCTCGCTAACACTGAGCCTGGAATCAGCCAGATTCATCCTGCCAGCTTCCCATTTCCTTCCTTGCTCCGCAGCTCTGTCTAGGTGTTTGCAGGGAGGGCGGTGCCTCCAGCCAGCGGCTTCGACTCTAAACTCAGTAGAGTGATTTAGACAGCAGAAATCGCCGCCTCTGGCCTCCAGGGGGCGGGACCTCTCCACCTGAGGTCCACTGCGCCAAGCTGCGCCCCCGCCCGGGGTCCCCACCTGCTCCTAATGGACCTCCGCTTGGACCCTCGACTGGCCACACGCAATAGGCGACTATCCCCACCCTCCTGCCAGAATATTATGGGGGACCCCACAGGATCACAGACGTGCAGCCCCCTGTTTTGAGGCGCAGGCTCTTCAAGCTCCCTGCACTCCCAAAGCTGGACCATCCACGGCTTCACGCTGTGAAGGATGCAGGATGCCTGCCCAGCTTGCAGTTGGTGGTAGATAACAAGCTTTCCAATGGCTTGAGCTCCAGAGTTTTCCGTCGCTGCCTCCAGATTAGCCTTTCTTCTCTTTTAAGGCAGTGTGTGTGTGTGTGTGTGTGCGCGCGCGCGCGCGCGCTCAGGCTTTGTGGGAGTTGCCACCCACAGAAGTGCTCATTTGTGGTCCACAGGGTCTGCAGTTTTCCTGAAGTGTGGGGCCAAGCTCAGTTGGCTGTGGTCCATCCTGCTGCAGGCTGAAAAAGAAAAGCCCCAGAGCTGTGCCATGCCCAGCCTGGGAAGGTCAGCCACCTTCTGAGTGGCAGGCCTCTATACCTGGGCGATCCCTGGGTGTGTCTCCAAGTACCCACGAAGTTAAACTGTCAACAACTCTTAGTTTGACTAATCCAAAGCCTGCTCCCCTCCTTGCTCCCTGGGGAGTGGCGGAGGAAGGGCACCAGGGGCTGGAGAAGCCTTTGGGAGCCTGTTTCTTGTTTCTGTTAGTGGGTGTACAGCCCTTACCGGAGGCTGGTTTCTGCCCATGCAAACACTACTCTTAACTCACCCACCCCAGCCAAGTATGAATGATCATGGCCCTGGACCACAGATTCAAGTTACCTCAAGCATTGTGTTCCAGCACTGCAACAGGTTCAAGAGGTTCTTACGGCAAAGGAAAAAAGAAAGTAGTAAGTTTAAAATGCTCCAGCGCAGGAGGAGTCTGGAGAGCCTGTTATTTTTCTGACTGGATAGCTCCTTGCATCGGTCCTGCAGACTTGGCTGAATGTGGGCAGGCACCAGCCCCACACCCTCAGTGTGCCAGTCACAACCCAGGGGCTATGCGGACCTGATGCTCCGCAGACAGGACCTCCCTGCCTTCACGTATAGGTGTCAGCACCAATCACAGACCACAGCAGCTGAGAAAAGGCCACCAAGTAAACAAATCCAACAATGAGAACATTTCAGAGTGTGCATACCACATATGTTAAGTTCATTGAAAGGGGTTTCAATTAAAATCAAACGTCTGTTCACTTCCTTCCACTTAAATACAAAGTTAAAATACAAAGCTCTGTTTATATTTACTAGATCACAGTAACGTGAGAGGTTAAGGCGTTGGTGCTCTGGGCAATGATAACAATCCCACTACTTTGGTTATACATGACTCCGAGCAGTTATACCATTTTAACATAATACCATATATCCATTCCTAATTACAACTCTTATCTAAAATAATTCAATAGTACTAGCACATGATTCCAAGGAAGGAAAATAATAACTTCCCAAAGTAGAAGGCTATGTTAACCTGGCTCAATCCTGGTATCTTTCATATGAGGAGTGGGCAAACACTGGGCAAATCACTCAGGTGAGGTCACAGAACCACACAGGAGGAGAGCGCCCAAGGTTTCATTTAATAACATGATAATATGATATAGTCACATTTGTTCCAAAGATCAAATCAGAGGCGAGAGATGCAGCTGGAGTTGCCCTGAGTGCTTGGTGTACATGAAGTCCTGGACTTGATCCCCAGCACTGTATAAATTGGGGGATTAATGATTAAACATATACATATATGTTAGGGAAAGAAAACCCAGGATAACATTTTAGGCTGTTGTAAACAACTGTTCAGGACTCCACTACAGTACCACAAACGCTCGCACAGCTCACCGATCCACTAACTTAACAGCACACCCATGCTCTACTCTCTCTCCGTACTGGCTATGCTTTCATCATCCTCCGAGTTAGACGTCTTCCACAAAAACTTCTCATTTGCTTTCCAAAGGGGAGCTTCCAGTTTATCGTTCCTTTTGGAGGCTGTGGAGCGGGGAGCCTTGGTACACAGAGTCTCTATCACTGCCAAGTCAGTGAGTTTGCTAAGACTGTCATCATTCTGCTCATTCAAGATGTCCCAGAAATCTTTGGGTCTCTGCTTTGCTTTTGTCACAGATCCTGAAAGAATGTTCTCTGGCAGCTGTGTGGGACCCTCTCCGCAGCTTTTAAAGAGGTCATTAAGAATAGAGGTGTCACCGAGTAAGCCTTTCACAGGAGCTTTTTCTGACGCTGGGTTTTCTACCCTGCTGTTCCCCAGCTTGAGAAGTGATCTGTCTCTGGAACTGCACGCCCCTGGGGAATTCTCTAGCTCTGCCTCTGAGGCTCCAGGCTTGCTGTTTGGACAGAAGAGTGTCATGCTGCTCCTGGGTGTGTGGTCATTTCTCTCACAGTCGCTCTCTTGAGTAAAGCTGACAGACGATTTCTTAATTTTTGTATCACTAGAAAATATCTCTTCTCCACGGGAACCATGATTTTGAAATCTGGTTGACTTTCCTTTATATAGTTTTGGGTTGTAAGCTTGAAACATTTTGTTGGTGGGATCATTGCGTGACCAAGTGTTATCATTTGAGCGTCGTTCTTTTAAAAGAGATTCTTTTCCTTTGGATTTATTCTTGACCCTCTCTTCCTCCTTGTGGACAGATCTGGTCGACTCTGAGGCAGAACTCACGAAGGACCCCTTTACCTCTGGGTGCCGAAGGCTGTAGAAGTCCCTGAGCAGTCTCAGTCGCTCCTCAGACGTGGCACTGGTTACCTGTCTAGCAAACTCCTGCACAGATGACTTGTAGTAAGAGGCCATTTCTTCAAACTGCTTTCTAAAGATTGGATAGACAGAGCCAGGAGTTACTATTTTGTATTATATTTACAATTTATTTTGAAAGAGCTAGTCAGAAAGCTGTTGAGATGGCCCAGCAGGTACAAGTGAGGAGGACCTGCATTCAGTCAGAACACATGAAAGGGTGGAACGAGAGAGCCAACTCCAGACCGCTGTCCTCTGGTCTCCACATGCTCTGTGGCGCGTGTGCCTGTGCTCGCACACTGCAGCGGAGTTAAGGACTTTTAATGTGCTTGTTAGCAGTGACAGGAAACATAAAGACAGAACAATGCACCTTGCCCTTTGGAATATCAGCTTAATTCCATCCTAGGAGAATGTGCCTCTTCCCTAATGCTACCAGAAATGATCTTTTACCTTATTAAATCATCAGCTTTTTCAGTGACTCTGATTTATATACTATTATGTATTTCCTGGGAATTATGAGAACCCAGCAGGCTACTCCTCCAGTTAGTCAATTTATGACTGACATGAGAATCATCATTAAATACTCTGTATTTGAGAATCTATACTGCATTCAAGTCTCAGAATAATATTGTTAAAGAATGGCTTTGATAAATGGAAAATTCTGAAAAAAAATTCCCTTTCCCCCTTCTTTCACAGTATAGAATTTCACAGGGCTTTAGGTTGAGCTTTAAAGAAAGCCCTAAATGTAGTCTGGTGTGGGAGGTCCTTCTGTCTGGGTTGCTTTTCTCGGTTAATGAATAAAGAAAACTGCCTTGGCTCCTTGATAGGGCACAACTTAGGTAGGCGGGGAAGATGGAACTGAATGCTGGGAGAAAGATGGGCGGAGTCAGAGACGCCATGGATCTGCCACCAGAGTCAGCCGCAGAACCTTGCCGGTAAGCCACAACCATGTGGCGACACACAGATTAATGGAAATGGGTTAAATCAAGATGTAAGAATTAGCCAATAAGAAGGTAGAGCTAATGGGCTAAACAGTGATTTAATTAATACGGTTTCTGTGTGGTTATTTCAGGGCTAAGCTAGATGGGGCGGCCGGGAACTAACAATCATCCCCCTCCTCCTACAGTAGCCCCCCAACCCCACCCCCAATTGATCCAACCTGTGCAGACAGCTCATCTTAGAAGCCAGAGCCCATTTTTACTGAGCATGGTGGTGTGTACACCTATATGCCTAGTACCAAGAGACAAGAGGATGGAAAGTTTGAGGCAGTATGGGCTACATGGGGTGACTCTGTCTCAAAAACAAGCAAACAACCCCCCAAACCAAATAAACAAAGTAAGATGTTATTTGAAGACACAAAGTACCTTCCTAGAGTAAGATACTAACACTTCTCTATGTACACACACAAATGCGCCTTCTGGAACCCTGGTAAAGTGGAGGCAGAAAAATTATTTAGGTTCCTTGAGCCTTAGACTGCTGCTTTCCACAGTGAGGACTTAAAATCTAAATTGTGCCTATCCCCTAAACTACACTGAAGTTCAATGTGACAACACTGGCAAAAGGACCTATAGGACCAAAGTAAAGTCATGGGTAGGGCATCGAAGAGAATAGGGAACTAGCACAAGGTGTTTTCAAAAGATCCCAGTTTTGGGCCAGGCTTGGTAACATATGCTTGTGATCCTAACACTCTGGATGTGGAGGCAGGAGGATTGAGTTCTTGATCGACCTCGGCTATATGGTAAGTTTGGAGCCAGCCTGCCTCATCTCCCTCCCCACTGAAAAAATAAGGTACAGCGTATGGCTTTGCTGATGCTGCATTTGGGGCCTAAGTTGGGAAACCTAAGTATCTGCAAATTTTTCTTCAGATAAAAACCAAAGCCAATTATGCAGCACATGTTAAAGGCTCCACAGTTTTAGAGTTGTATTTCACTTTACACAACAGGTCTTTGATGGGGTTAAAGACTAGTAGATAATTGTAGTTACTTTTCTCTCATGACTTAGCCAAGTTATTTATAATACAGGACTTAGACTCCTTAAAATAAAATAAGTATCATTTAGCATATGTTTCTTGCTTAATATTATTTATGCTGAATGTAATTTTAATTTTTATACTTGATAGCTGTTCTTATTGTATATAGTTTTGTATTGGGTTTGGAATTCTCTTATTTAGACAAAAAGAGGAGGTGCTGGGAAACGCCTTCAGCCTTTGAGATGCTGGACCAGGTTGGGCATGGCCTTGGGTACTACAAAATGTGCGCTCTCTCTCTCTCTGTCTCTCTCTGTCTCTCTGTCTCTCCCTCCCTCCCTCCCTCCCTCCCTCCCTCCCTCCCTCCCTCCCTCCCTCCCTCCCCCTAAATAAAGAACCCTTTATTATTCTCAATTCTGAGCTAGTGTGGGACTACCTTATTTGTGTTCACCCACACAAATCCATTTCCAGGACCTAGTAAATGTTTTTACTTATATTTATAAGGATTTAGTGACCAAGAGGGTTTTAGGTGATGTCTTCTATTTATGCAAGAGTTGGTGACACCTCTGTTTAGCAGATGCCAAAGCAACCTGAAAGGACACACGCCCTCACCTAGGACTCTGGGTAGGTTGTCCTTGGGAGGAGTGCTGCTTCAACACTATTTAGCCCATGGAACCTTGAGTGAATTATGCTCATGGCTGCACAGAAGGATTATTTTTTACCTTCCAACTCATTTTCCTAATTCTGGGACTTCAACAGAATTTTTTCTAAGAATTCAATGAAGATGAAGGTGTAATTAGGAACACAAGCTAACCACTTTTGTGAGAAAAAAAGTAGTAGAGAAGCTTTAGGAAAAGGAAAAAACCATCAAGGAGTCACCTGGAAGTTACGACGGCTAACGTTCCAAAGCATGTCTACTCTTGGGAAGGAGCTGGACCACATCTGCTATCACCACGTCACTGCCTTTGCTCTCTGAGGGCTGGAGGTGTTGAAAGGCCATCATGTGGCTGCTACAAGAAACTGTCGTGACTCTGACTGACTATGATGGCAGCAGGAAGGGTGGGGTGTCCAGACAGGTCATGGCTTTCTAGTATTACTCCTTACCTTTCACCTAGCAGGAGATATTTCCTCTGTGGGCTGTGAGCAACGAAGGGACAAGAGGAAACCACCGCTGTCCTTCCTTCCTCTGAACACACTACTACAGGGACCCACGTTTCTTTAACGACTAGGGAAATACAGCTGCCTTCTAGAAGAGTAACTGACCACAATGAAAAGGCACACCGTGCAGGAATCACTGCAGCAAGCCTGCCTGGCAGGGTGAGGTGTGGCCTCATGCCAGCTCTATGGGTTACTGTGGGGCTTGCTGCTCCTTTCCTGGGAGCTCAGAGACTAACTCTGAGTGAGAGCCGGTATCATTCCCACTGTCCAGAGGCCCCGTGGACCAGGCTTAGGGGTCCACCTCACCATTCTTGGTAACATTAACACTTGCGTGTGGAGCTTCACCGACCCTGAAGACGGCCTCATTTCCATGTCAGTCCCCACTACATCTCTGTAATCCCAGAACTTAGCAAGTTAAGGCATGAGATTCATAACACCAGTCTGAACTATACACAGCTACTTAGTGAGAACCTATCTCAAAAGCATTTTTTTTAACATAGAAAAGTTCTGATTTTCTGAAATTTGGATGTGAGATATGTTTTTACATTCTATACTTTATGATGAAGCTATACATCTTCTGAGAACTGGCCTGAGTCTAGAGTTACCACAGATAACACACCTGCGGATTCCTTTTGGTGTTTCTCCAATGATGAAGGTAGTCTGGTTAGTACGGTAGACATCTTTCTTTTTCTGGCTCACAGGGTGGGATACACACAGAGGAGAGGAAATGGTTCCATCACTTGGGGTCTCATCTTTCTCTGAGTGTGCGTCCACCTTATTTTTGTATGTCTGTAAAAAAGGAAATAAAAACTAAGCCTGAAAAAATAGTTTTGGATCAACAAGACAAAGAACATCACACTTATTTCCCAGATACTCTTTACAGTAAAGCAGATCACATTATTCAACTGGAGCAACTGTTGGAGGATATTAGCCTAGACCTTTAAAAGGACAAAGCATGGGAAAACGAGGTACTGTCTGCTGTCAAGGATGTAGATGGACTGACACACAGGCTGACAGCCACTATCTAAGGATAATAACTAATGATTAAATGAATGAAGGTTCAGAATTGGTCTATCTAGGCAAGGTGTGGTTGTCCACACCTCTAATCTCAGCAATTTGGAGGCAGAGGTAGGTAGATCAGGCAAGCATTCAAGTTATTCTGAAGAACACAGGGACTACCAGGCCAGCCTGAGCTAAAGAGACCTAATCTCAAAAAATAAAACAGGATTAGAGATCACTTGCATGCAGGCCTAATAACCAGATCCCACAAGGAGGCAGGAAAGAACCCAAACCTGGAAATCAGTTGTCCCCTAGCCTACATATGCATGTTATAGCACAGACATGTGCCCCCCTTGTAAACAAAAAACATTAAAAAATAAAACCAATAAAGTCTACCTCATTTATTTGTTTTTTTTGTAAAAGTTATGAAGCAATTTTTGTTTAATTTTATATAAGCACATTAACTAGAAAAAGGAACCATTATGTAGCAAAAAGGGAAACCAATTTCATAAGTCCTCTCTTAGGCTGAAGAATATTAAGTATTTTAAAAATATCATCAATCAGGTAGTGGTGGCACACACCTTTAATCCCAGCATTTGGGAGGCAGAGGCAGGCAGATCTCTGTGAGTTTGAGGTCAACCTGGTCTACAGAGGGAGTTCTAGGAAAGCCAGGGCTACACAGAAAGACCCTGTCTCAAATATAAACAAACAAAATCACTTCTCCACATTGTCTACAGCTTCTACGTTATAAATAAAACCAAAGTTACTTTATAATAATTTTATGGGCTGTTGTTTAATGTTAGGAAAAGATATTATATGCTTCTAATCTCAATGGCAACTGTGGCCAGGTGTAAAGTTCTACTCCATTCCAAAAATAAAAATAATAGAGACAAATCGACAACAACAAAAACACACTTAAGTTCAAAAGTAAGAAAACCAAACTTTCTAGCGTCCAAAAGCAAAGAAACGACATAGCAATGAGTGGGAGCCCAGCAGGCCACAGGTTAGTATTCTAGAACATGGTCCACAGGAGATGTGGAGCTGGGAGATGGACATGATTTAACTCCCTGAAATAAAACAACAACAACAACAACAACAACAACAACTAAACAATAAACAAATAGGCTAGGAAGATAGTTTCATTGGCAAAATGCTTACTGCGCAAGCATGGAGATCTGTTTGGGGGCTGGTTAGATGACTTGGTGGGAAGAGGCTTGCTGCAAAGCCTGAAACCCTAAGCTCAATTCCCAGAAATACAGGTGGATAGAGAAAACAACGTCTGAAGTCACTCTCTCGCCACTACTGCACTAACACATGCGCACATATGCACACTAACTAAAGAGTGTTAGTACTTCTACAAATGATAAAGGGTCCGAGTTTAACCTTAGGCCTCATCAAAGCTGGGTGCAGTGGGGCACACTTGTGATCCCGACGCTGGGGAAGAGGCAGGAGGATCCTAGGGCGCACTGTCCCAAAGAAGACAAGACACATTCGTGCACATACATGTACCCACCTGCATACTAGAAACACACGGAGCAGCAATAGCAGGAGCATCAGCGGTAAATGTTTGTCCAAAACAATCAGTGCCTTAGTTCCCCAGAACTCCCCTCCCCACAAGAAGGTTAGACAAGCCTAAACTGGTACACAGAACAAAAGTAGGGGCTATCTTCTTCCTTCTTACCCTAGACAGAAAGAACTGTTGTGGGAACTCCTTTAGTGGTTCTTTCTAAAAGGCCCATTTGGGTGTAGTATCTAGAAAGAACCACTAGAGATGAACAGAATGGCCAGTTGGTGACAACTGGAGAACCTGATTTTGTACATTCTGTTTGGTAAGAAAAGCTATGCTGAAAACTGGCCAAGAACCAGTGAAAACTAGAGTCCAATGAGGTCCAAATACCAAAACAGTATAAGAAGGCTTCCTGAATCAAAAGAAGGCTTGTGATTCGGTTGGGAAAGAAATTAAGAGAGTCCTAAAGAACATTAAAAGCCCAGCATTGTTAAGCCACAGGTACAGCCAAGATGTGAATTCTATTGCAGAATGACAGCGATCAGGCAATCTGAAGGACACTTTCAATTATCTTATTGGGGAAGATTTAAAAAAGAGAAAGAAAACCCCAGCATAGCACTGTATAGCGATACTCAAGACAGTGCCACATACAAACCTTAAAAAACAGATTTAAGGTAAAATAGAAACAATACATGGGCTAGACAGCAAGCACAGGCCTGCAACGAGGTTGATAAACTAGAGAAATAAAATAACTCAGAATTTAGTGTAGGTACTGAGAGAAGAGAGGGAAAGTATATTTAGAAATAAAAAAAGAATTCAGAAAATGGAGAGGGAATACAACCATAGAGCAAAGAATTAGAGAAACAAAACTTCAAACTAAAAAAGGAGAGAGCATCTTTACTAGGAACAAAGACAATAAATATCTTCCTTCTGATTACAGATAAGGGAATATTCTAAAAACTGCTGGAGTGAGAGATGGTAGAAAAGAACTGGCGAATATAAGACTTCTAACTAGTGCCAGTAGAACAAAACGGTAATCTCTTCAGTGTTATACAAGGCCATGCCACCTATAATCACACACAGGTCAAACTACAGCTTGACAACTGCCCAAGCCAGGCACTGTAGGGCACGCCTGTACCCAGCTACTTCAGGACTGTCTGGTCAGGGTCTAGCTGGACAAAATAAAGACAGCTGATCTCAAAAACACAGGAAATTTCAAATATAAAAAGATTGTTGATAACAGTGTAGTATTTTTTCCTTGATGGTGTACTGGCTAGTTTTATGTCAACTTGGATACAAGTTGGACACTTGAGAGGAGGGAGCCTCAAATGAGAAAAATGCCTCAATCACAGCAGGCTACAGGCAGGCCTGTAAGGCATTTTCTAGTTAGTGGTTGACATGGGTGGGACCACCCTTGGGCAGGTGGTTGTGGGTTCTCTAATAAAGCAGGCTGAGCAAGACACAGGGAACAAGCCAATAAGCAGCACCCTTCCATGGCTTCTGCATCAGTTCCTGCCCTGTCTGAGTTTCCTGTCCTGGTTTTCTTCAATGGTGAACTACAATGTAGAAGTGTAAGCCAAATAAACCCTTTCCTCCCCAACTTGCCTTTCAGTCACGGTGTTTCATCACAGCAATAGGAATCCTAAGACGGAGGGAATCCAAATGGGAACAAAATGGCCCACGTTCACAAGACAGGTAGAGAGTGCATTTTGACTCCATGGATATTCTAAGTACTTCTTATGTTCCCATTACTATGCATCTGAGACACAAACACACACTGAAGCCATATCACCCATGATATAAGAGGTAAGACCATTTAAAAACCACTTAGCCCGTTGGTTTCCTTGCACAACATGTATATCTTAACTTACTTTCACATGCCCCCCCCTCCCCCAAAGCAACTGTGTGCAAACCATCTCTAATGAAGATAAGCAGACATTTCAGAAGCTATGATGGTGCACAGGAACAAACCGTGCCAGGCAGACAGGTGCAACCGCAGCTCTGCCGACAGCAGTCAGGAATACTGGAAGCTGCTTCGTTAAGGCCATCAGGTTTTTAAATTGCCTGAAAACATCATCATTGAAGAGAAAAAAATACTGATCTTTAAAATAAATCCAAAAGAGATGTTATGTATGTATTTCTATCAGAAACAAGACGAGGGTTATAAGTAACAGACTCTAAATCCCCAGAGATGACTGTTCAGTATTTTAAGAGATGGGAATGCTAATGTGAACATAAGGAGAATAAACAGGAGAGCAGCTGGACCAACCAAGAACTCCCCTTCCTGCTACACTGTGATTTCTGAAGCCATGGAGAGACAGTCTGGGCAACGGCTCTTTTCAATTTTTATGTGATTGCTCTTTCTGACATTACAAAGCTCACATTTTATATACATTTAAAGAATCAGTTTTATAAATCCTTCAAGAATTCAGCCTTTGCAACCAAAGATACTGGATAAATAGGTCATTAGATTTTCTGACATATTACACAATTTAAAACCAGATTCTTAAAAGGAGAAAGTTCATTTCCCCCCCTCACATGAATTCTACATCTTTTTTTTTTTAAAAAGACATGACTTCAAATTGCTATTTTAGTAGATAATTTTACTACTTTATTGAAATTAGGTTGTAAGCCATAAATTTGTATTTAGCCCAACTGTATTAAGATTTCAGGAATGCTTGTGCTGTCACATTTATACTGAATTATAAGTATGGAATGGAGGTAGTGGATTACATTCTGATTGCTGTATAACAAGTTACCACGGTATTATTGGCTTGAAACAACATAAACTCCTGACCTTACATTTTTGTAGGTATGTCTGACACGGGTCTCACTGGGCTAAAATCAAAGTGCTGGCAGAGTTATGTTCCTTTTCGGAGGCTCTAGGGGACAATTCATTTCCATACTTCACCAACTCCCAGATGCAGAACACAGTCCTTGTCTTCCTGTAACACTTCTTTCGGGGTCACACCACCCTGTGCATACAGCCAGGGAGGGTACTGCTGGTAAGAAGGAATGTGACTCTCCTAAGTCCAGCCAGATACTCAGGGCAAAGGATCCTGGCCAGATGGGTAGTAAGTATCCTTTAATGGTATCCATCCAGTTAATTCAACAAGACCACCTCGATTCAACCTGAATTGCACCTATAATCTTAGTTCTCTGCTGTCAGGTAAGATAACATACTAACGAGTTCCAGAGATTAGCCATG
This sequence comes from Microtus pennsylvanicus, assembly GCF_037038515.1. Lineage (NCBI taxonomy): Eukaryota > Metazoa > Chordata > Mammalia > Rodentia > Cricetidae > Microtus > Microtus pennsylvanicus. The sequence goes on from NC_134582.1 coordinate 71,980,231, forward strand.
GGCAAGAATTTTAGTGACTCTGGGATTTTTTCTTACTAAGAGTCCTTTGTTAGAGTTCACTGGCCCTATGAAGGTTCTAGGGACCACAGAAAAAGGTACTCTTGAACCTTCTGAAGCTGCATTTTCAGGGTGTGTATGTGAGCATCCACACAACTCTCTGACAGAAAAGCCTAGAGCTTTTTCTCATTGTATTAAGGCATACGTGAGCACAAAGAATTATGAACTGCTGGTTTACATGGCAGCTCTATTTATGTAGTTTTTAAAAATTGTTTTTTAAAATAATGTCCATATTATTTTATAAATATCTTGGTGTTTTTGTTACAGAGGAGGTTTTCACTGTTTTATCTTAAAGCCGTACAGCTAACTCTTTACAACAGCTGAGACGGGCAATGAATGCCAAAGTGAAGCGTAGTGCACCGACAATGTGCAGCCAGGACAGGACAGTTCACGAGGCATGCTATGGAGTCCTGACAGAGAGGTGACACTAAGTCCCTAAAGAAAGTGGGTGAGGAATTTAAAAAGCAATCCTGTCTCTTTTAACATCAGGACGGAGGGTGAAGTTGCTCTTGTGGCTCAAGGCATCAAGCTAACAGCACCTTTCTTTTCTCAGAGAACAGGACTGGCGACAACTGGATAACTGGGTAGGAACTGGATGGAAAGCTTTGACACTACAAGAAGCAAACCCTGTTTCTGCATAGCCACAATTACCCCCTTCCTACTCATTGGTGAATTGGGTGAGACAGTGTTTCAGAATGTATCCCCAATTGGCCTTGAACCCAGTACTTAAGACCCACACTGGTCTTAAGCTCACAACTCTCTTGCTTCTGCTTCTTTTGTTTCTTGAGTGATAGAATTATAAACATGAACCTGGCATCTCTAATATTTTCTCTAAAAATCTGTTGCAGTTTATATATGAAATGCTCCTACAGGCACATGTATTAGAACATTTGGTCCCCAGCTGGTGGCACTGTCTAAGGAAGCTGTGGAACCTTTGGAATGTAGGCTTTCTGACAGACACAGACCATTAGGGTTAGTCTTGAGGGTTACAGCCTGGCCCTGCTTTTGATCCCCCTCTTACTGACTTGCCAAAACATGTGGAGCCTCTGCCACATGCTTCTGCTGCCACGAACTCTAACATGCCTTCCTAACCATGACACACTGAAGCTCTGGGCCAAATAAGTCTTCTGCTAAGTTGCTTCTGTCATATACTTTGTCACATTGACCATAAAAGTAACTAATGTTAGGGGCCGGAGCGAGTGCTCAGCAATTCAGAGCACTTGCTGCTCTTGCAGAGGACCTGGGTTTGGTTCTCAGTGCCCACAAGGTGGCTCACAACCATGCACAACTCCAGTTCTAGGAGATCTAATGCCATCTTCTAGCCTTTGTCATGCAGCGCAAACACTCATAAATAATATTTAAAAAAAATCAGGATCAGTCTTGAAGTTGGGTACGGTAGCAGACATCTGGAGTCCTAGCACTCAGGAACAGAGGTACGAGGATTGTGATTTTGAGGCCAGCCTGAGCTATACAACAAAACCTTGTCTCAAATGAAAAAAAAGTTATATCTTCTCAAAAGAAAAATTAATACAAATATGTTCATTATTAAAGTACTTTTTCAAAGAGAAGGTACTGACAAATGAATGGTTCTGAAGCTACATCAGACATAAATTCTAATTATGGTTGTAATAAAATAAGAAAGGAGTTACGAAAGTAAGAATCTCATGTACTCTTTATTGAGTACGAGTATTTCTGCTAAACACCTTAGAAAACATCACACTTCAGACGGCCTTTCACTCAGTAATTGCTATGTGGATGACCAATCCCATAAACTATGCACCACTGTTAGTTAGGTGTGTTCACCACTGTGTGTGTATGAGAAAAAAAATCAAATCCAACTTTTAGAATCTTTGTTAAAAAATAAAACTCACTGCACAAATGAAGAAATGCAGCAACCATTCCTCAATAATATAAAGTTAAATAAGTCATTTAATCAGATGTCCTGAGTAAAAAGCAGGAGGTCAGTCATAAAGATGAACTTATCAGAGGACATTAAGGTAGTCAGTTTAATTAATAAGCAGTAAGTAACATTTCTTTCTTCTTTGGACATGTAAATTCTACCAGGAACAGTCAGTTGAAAATGGGAAAATAAGGGAAATAACCCTGCTGTCCTTTCGGAGCTTTAGATAAAGACAGAAAAAGTAAACCATAGGCTAAGCTAATTATGTGGACCCTAGTCTTACAGCATTGAAACTTTAGGTATAGTATGTTGCCTTTACAAAAATAATCATTACATTTTAGTATATATAAGTTAATCTACATAAAACGCTTCTATAAATGACAATTGTCCTGACATTTTTGGTCAAAACAATCTATCTACCAATAACTAAACCCAGACTCCTGAAATAGTCACACAGAAACTATTATTATTTGCAATACTGTTTGTCCAATAGCTTAAGTGTACTGCTAGCTAGCTCTCACATCTAGAATTAACCCATTTCCATTATTTTATATTTTACCAAGAGGCTCGTGGCCTACCAGCAAGGCTCCACCTGACAGCCCGTGTCTTTGCCCTCTGGTGGCTACATGGATCTCCCTAACTCCGCCTTCTTCCTCCCAGCATTCAGTTCAGTCTTGCCCTGCCTAGCTCTATTCTACCCCATCACAGGCCAAAACAGCCTCTTTATTCATTAACCAATAAAAGCAACACATATACAGAAGGGCTTGCCACACCATTTTTCCTTTTCTGTCTAAATAAAAAAGTTTTAACTTTAGCATAGACAAATAATTGCTTAGCATTAACTTTGATAAAACTATTGAATCACTGTTGATTTTTCTGGTTTACCTTTAAAATGTGATTCAAAATATAAAACTGCTATTTAAAGCTGGATAAGCATGTATTTACTATGATTTATTATTGTAAATTATAGAAGACACATGAGCTGGGTGGTGGTGGTGCACGCCTTCAATCCCAGCACAGCACTTGGGAGGCAGAGGCAGGTGGGTCTCTGTGAGTTCAAAGCCAGCCTGGCCTACGAGAGCTAGTTCTGAGACAGGCTCCAAAGCTATAGAGAAACTCTGTAGCTAAGAAGGCATTTATGAAGGAAGAATGCTAGGGATGTGTTCACTTGTACCCTCCCTTCCCCTTGCTTTACATAAGAGCATGCAAATCTGAAACTCGAGGTAATCTAAATCAACCTTTTCCCACTTAGAAGACAAAATAGGAAAAAAAAAGTGTACAAATAAAATCTCTTAAGGCCAAACTTGAGGAAACAAACGAATCCACACTAGGTCTTTTCAGCCATCCTGCAGCAGGAAACGGTCAAACAGCCTTGGACAATACTGAGTCTTTACGTTTGCTTGTTTTTTGAGACAGGGATTCTCTGTGTAGCCCTAGCAGTCCTGAAACTTGTTCTATAGACCAGGCTGATCTCAAACTCACAGAGATCTGTCTGCCTCTGCCTTCTGGGTACTAGGATTAAAGGCGTATGCTGCCATGCCTGGCTTTAGTATTCACATGCCAAAGCATGTGCGTGGGGGTCAGTGGTTTTCTTCCATCATGTGGGGGCCAGGGCTGCTGGCCTTCACCTGCTGAGCCATCTCAGAAGCCTCTGTCTTAGTCCTTTAGTGAAATGCAGGCTCTGATTACAAGGCCAAAGCCAAGGTGCCTTACTTTTATTCAAGCACCGAGTTTTATTTCAGGCGCAGCTAAAAAAAGGAAAGCTACAGAGTTTTCAGTATGAAAGGGTTAAGAAAACTGTAGACAGCAATCATTAACGTCAGTACACTTTCAAAAGGAGGGCTCCTCCTACCTCACAGCTGTCTGCTCACACTTCCTTTTTTCTGTTTACTCGGCCACATATGGATTGTATATACTAGGAATAGCACTGTATAGTTCAGAGAATGTTTACAAAACAAAAACCGCTTTTTATTAACATTAATAAGTTAGGAGGTAAACTGCTAAAGAACCATAGAGGGCACTTACATAGGGATAATAAGGGAACGAGAATTTGATGAGAAAAGGCCTCATGACCACATCCGCTAACAAATGGGCCAAGAGATTAAAATCCAGGAGAATGAAGAACTTTTATTTTTTTGACACAGGGTTTTTCAATGTTGTTGCAGGTGACCTTAAAACTAATGATGTAGCCCAAGAACTTGGGTACTTCTCTTTCAGCTTTCAGAATGTTTTGGCTATACAAGCTTGCCACAATGCTCACCATGAGGCTAACTTTTAAGACAATCATGAGGAGCCCTGTTGTGGTTTGAATGAAAATGGCCCCCAAAGGCCCACTGGGAGTGGCATTATTGGAGGTTTGGCCTTGTTGGAGGAAGTATGTCACTGGGGATGGGTTTTGGTGGTTCAGAAACCCAAGCCAGGCCCAGTGGTTCTCTCTGCCTGCAGATTGTGATGTAGAACTCTCAGCTCTTTCTTCAGCATGTCTGCCTGCATGCTGCCAAGCTTCCCTACAGGATGATAATGGACTACCTCTGAACCATAAGCAGCCTCAACTAAATGTTTTCTTTCATAAGAGTTGCCATGGTCATGATGTTTCTTCATAGCAATAAAACTCTAAGACAAGTCCCTAGCTCCTATTTTACAGAAAAGATATAAAAGTATAATGGATAATCTCTCTTGGGGCTAGTTCTGGAGCCGCATCCATTACCAGCATAATATCTCCCCAGCTCACCTTACCCTGCACATTTCAGAGGAAGGATACTCAGAGTGGTGCACAGGCAAGATAGCCTATCCGTGGCAGGTTAACAGGAACTAGTGAAATCCTTTACTGGGCAGATAAGGGATGGATAGGCTTGATCACTAATAGGGAATTGGAACTAAGGGGGGATTTTAAAAGTAGTGGAAAGTCATGATGAAGAAAGGCTCAACTCAGAAGGCTAGTTCTAAGATGAACAGAGGACCTGCCTATCCCAGGAAAGTCTGGAGCCTACAGCTTGTTCCCAAGACTAGCAGAGAGCTCTAAAGACACTCTCAGGTCACCACCATGTGAGGCCATACTCGTCCATCATCCCCAGCACACCATGTATGCGATGAAGACTACAAATCAAGCATTCTTTCAGTTTCTGTCTTCATCAAGCCTTAAACAGTGAAGTCTCAGGCTGCAATGTTTTGTTTACACATCTGTTCCAACAAAAGACTTAAAAAAAGATCTCTTTGGCTAAGGACCAAACTGTAAGAACACACAAAGGCATAAATTTTCTTATCTTTGTAATACAAGGAACGGGGAGTGCTATCAAAACAGATAGCACAGTGTAAGTAAATTCATTCAGACGGCAGTTGGGTCTAAAGTGACAAAGCTGTTTAAGGATCTTTGTACATGGGTGAAAATACTCTAATTAATTATGCAAGGTTATCATAATGTAGGTCTTTGTATTTAAGAAAAACCTAAGTCTAAAAGCTACTCTTAAACATTAAGCCATCAGTTGGGAGAAAAACCAAGTGGTTAGAGGACTCACTCCAAATATACACAAACGTCACATTTTCTGCATGTTATAAAAATGATAGGCCTGAAAACACAAGCAGATTCAAGTCTGAAACATGTTTTGGGAAGAAGAGGAGGCTGAAGCTGGCAACTCTGGCTCCTTTCCTCCCAGAAGTCTAACAACTGCAGTCTAAAGCAACTTTATTCTGTGGTGGTTTTGTGACAGGATCTATCACTTTGTGGTCTAGGCTAACTTAAAACTCAGCACATAGCATAGGATGGTACTGAACTTAGAATTCTGCTTTAGACTCTGGAGTGCTGACATTATATAAACATGCACCTCCATGCCCAGACTATAGTAAGACATTTCACAGAACTTGGCTGGTGGACAGCAGACAGAGGTGCTTGCTACTAAACTTGACAACCTGAGTTCAAGCCCCAGACCCCATGAGGTAGAAGTAGAGCACTAATTTCTAAAAGTTCCATACACATGTAACACATGCACACACACGTATACACACACACACACACGCCATGCCTGGTGAAACACACATACATCACACACACACACACACACACACACACACACACACACACACACACACACAATAAATGTTTTAAAAAAACTGAAGAAATTTCACAGACCTGTGGGAGAGAGAAAACAAAGTCTCACTCTGACTTCACACACAGGACAGGGCATCTTCCTTATTCCATTTTCCACGTGCTCTTCTTTTATTAGTAGGCGTCTTTGCCAGCACCACGATGAACAATGAGGAATAACCAGCATGCATGCTGCTCAAACCTGACTAATCCTTCTGCATTACATGCCAGGGTGACTACTTTGACTTGACAAGCTAGCTGAAGGAGTTTTGGCGGTGAGCTCTTCTTTATGCTGTATCTTAATGTAGGATTACCAGTAACGAGCATGTGGTGAAAGCCCACTCTGTTGCCATTGCTGAGTGGTGGTGGTCGTATCTGGAAGTGTATGTTATATTTTGATCCTTACATCAAGAAAGAACAGATACACATGACGTTAAGCTACAGGAAGTTCACATCCCATCTGTAATGACTGGCATCGAGACATGTGAATAAGAAGGTCAGCCAGCAGATTAGGTATGGTTGGAGGTGTTTCTATATTTAAGGACACTACAATTCTGCTCTCAGTGTGTAAGGATATTCTTCACTAGCAGTAACGGTCACGCATTTCTACAATTCTGCTCTCAGTGTGTAAGGATATTCTTCACTAGCAGGAATGGTCATGCACTTCTACAATTCTGCTCTCAGTGTGTAAGGATATTCTTCACTAGCAGTAACGGTCACGCATTTCTACAATTCTGCTCTCAGTGTGTAAGGATATTCTTCACTAGCAGGAATGGTCATGCACTTCTACAATTCTGCTCTCAGTGTGTAAGGGTATTCTTCACTAGCAGGAATGGTCATGCACTTCTACAATTCTGCTCTCAGTGTGTAAGGATATTCTTCACTAGCAGGAATGGTCACGCATTTCTACAATTCTGCTCTCAGTGTGTAAGGGTATTCTTCACTAGCAGGAATGGTCATGCACTTCTACAATTCTGCTCTCAGTGTGTAAGGATATTCTTCACTAGCAGGAATGGTCACGCATTTCTACAATTCTGCTCTCAGTGTGTAAGGGTACTCTTCACTAGCAGTGATGGTCCCGCACTTCTACAATTCTGCTCTCAGTGTGTAAGGATATTCTTCACTAGCAGTAACAGTCACACATTTCTACAATTCTGCTCTCAGTGTGTAAGGGTACTCTTACTAGCAGTGATGGTCCCGCACTTCTACAATTCTGCTCTCAGTGTGTAAGGATATTCTTCACTAGCAGTGATGGTCATGCACTTCATGTCCTCTAATTTAATTCTGGCGCCATCTCTCCAAGACTAGCATTTCCACAACTCCAGATGCCAATTGTACGCCTCAGTTTAGCTCGGCTGTGCCTGCTAGAGCAGTTCACAGAACTTAAGAGAACACTGGCTTCTGCTCACCAGTTTACTGCTCAGGATATTCCACACATGGAAGCAATATGCAGAGGCAAAGTTGTGGGGACATGGTATGGAGCTGCCATGCCCACCCTGGGTATGCCACTCTATCATAACCTCCACATGCGCAGCTAGTCAGAAGATCAAACCCATCCTCCTTAGGGTTTTTTTTTTTTTTTTTCCGAGACAGGGTTTCTCCGTAGCTTTTTGGTTCCTGTCCTGGAACTAGCTCTTGTAGACCAGGCTGGGCTCGAACTCACAGAGATCCACCTGTCTCTGCCTCCCGAGTGTGGGGTTAAAGGCTGCGCCACCATCGCCTGGCTCCTCCTTATCTTTTATGGCTGTTTTACTGCATAGGCACAATTGCTAGCAGGCTGGATGGGGAAACCCAGCAAGGCCTGTCTGTACCAATTATTATTCATAGCCTCCTCCCTCTCAGGACAGGACAGGACAGGACCCTCCTGTGATGAGGCTCTTAAGTCATGGAATTTCTATAAGGTTGGCCCTAAGATAAAAAGGCAGTACTGGTGGGAACAGGTATCTAGGACCCGCTTTGGAGAGACATTATGACCCAAACAGGGGACAAAACCAAAACGTGTGTGCCAGAATGTCACAATTTCTCATCTATATAGAGGACCCCCAGTCTGGATATACTGAGTACTATCTCTGAGTAAGGTGATTTCCAGAAAAATCAGAAAGTTGTTCACAGAAAAGATGATTGAAACTAACTGTTCAGAACATGGACTGGGTAAACGTAATGGTAGTGTGCCTGCCTAACATGCACAAAGGCCCAGTGTTCATCTCCATCACCGAAAACCAAAACAAATCAAACCAATCATACCCAACAACAAAACAAACTTTCCAAGACCAAAATAGTGTCTGAAGCCATTGTACCTTGACAAAACTAACAGTTAAATCTTCTGGAAAAAGTATTTACTCAAATATAAACTCAATTTAGGTTATCAAAAGTGAGTCAGAAATACATCCTACTTAGGGAAATCCACACTTCTGGTTTATCTGAAGAGGTATGTTCTTGCAGGTACCTAAAGAATACTGAGAGCAGGAAAAATTGTGCTCCCCAGGGATAAGCCCCCTCATAGGTTACCTAAAACCAAGCAGTAAGCCTTGAAACCATAAACATATGATCAACATTTCACAGACTGAGCAGGTTGTATTTATATTTGTAGGTGTGTGTGTGTGTGTGTGTGTGTGTGTGTGTGTGAGAGAGAGAGAGAGAGAGAGAGAAACAACAAATGAAAGAGGCCATGCTTTGGAGAGGGAGAAAAGAGGATGGAGTACATGGGAGAGACTGGAGGGAGCAAAGAGAAGAAAATGATATAATTATATTTTATTTTTAAAAAAGAGATGTCTTAACACAACTATAATATAACTCTCAAATACCTACTTTAGAGTAAGAACTAGCCACATGAAGTTCTTCTACTGAATGAAGAAGAAAGAGCCTAAGAGGAAGGGCAGTTTGTTTCTAGCTGGGGAGAAACTAGTGGAGACCTGGGGAAGAGATGACACATTTGTGGTGGTGCACACTGAAAGGCACAGAGATCTGAATGTTATTCTAGGTAAAGGAAAAGTAGAAGTATAAATCAGTGCTCTCCAAAGGAAAAGAGTAACACACACACAGGCACACACATACATGCACACACACGTATGTGCACACACATGCAGACACACACACACAAAAGGATTTAGTACATTGGCTTATATGAATAGAGGTTGAATAACTCCAAAATGGCTATCCCTAGGTGAGGAACCAGAGAACTCAGCAGTTGCTCAATCTAAGAAGCTGGAGCGTGAGAACAAGAGGGACCAATGAGGCATCCCCAGTCAGGGGCTGAAGGTCTGGAAGCTCCTTGGACAGTTGCTGATGTGAGCTGGCATTCCCAGGTTAAAGAACTGCAATGTCTGATGGCCATCGCAACAGCAGCAGCAATGCACCCACTCAAGTCAGTCCATGAGGTAGCTTCTCATCTAGTCAGAGCTCAGACTACTGAAGGCAGATCTTCCCCCTCAGGTTACCGTATTAATGGGCTAGAAATACCATCAAAGACATACCCAGAGTCTGACTGCCAATTTTCTTGGCATCTCTCAATCTAGTCATGTCGACAACTAACATTAACCAACACAGTATTTAGAAAAAGTAAAAGAAAATATTATCTTTGCCAAAATATCTTTGGGAAAGTTGATATTCCTCATAGTTTTGTCATGTTTCTTGTGTGTGTGTGTGTGATATATGTGTGTGTCTCTGTGTGTGTGTGTCAGTGAAGGCATGCAAATCCACAGTATGTGCATGTGTGATGTATGTGTGTGCCTCTGTGTGTGTGTGTGTGTGTGTGTGTGTGTGAGTGAAGGCATGCATATCCACAGTGTGTGTGTGCGATGTATGTGTGTGCCTCTTTGTGTGTGTCAGTAAAGGCATGCATATCCAGTGTGTGTAGTGTGTGTAGGTCAGAGGACAACCTTGAATGTGGGTCAACTACTTTTTACATTTAAGCAGTGTATCTTTGTTGTTAGCCACTGTGTATGCTCACAGATATGTCTATGCCCAGGATAACCGGCCATGAGTTTCTAGGAACTCTCCTGTCTCCACTTCCCATCTCTATGGGAGCACAGGGAATACAGACATGTGCTGCTGCAGCGGGCTTTACATGGGATCTGGGGATTCAAACTCAGGTTTCGTGCTTTATCACCAATCAGTGCTTTATCCCCTGAGCTACTTCTCCAACTCTCTCTGACTTCTTGAGTCCAGACAGAGTTTAACTCTTTGAAATATATATATAAAAGAATGATGAATTCACTTTAGTTGTTGGCTTTAGGTTTAATTGGAATAAATGTTTTAAAAACTAGGTATCTTAGAAAATTAAAAGGTTAATATGTCACATATTAGAAAATCAATCTGAAATCTTCAACTAGAGATCAAAGGAAAAGGGTTTCTATCATGTAACTATGTCTGTTTGACACCACGATCTTCATAAAGCTATAAAATGCAACTTGAAAAGCACTGTTCATTGCTTACTACCCCTTAGTTCATTAGGTAGAACCAATGAAGGTTCAACGAGGCTTTTTTTAACCTCTGAACTTCTATCTTGTTACCAGAAGGCATTATTTGAAGAAATGGCATTTTATAAATTAGTAAAACCTCACAACTGTCTAAACCATGAAGTTTTTCAAAGTCAATTTCTTTGTGAAATCAGAAGCCTCAACATCTAGGAAAAGGGTTAGAATTATACCACTTCCTAAAAGGAAAAATTATTTTTGTTTATCTAATCCAATGTTGGCTAAGTTCTTAAAAAATGTATGTATGTATATATACATATGTTTTCTCTATCCCTTTTCATGGGAAATCAGTCATAGTTCAGGACAGGTTCTTAATAAGATTAGAAGACTTACCAGGTAGCTAACCTTATTAATTATTAGCTACCTTATTAATGAACAATGAACAAAAAGTAATAATAGATATTACATAGAACCACAGAAGAGTTTATTCCTCATGTGACTATTAAGCCATTCCCACTATTATAATAATAAAAATCTATGTTCTGTTTTGAGTAATTTCAGCACCTTTTTTAAAAATTATTTTTCAAGGCAGTGAGTGTGTTTTGGATACTATGAGGAAGGATACCACAGGTTTTCTTGGACCGTAGCTCTAACAAGGATAGGGCTATGTATACAAGAGCACTGGCTTGTCCTTCTGTCTAACACATGAGTATTCTTCACTCAGATGATGCACTGTTTTTGTGGAAAAGAATGTCAACTACAATCAATCTTCCTCTTAGGGATAAAGACACAAAGCTCCTTTCATGCCAATAGTAGTACCATAACCTCATGCATATATTCACTGCAGTCCCAGAAATCTTAATCCCACTTGTTACTTGAAAAAAAACCTATCTGATGAAGTTATATAAAGTTAATATTGAGATAAAGAAGAAAAATTAGTAGACAAGAAAAGCCCCACTGAGAGTAAATTCTGTTAACATGTTAAATCCATACACTGTACTTACTGGACTACCTCATAAACTAGTCAATTACTTTATACCATTGACGATTATCCTGATAAAAATAGAGTAATAGAATGTTCCCTTTCCCCAAAGTCTGCTCATTATAAACAGTCCACTCCTCCTTACTGACTCCAAAGTTGTATAAACACACTGCAATCAATCCACCAAAGCTCACAGAAATCCTTGCATTAAGTAATCCAAAGAATGTCAATCTAACACACATACAAGAGAAGTTCCTGCTAAAACAACATTTTGAGTTTATAGTATTCTCAACAATACTTAAATCTCCGTTGGTTATAAAAAGACACTCCCACCTCAGCCTGACAGCCCGCTTAGCACACTCATTTACAGCACACTGAAATCATATAAAGAAGGGTTTACTATTAATCCAGGTTTTACTACAAAGTGACCCATTATTTTTCTGTCAAACACTAGCAGGAGTGCCAAGTGTCTGTCATCCAATTCAGGGGATTAAGTCTTCTTTTATAGTCTGATACTTGTACCAATTTATAAAAATACAGATATAGTTTCTTAGAGTTGGTCACAGTCTATATTTTGGCTTGGATTCAGGCAGCAAAGGTTGACTATGACAGCTGGCAGGAAACTCAGGGGAGAATACATCCTCCCCCTTTAGTCACCATATCTCAGTTGCCATAGTGATTAATCCTTAATTGAATGCTGTCTTTGTACACTTTTTTTTTTCAGAAAATTTTAAGCAACCTTAAGTTGAAGACATGTGGTTGATTGAGAAAGGAGGCACTGCATCACCACAGGCTTAGTGTGACACAGCCTCACAGTACAGTTCTGAGACACAGAGCCTCACAGGTACAGTTTTGAGACACATAGCCCACAGGTACAGTTCTGAGACACACAGCCTCACAGTACAGTTCTGAGACACACAGCCTCACAGTACAGTTCAGAGACACACAGCCCCAAAGGTACAGAATTCTGTGACACACAGCCCCACAGTTCTGAGACACATAGCCCACAGGTACAGTTCTGAGACACACAGCCCCACAGTACAGTTCTGAGACACATAGCCTCACAGTACAGTTCTGAGACACATAGCCTCACAGTACAGTTCTGAGACACACAGCCCCACAGTACAGTTCTGAGACACATAGCCTCACAGTACAGTTCTGAGACACATAGCCCACAGGTACAGTTCTGAGACACACAGCCCCACAGTACAGTTCTGAGACACATAGCCTCACAGTACAGTTCTGAGACACACAGCATCACAGTACAGTTCTGAGACACACAGCCCCACAGTACAGTTCTGAGACACACAGCCCCACAGGTACAGAATTCTGTGACACACAGCCCCACAATACAGTTCTGGGACACAGAGCCCCACAGGTGGAGTGAAGTCTGGGACACACAATGCCTTTCCTTTACAAACTTAAAACCTTTCTTTCTGGTCTGAACTGAAACACAAGACACATGGGGTTTCATTGTAGATATCCTTACAAAGATAGTTTTTAAATATCAAAATATAAATTTTGCTTGCTATGGTTGAATAGCATTCTATAGTGAATATATAGCACATTTCATTATCTTCTGAAGGACATTTAAGTTGTTTCAATTTTAGCACAGCCAAGGATATTGCTGAGAAGTATTATGGGGTAGGATATCAAGTCCTGTGGGCATATGCCAAGAAACAGTATAGATGAACGGATTATATAATAGATTTATTTTTAGCTTTTTAATGATTTCCATACGGATTTCCATGACAGGGAAGCAACATCCATGATACTACAACAATATGGCTGCCTAAATGAGACCCACAATAATGACAACATCATTATGACTACTTCTTTCTACTGAAAGGGAAAATCTCATGGGGTTCACTATACAAAGAACTACAGGCAACTAATGACTGCTGAGAGGATTCTCTCCCAGGGATGAGTACTCTAAGTTGGTTATCAAATACAAATGGTCAGCTCTGAATTTACACACACACACACACACACTCAGCAAGTTATATTTATATTATTTATGCATATGTATATACATATATATACATATAAATGTGTGCACAACAATAATCAAAGAGAAAATGGTCATCAATTTGACAGGGAGTGTGGGCATGCAAGGTGTTGGAGGGAGGAAAGGAAAGAAGGGAAGTAATATATTTTAATTTAAAAATAATTACAAAATAAAAACAGAAAACAAGTATAATTGAAGGTAAAATATGTTCTTATTTTGCATACTATTTTATATTTGTATTGTCAAATAACAGGTATAATTACAAATTTATTTTGAGAGAAAGAGGTCTTACTTTAGTACATCTATAGAATGTTCTACCAATAAAAACTAGTAAGTATTACTACAAGAATAAAAAAGAAACATGAAAAAGTTTGTGTATTTTAGGTCTTTCCTAAAGACATTGGTGAATTTTCGCCAGGCAGTGATGCCGCACGCCTTTAATCCCAGCACTCCGGAGGCAGAGGTAGGCCTGTGAGTTAGAGGCCAGCCTGGTCTACAAGAGCTAGTTCCAGGGCAGGCTCCAAAGCTACATAGAAAAACCCTGTCTTGAAAAACAAAAAAACAAAAAAAAAAGGTTGAATTTTCAAAGTAGATTCACAGTTTTTGATATTTTGTTTAACAACTATTAGCTTAAAAATACTGAGGAACTCTGAGGGTTATCTAATACTGTGGTGTCCATTAATTCTCTTACAAGTTCTCCATTTGGTATACATATTTCTTTGTAAGTTAGTCAAAGGCTGTAAGTGAGCCTCAAGTGTAACATTCCCCACAGAGCAAAACACTGAAATATTGCAACCACTGTTGCTCAACTATTAATTTCTTATAAATACATAGATTTGCTTTGTTTTGCATCTGGCTGCAGACACACACACCACCTTCTGAAACATGTGTTTTATACAGAACACTGATGAGAGACAAGCACTCAGAAGAATCCTCAGCAATCAAGAAGAGACTGGATTTGAGCCCTAGAGAAAAGATTCTAGGCCTGTAGGTGGGAAGTCTGTTTTATTTTTATTTTTAAGATTTCAGGAGCAAGAGGCCTCCAGGTATTCCTTCCTTTTTTTGTATTTTTTGAGACAGGGTCTTTCTACAAAGCCTTGGCTATCCTAGAACACACTATGTTGACCAGGTTGGCCTCAAACTCACAGGGTTTCCACCTGTCCCTGACTCCCAAGTGCTAGGATTACAGGAGTGCACCAATATGCTTTGCTCCAGGTACTTCCTCAGACTGACGGAAATCTCCTTTGTTCTTCCTTCATTTCCCCTCCTCTCCCTCTCTGTGAGACAGTCCTGGCTGCCGTGGAACTTGCTTTATAGGACAGGCTGGCCTCCAACTCAGAGATCTGCCTGCTTCTGCCTCCCAAGTGCTGGGATTAAAGGCGTGCGCCACCACTGCCTGGCCTATTTCCTTTCTTCTTGTTTACTCTTTTCCCCCAATAACTATTTAACTTTTTTAAAACTTCAAATTTACTGTTGCCACCTACCTCTATACAGTGAGTGATAGAAATATCTCACCAAAGATGGAAGTGAGTTTTAATAATTTTCTCATTAAAGATCTTGAAGTAATACTGTCCAGTATGATGAAATCACTACTTTCAGAGAAATTCTGGGAAGATGGCTTTTGCAAAGCTGGACGAAATTTCACTGTATAGAGTACTGACGTAAAGATGTCAGTTACAGAAATGACCATTCTGGCCCACTAGCACTGGTGGCACTGGTGGCACTGGTGGCACTGGTAGATCCTCCTGATCATGGTTTGGGTGTGTAGGTACATATGTCAGAGGCCAGAAGACACTGGGTATCCTACTGTTCCCTTGCCTTATACCTTTGGGGAAAGGTTATCAATGAACCTGGAGCTGTCTGTTTTCAGCGAGGCTGGCAGGCTAGCAGGTCTCAGCTATTCTGTCTCCCGGGCCACAGTGCTGGAGTTACAGGCTAAGTGTCCATGTGCAGTCTTTCACATGTGTGCTGGGGATTGAAACTCGGGTCTTCATGCTTTGCAGCAAGCTTTCTTACTCACTTAGCCATCTGCCCAAAGTGCTGATCAATTGTTTTAAAACTTCTTCCAGTCTTCATACATACCACAGTTTAGCTATTAAATAGTTGATTTAATCATATTCCATAAAAAAAGGCCTCTAAGCTGAATGTGGTATAAGAATATATTCAAGCACAGAAGACCAAACACTGAGAAAGGAAGTGGGCACCATGCCCCACCCCATCTTAGTCAATGCTCTACTGCTGTGAAGAGACACCGTGACCTCAGCAACTCTTATAAAGGAAAGCATTTAACTGGGGCTGGCTTACAGTTCTGTAGGTTTAGCCAATTATCAGCAGGGTGGTGCTCAGGCAGACATGGTGCTGCAGAGCTGAGAGTTCTAAATCTGAGTCTGCAGGCAGCAGGTAGAGAGAGAGAGAGAGAGACACTCGGCCTGGCTTGGGTTTCTGAAACTTCAAAGCCCAACTCCAGCGACACACTTTCTCCAACAAGAAAATACCTCCTAATTGTTGCCAAGTAGTGTCAGTCCCTAATGAAGAAATATATGAGCTTATGGGGGCCATTCCTATTCAAACCACCACAGCCCCCAACCAAGAATCAATTTGTCATTGACAGTTGCTGGGAGAATTAAAATCAGTTTTCTTCAAAGCAATGACACTGGGCATACTGACCACATCCCAGGGAAGCCGTATGCTCAGTAACAGTTAGCCAACACAAAACAAACTCCATGGCCTATTGGGTGTCTGCGTATGTGTGTGCTTGGTTTGGCCTTTTTTTTTTAAACAAAAGAAAGAAAAATAATATGAAGTAGGGTGGATAAAGAGAGAGGGACCTGGGATGAGTTGAGGGAGGGGAAAAATGTGACCAAAATTTATTATGGGAAGTTTTAGAAATAATGAAAAAAGAAACCTCACAGGATAGATACCTGCCTCTTTCATGGCAGGAGATGAATCTCATTATGAAAACTATGCAGAGACAGTTTTGAAGTCAAAGCGCGTTAGAGGGAAGGTGTATTTCTCGTTTCACATCTTTCTTAAAGATGGCTCTGAAGAGGCTGCTTACTATTTCTACATGTGGGAGACGCTTTTCAAGTTCACATCTAGATGAACTGTGTTAACTGTGACGTTCTCCGTGTGACCAATATCCAGTAAATTATCTCATTAACTCTAGTGTACTACAGAGATGTCTGACCATCCATGTTCATTCTAGCACTATCTACAACAGCCAAGACATGAACCAGCTGAGATGCACTAACTCATGAACGGGTAAAGAAAATAAAGTTTATATACACAAGGGGAAAGAATGAGAATATGTTTCCTGCAGGAAAATGGGTCGAAGGGTAAAAAAAATAAAGTTTATATACACAAGGGGAAAGAATGAGATTATGTTCCCTGCAGGAAAATGGGTCGAAGGGGATTCTTACTGAATGCAGCACAATATGCCTGGCTGAGAGACAAACACTACATGTTTTCTCTTGTACAGAGACTCTAAGTAAAATAAAAATGTAAATACACAATATGGAGGTGGAAAGGGATATGCAAGCAGAGGATGTTGTCTAAAAAGGAGAGGGGTAGGAAAAACACAAAAGGGTTACGGGAGGGCAAAAAACAGTATCTGCTTCCTTTCAAAAGAAAAACCTAAATTTGCATATTAAATTGGGTCCTTTTAAAACCCATCATTACATTTACTCTATGGATACTGTAGGAGGATGGGCTCTTCCCTAGCTCATTTAACAGCCTCTCCCCATGAAAAGATTCCAGATGAAGAGCTAGGGAGATGGGTCAGTGAAGTCCCTGAGGAGCAAGGGATCTCCAGAGCCCACGAGGAGCCTGAGACTTGTGTCTGCAATTACGGTGCCTGGGAAAAAGAGAGGAGATGCCAGCCAGTCTAGTGGGATCCATAAACTTCAGGCTCAGAGAGACCCTATCTCAAAACCAAGATGGAGAGAGACGGAAGAAGGCACTTCACGTAGAGCTCTGCCTCTATACACACATGCACACAAGTACACCACACATACACACACACACAAATCTCAGGTAACAAACTGCCTTCAAATTATATGCTAGGAGAAGCTTTGATTCTCCTAAGACTGGTATTTTTTTGTTTCTGTAGTCTTCGTCTGTCCCATGTTCAAACTCGAGCTGAGACAATACCGGTTGTCTCCTCTGTTATACCCACTGGAAATCTCACACTGTCTTGTCGGTAAGATGTCTATGTGGAACGTGCTAACCATGTGCTGCAGTCTACCCTTCTTCCAGTCACTGCTCTTTAGTTCACATTTCCCTGGTCGTGAGTTTCACTTTACACTCTCGATTTACTGTTAAGACAATCTGAATCAAATTAAGACAGTTGGAAGGTTCAGAGAGATTTCCCCCAGCTTCACTCTTAAAAGCAACACTACATTCTATCACTGTTACATGCAACATGCACTTTTAACTCTGACCTATAAAACGAGAAACAGTAGGCTTTTAGATGAATACAATAACAAAAACATTTTTAAAAATCTTTGATGAAAATGACCATGTATAAACAAAAAAATACAACCATGTAAGTCTTTATTTCCATGCAGCAGTAATCTTAAGCAGAAAAATCCAGGCTTTATTACTTTAACATTATGAAAATCTTTCATAGAAGTCTGTATGAGGCTAGATTTTTGTGTCTGTGTCTTTTAGATGGGGAAGAAAACCTGAAGAAACCTAATCATATCCATAGGAGCAGAAGTAGTTGGGGGTTATGATTTAATTTGTGTAACTCTTCAGGTTGTTTTGAATTTGGGGACATAGGAATATTTTTTTAAAAAGGGATAACTATTAGTCAACTCAGTTTTACTGGTCATTTTAATTTACAGATGTCATTTAATTTGTCCTTTTGCTGTGATAAAATACCAAGATGAAGGCAACTTATAAAAGAAAAAGAGTTTATTTAGAGTTTAGAGTTTCAGAGGGTTAGAATCTGTGACCATCATGGCTGGGAGCCTGGCGTGAGGCAGGAAGGCAGACAGGCATGTGCTGGAGCAGTAGCTGAGAATTCATATCTTGATCCATAAGCAGAAGGCAGAGAGAATACTCTGGAAAGCCTGCCCACAGTGATACACCTCCAGCAAGACTACACCCCCTAATCCTTCTCAAATAGTTCCACCAGCCAGGGACCAAATATTCAAACATGAGTCTATGGGGCCCGTTCTCATTCAAGCCACCACACAATCCCAACATCTTCTGTGACTGTAACTATTACAATGCTATATGGCTTTTCCACACTTAGTTCAATGTCTCCTAATAGAATCAGCAGCTACTTCTGAGGTCATAAAAGGAACCCTATTAGCTGGGTGGTGATGGCACACACCTTTAATCCCAGCACTTGGGAGGCAGAGGCAAGCGGATCTCTGTGAGTTCGAGGCCAACCTGGTCTATAAGAGCTAGTTCCAGGACAGGCTCCAAAGCTACAGAGAAACCCTGTCTTGAAAAACAAAAACAAAAACATCAAAAAGGACCCTACTGAGAAACTTTTGTGAAAAGTGAAATAAAAACTAAATTTTCTTACCTTAGAACTGCAAACAGCTACATTAGCAGGAAGCTGGGAAAACTGTTTCAACTCAAATACATCACGTGTTGCCCAATGGCTCATGTGATTTTCAGCTCTGCTTGATCCAATCACATTCTGATTTGAGTGGATATATGCCACTTCCTGAACACCACCTAGGAGGCAAACATGTTTATTACATGATTAATCACTATGATGAAATACGGCTCTAATTATCTACAGCACACTAAGAACAGGATATACCTGCTTTGTTACTCCCTCTATTTTTGAGACCTTCTTGCTATGCAGCCCAGGTTAGTTTCAAACCCGTGATTCTTCTGTCTTAGCCTCCTAGTTATGCTTCCTTCCTTTCTTCCCTCCCTCCCTTTCTTTCTTTATAAGATAGTGCCTTACTTAGTAGCCCTGGCTGACCTGGAACTCACTATGTAGACCAGGCTGGTCTCAAACTCAGTCAGCCCGGCTCTTACTCCCCATTGCTAAGATTAAAGGTGTGCACCACCACATCTGGCTATGCTTGCTGTATTTTAAAATTATTATTACCTTTGTGCTTCCTTAAGATAAGAGCTTACTCTGCAGCTCAGGATGGCCTAGAACTCTTGGTAATTCTCTCTAAGCCTCCTGAGTATTGTTGAAATTACAGGTATAAGCAACTATGCTTAAGGGCTTGCTTTATTTTTAATGTTTAAAAGATCACGTTACTATCACAACATTTTAAAAAGTAAACGGAAAAAGGAATTCAAATATGTTGATTCAGGTTAACCTGGAAATGACTTTCTACTGTTATCAATATGAGAATTGCTGAAATTAAGTAAGAATTTTTAAATTTAAATCTGAAATGGAAATTTTTGTCGGTGAGAATCATGGTTAATGGTCCTGTATAGATTTTTCTTCCTTGCTAATTTCAAACTGTTCTTGCACATTTAAGGAGCTGCTCTAGGCTTATCTGCTCGTCTAAGAAAGCCCTGATGGCAGTGATGGACGAGAGCATGGGGTTTATGACCAGAAAGTTGTGTTTGGTTGGTGGTGCTCGGTTTTATTGTTTGTATTTTGTCTTTTTTTGTACACATGCCCAGAGAATGTCAAGATGAGAGCTTTTTAGGAAATGAAAAAAAATTTTAACTCATAGCTTTTTATCTGAAAGAAGTCTTAAAAGTGGCTGTATTTTTTTTTATTGCTTTGCTTCTAGGCTCTAATAATTTATTTTGAAATTACAGCCATAAAAGAGGAGGCTGGAAGTAAGGCCTGTAAAAATTTCCTCAAACAGCCCTGGCAATGAACCTCAGCTGTGACCTCAACACTCTGCTGGTTTAGCCCTGAACTCTCCAGCAATCACCAAGCACAAACCACTAGACACTGCGACATCATGTAATTAAAAGTTTCCAGGAAAACATCTCTAGGTGACACAAAATACCACTAACTACAACTGCTGACACCTGCTGTTAAAAACCTCACGTGATCATTTTTAAAAGCGTTTAAAAATTAGCCCTCTAATTTCACTGGAGTAAACAATCCAATCAAAGTCCTGTGCTGAGTTAGTAATGGGACCAGGATGCACAGATATAATGGGGATACTTTAAATGGGTCTTATCCATAAGAGAAAGCCTAATGCAGAGATAAATAAAAGTTAACAAGCTGCATGTAGCACCTTATTTCATCTTTCTTCACATGACTTATGGGGAATAAGACAGACACTCAAAAAGCAATGCTAACTCATAACCACTAAGTAGGGTCACCCAGAGGGAAGGTGTTCTGCTCACTAGGACTGAAGGGATCAGAAGTCTTACAGTAAGAAGGCCTCAGGAGAATTACCAAGCTAACTATATAATAAAAATTCCCAGACTGGCCCACTTACTGGTGCTCCTGCCCAGCCAGAGCCCAGCAAAGAGAAGCAACATGGGGAGGTGATCAGTGTGTGTAGGGAAAGCAGGATTCAGCACTAAGCAGGGGAATAATTTCCCCTAAAATAAGATCGAAAGAATTATCTGGGTCAAATCCCAAAAATTATAAGCAAAGAAAGAACAAGCAACAGAGTAATATCCCTGTCAGAAATGACCGCTCACAAAACAGACATGTCAAAACCAGGTAAATGATAGACTCACACAAAAAAGACTGATGTCAGAACACTTTAAGACCATGAAAGAAGTCACAAATTAACAATATAAATCAGCCCAGGTGGTGGTGGTGCACACCTTTAATTGCAGCATTCAGGAGGTAGAGGCAGGCAGATCTCTGTTCTATAGCCAGAGTGAGTTTCAGGACAGCCAGAGCTACAGAGAGAAATCTTCTATTGAACACCTGCCCCAACCCAAAAATATAAATCATAATTATAATATTTTAGAAATGAGAGGTGGAATGTCTCAGAAAGACTTAGACATTAAGAAAATGTCCTTTGTAACTTCTGGAGGCATCAGTATTCCTGATTTCATTCATGTTCTACTATAGAGCTGTAGTAATAAAAACAGCTTGGTAGCAGCGTAAAAACAGACACATGGATCAATGGAATCGAATTGAAGACCCTGACATTAATCCACAGATCTATGAACACATGATTTTTGACAAAGAAGCCAAAACTGTACAATGGAAAAAAGAAAGCATCTTCAACAAATGGTGGCATAACTGGATGTTGGCAAGTAGAAGAATGCAAATAGATCCGTATCTACCGCCATGCACAAAACTCAAGTACAAGTGGATCAAAGACCTCAACATAAACCTAGTTACAATGAACCTGATAGAAGAGAAAGTGGAAATAGCTTTGAATACATCGGCACAGGAGACCACTTCCTAAATATAGCACTAGTAGCACAGACACTGAGAGCAACAATCAATAAAAAGGACCTCCTGAAACTGAAAAGCTTCTGTAAGACAAAGGACATGGTCAGTAAGACAAAATGGCAGCCTACAGAATGGGAAAAGATCTTCACCAACTCCACATCTGAAAGATGGCTGATCTCCAAAATATATAAAGAACTCAAGAAACTAGACATCAAAATACCAATAATCCAATTAAAAAATGGGATACAGATCTAAATAAAGAATTCTTAACAGAAGAATCTTAATGGCCGAATGACATTTAAGGAATTGCTCAACATTCTTAGTCATGGGGAAATGCAAATCAAAATGACTCTGAGATACCATCTTATACCTGTTGGAATGGCCAAGATCAAAAACACTGATGGCAGCTTATGTTAGAGAAGATGTGGGGTAAGGGGACTACTCCTCCACTTCTGGTGGGAGTTCAAACTTGTATGGCCACCTTGGAAATCAGTATGGCAATTTCTCAAAATAATTGGGAATCAATCCACCTCAAAACCCAGCATCACCACTCTTGGGCATATACCCAAAAGATGCTCAATCATACAAGAACAGTTGCTCAACTATGTTCATAGCAGCATTATTCATAATAGGCAGAACCTTGAAACAACCTAGATGCCCCCAATCCAAAGAACAGATATGGAAAATGTGGTGTATTTATATAATGGGTTATTACTCAGTAGTAAAAAATAAGGATATCATGAAATTTGCAGGCAAATGGAACTAGAAAAAAAATCATCCTGAGTGAGGTAACCCAGACCCAGAAAGACAAACATGGTATGCACTCACTCATAAGTGGATACTAGATGTAAAGCAAGGGATAACCAAATCAGAATCCCCAGCTCCAGAGAAGACAGGTAACAAGGAGGATCCTAAGGGGGACGCACGAATTGCCCTGGGAAAAGGAAATAGATGAGATCTCCTGTGTAAATGGGGGTGGTGGTGGAGTGGGTAGAAGGAAGGGGAAGGGGGAGAACATGAGGGAACTGGATGGCCCAGTTGGGGGGAGGGATAGAGTAGGAAGAGTAATGAAAGAAATATCTTGATAGCGGGAACCATTATGGGGTCAGAAAGATACCTGGTCCTAGGGAAATTCCCAGGAATCCACAAGGATGACCCCAGCTCAGATTCCTAGCAATAGTGGAAAAGGTGTCTGAACTGGCCTTCCCCTGTAATCAGATTGGTGAATACCTTAACCAATCATATTAGAGCCTTCATCCATTAACAGATGGAAGCAGATGCAGAGATCCACAACCAAGCACCAGGCCAAACTCTGGAGTCCAGTTGAAGAGAGGGAGGAGGGATTATATGAGCAAGGCAGGTCAAGATCATGATCGAGATAGCAATAGAGACAGCTGACCCAAGCTCATGGGAGTTCATGAACTTTAAACCAACAGCTGGGAAGCCTGCATGGAACCAAATTAGGCTCCCTGTATGTGGGTGACAGTGGTGTGGCTTGGATTAGGATCTATCTCTAGTGTATGAGCTGGCTTTTTGGAGCTCACTCCCTATGGTGAATGCTTTGATCAGCCTTAATGAAGGGGGGAGGGGCTTGGCCCTGCCTCAACTTAATGTGTCAGGCTTTTTTGACTCCCCAGGGGAAGCCTTACCCTTTCTGAGGAGTGGATTTGGGGTGGGGGGTGGGGTTGAGAGGAGGGGAGAGCAGGAGGAGCAGAGGGAACTGTGGTTGGTATATAAAATAAATAAAAATTACAAATTAAAAAAAATTAAAAATAAAAACAAAAAGAAAATGTCATTTGTAAGTGAAGACTAATCTAGAAGAAACATTAAGAGGAAATAGATAATGACAAAAACCCAAACAAGTGAAAAGATAAAAATGATTTAAGAGATGATTAATTCTCAAGAGCAGTGACCAAGACGGAACATCTGAACAAGTCCCTGATGCAGCATGATGTTCCTAAAGAAAGACTGGTGGAAACTACATCTGCACATGAGAACACTGACTCAGAGTAAACACCAAACACAGTCTGCTGAAACCACTGGGCAGCAATGAAAAGAAATAATATTGAAAATACTCAGCAAAATGTGAGCCAAGGACTTTATATTCAGCAAAACTGGCTTTCAGGGCACAAACCATTATCACATGAACTTCAGCAGAAAAAAAAGTCCCTCTGCAACTTGTCTTAAAAGGTTTACTAGAAAAGAAGGTCCAGATGATGCAAATGATTTAGAGACACTGACCCTAGGAGGACTGAAAGGGACCATGAAATTTCTAGTTACCTGTACACCACGAGGGAGTGAAACCAAAGGGGAAGAATATAGCCAAAGTCTCTGGCAGTTTAGACACAGTGTAACCACTGTAAAAGTGGAAAGAAATGGAACAGTTTGTCAAAAACAAACAAACAAACAAAAAACTTAAATTAAAAATGTTTTTGTGATGCTCTGCTTCTGGGATACACCTCCAACCTTCACTGTGGTACCATGTCAATGCATTCCTTCACTATTGTGTAGTAGGAGACAAAATAAATAAGCAATTATGGGACATTATAACTAAATCAGTCTTTGTATGTGACCAGAATGATCAAGATGAAAGAAATAATATTCAAATATAATGGAGATGAGAGAGAACTTGCTAATTAAGTACCACTATAAACACGGAAGTATAAATATAGTTCATGAGGTATATTCACCATCACATACAACTACATAAAATATATGTGTATGTATATTCATACACAAATGAGTATATGTATAATATAGATATTAAGATATATAATTACAAATATAGTACATAAACTATAGATGCAAACGTACAAATAATATGACCACTGAAATACTACACAGGTAAATCACAGGTAATACAGAGGTCGGCGAACATGTCTGACTGCTGAGAAAACTGAGCAAAATGCAGACTGGTGGAAACTCTGTAAGTAAATTACATGGTAATGAAAGGATGGAGGAAGATTCCTGCAGATTACACAGACTACATAAGATGAAGTGGACAAGACTGAACTACGCTATCAGAGAATACACACCCATGTGACAAAACTTAACAATATACTAAGGAATTTACGAATCAAAATAACTGGTTCTATGGCACAGAGAAGCTGTGCTGAGGGTGGGCCACACGGAGGGGCATCACAGGGAAACAGCAAACTCTCCACCCTCCTGTAGGCGGCCTTTCCTTTACCTCCACTTCATTATTTCTTCATTATCCTGAATTATTGCCTCAATGCAGCATCCTGACTTTAGAATTATTTTACAGCTGGCTGAATAATCTCTCTTAGAATATGACTGAAAAAGTTATTTAGAGAAATGTTTACCTAAGATTTTATCCATTGAGTCACACATTTGCTCTTGACTGACACCTCTTTCATTTAAAAAGCTTGCTGGCTTCCTTGATATAAAAGTGTTGTTTTTCTCATCCGGGCCAGGTAGCTTGGAGAACAAACTGATTTTATCTTTTAGTTCAGAGGAACTCCGACGGCTGACAGATACATTGTCATCAGAGGACGAGAAGTCGTCAATGACCTGAGAGCTACAGTCCCCGTCTGCGTGCACTTGTTCTGCCTCCTTTGCTCTTCCAGGAGACTGATAAGGCTCCCTTTTGTTTTCCTTTTTTCTCTTAAACTTTAGGGAAGTAGTAGCTCTTTGCTTTCTTATTCTTGCCTTGGGGAACATGTCGATGTCATCAGATTCATCGCTAATATCATCTGTATCTTTTCTTTTCCTAACAAGTTTCAAGGTCATGTTCTCAGTAATCAAGGGTTTTGAGGGTCCATTTCCTTTGCCACTGTTCTGTCTACCAGCAACACAATTTCTTTTCACAGGGTTTTCTGCTTCAGAATCTTCAGATTCACCAAACAGCAGCTTAAAGCGTATACGGTTATTAGGGGCTTTCTGAGCTGGATACTGTGTGGGATAGATGACATCACTGTCTTCTGACTCTGTGTCATTTTGTCCCCTGACATGATGTCCATCTGTACTGTGATACTTTCTCTCATCATCAGATTGAGAAGAAACGTTCTGTTCTAAAGTCTTCTTACTTTTATCAAAACCACATTTTTCATTAGGATTTTGGATGTTCTCTGATTTCTGATGTTCTGAAGTACAAACAGAGTCTCGAGTTTTCTGACAAGCAGCCTGTTTGGCTTCTGCTGACAGGCATGTGGGCTGCTCATCAGAACTTTCATCACTGGAGGCATCATTTCCATCGCCATCCTGGACTGACTTACAATTGGCCTCAAACAATTTAGAGAATCCACACTGCAGCAAAGTGAGCTGCGCTGAGGAGCCTGCAGCTCTACTGGAGCCAGAGACTCTGTGTTCAGCCGTCTTTCTGAGGGAGCGGCCCACTGTCTCGTCATCACTGAAGTCACCGTAGAGCTCACAAACCTCTGTGGATTCTTGACAGTCAGGGTCTCCAGGCTAAAAAAGCAGTCAGAAACATCAGAAAACATGAGGGAAGGGTGGTGTGCAGTGGTGCATGTCTACAGCTAGAAAAGCAAAGGACTTGGGAAATAGACAGGAGGATCAGGGGTTCAAGACCATCCTCTGTTGTGGGATTCTGATCCCTTTAGCCAATGGCTTTTGGGGATTATGAGTCCTAGGGCGAGACTTGTCTGCAGATGTGACAATTTATCTTTTTTTTTTTTTTGGTTTTTTTTCGAGACAGGGTTTCTCTGTGGCTTTGGAGCCTGTCCTGGATCTAGCTCTGTAGACCAGGCTGGTCTCGAACTCACAGAGATCCGCCTGCCTCTGCCTCCGGAGTGCTGGGATTAAAGGCGTGCGCCACCACCGCCCGGCTAGATGTGACAATTTATAAGCTTAGGGAGAGGATCTTGCTTTCTCTTGCTCTCATGCTCTCCTGGGTGGCCAGAGCGGAGTAGGCAGCTTGCTCTTCATCCCTGAATAGACTGGATGAAGACAGCTGATCAGTGGTGGCATCTACATCCCTCAGTATCAGTGAGCGTTTACCCCTATTTTATACCTAAATAAATTCTTGAGAACCCTTAACATACTCTTGCAGCTTCTTATAACAATCCTCCACTTCACCAGGAATTCAAGGCCAGTCTTGACTATATGAAACCCTGTCTCAAGAACAAAATTTGCTACAAATTTAAATTCAGTTCCCTTTCCATGATAACCCAAGTTAAGGATAACCTTCAGTTCCCTAAAATTAAGGCTTAATTTGTTAATATCTTCAGAAAGTAATTTGATACTTCTGCCAATATTTTATATTTGTGTTTATCTACATTAAAAAAAATTGTCAGCCTGGGCCAGCAAGATGGCTCAGAGGGAGAGGCACCCGTG
Organism: Microtus pennsylvanicus; assembly: GCF_037038515.1. Classification (NCBI taxonomy): domain Eukaryota; kingdom Metazoa; phylum Chordata; class Mammalia; order Rodentia; family Cricetidae; genus Microtus; species Microtus pennsylvanicus. The sequence continues at coordinate 72,007,295 of NC_134582.1, forward strand.
ACCAAGCTTAACAACCCGAGCCTGATCCAACTTGGTAGAATACAAAATTTGTAAAGAAAAACAAGTCCCCCGAGTTCAAGGTCACTCAGTTCACATAAACTTAAATCTCAAAAGCAAACAAAACAAACAAAAACAAAAATAGCAACATAAAAATGTAGACAGAAGTTTCTGTCCTACCTAGTCCTGCAGCTGTTCAGTACCAAATAAACACACAGTGGCATCTATTAATTATAAACTGTTTCGCCTATTGCTCAGGCTTATTACTAACTAGCCCTTACAACTTAAATTAACCCATAATTCTTATCTATGTTTAGCCATGTGGCTTGGTATCTTACTCAGTAAGGCATTTTCATCTTGCTTCCTCTATATCTGGCTGGTGACTGTGTCTGTGCCTTTTCTCTTCCCAGAACTCTCCTAGTCTGGTTGGCATACCTATATTTCCTGCCCAGCTACTGGTCAATCAGCATTTTATTAAACCAATACGAGTGACCAATCTTTACAGTGTACAAGAGCATTATCCCACAGAATAAAAATCTTCCGTAGATTTCTTTTATCTTATATCTAACACGGCCTCTGGTAACAACATAGGTTTCATGGCTATATGATGAGATCTTAAGATCACAGACTCAAACCAACACAATACTTGCTTTGATTTACTGAATGATTTTGATACTTGGGTTTAATCTTAGATGCACATTGATGGTCATTTCTCTATTTAACTTGTTCTTCAGTTTGAAAAAAAAAAGTCTGGCCTGGCAGTGGTAGCGCATGCCTTTAATCCCAGCACACAGCATGCAGAGGCAGGCGGATCTCTGTGAGTTCGAGGCCAGCCTGGTCTACAAGAGCTAGTTCCAGGACAGGATCCAAAGCAACACAGAGAAACCCTGTCTCGAAAAAAAAAAAAACCCGAAAAAACAAAACAAACAAACAAACAAACAATATAGTCTGGTGTGGTCACTTACAGAAGGTGTTTAATTTGGGACTGCTCCTGGACTTGTTTATATGAATATTGAGTACCTTAAATAATTAATTTCATTCATCATCCTATGACTTTATGCCTCTGAGATTTTAGAAAACTTTCTATTTTTTGTGTACTGAAAAATGAAGGAAGAAGTAGAAGAAAAGACTATCACATGCCATATTTTCTGGTTTACTCACTGTTTCTAGTTCCTGTGCTGAAAGTCCCCCTTTCAACCATGTCGTGGCTGTCATGATGCCAGCTTCCACTTGGCCTTCTCTCTATAATGTCCACAAGGGAGATTATAAACAGCTGTAAATACAGAGTGAAACAACCAGAAAGGTAACAGCAAAGCAGGCTAAGTCCAAGTGGCTTTGCATCCTAATAAGAAACTCATGCAGTTTCACAAATAGACAACTAGTGGCTGTGTCCAGCTCCACTGCAAGCACTGCTGGGAAGCACAAGTGTCCCATCTGCCCAGGAATCCGCCCATCACAGCTGCTCTTTCATGTGTGAAGACGGAGCACAGGGCACCACCATCCAAGCATCTCCAAGCTCTGGTTGTGTCAGCAGTGCATTCCCTATCACAGCCACTACAGAACGTCACTGGCTGCTCAGTCCACAGGTCTTCTAGCTTCCCCGGTGCTCGTCCTGAACAACTACTCAAGCGTTACATTTAACACTCACAGTACATATATCCACCTGTATAAATGCCCTCCATCTCATCTCCATCAGGACAGAAATTGCTCAAAGACAGGGATTAATTTTTCTTGAACTATATTTATGATGCTTACTAAATGAAATACAGTCAAGAATTTTACTACAAAGTCCCAGAAGCCAAGGGAAATAGCCTGGAGTTCTTGTTGGCTGTTTCCTCATCTATGTAAGAAGGAGATGGAAAAGGATGATATTCCAGGGCTTTATCATATCTACACTAATATCAGTTGAGAAAAAGGACAATATTCTCAGTGTTCTGGTAAATTAACGAACTTAAGGAATTTTTAAAGCCATGTAAGTGTCTCATTTGAAGAATAAGAAACATCTGTAAGCTGAGCAGGAACATAGCTAAGAGTCTGAAATATTGGTGTGGAATTTTTATTGGGAACAGAAAACAAAAATCTCTAAGAGACAAGAGAGTACATCTCAGGGAATATTTTGTAACTTCTAATCAAAACATGTTTTACAGTTTTGTTTATTTAGGAAAATCTTAATTTTTTAGCTCTCAATTTCAACAACCGTTTTCAGAATAATAAACTCTTAAATTTGTCTGTCTGAAATGGCCGTGGAGGCTGTACTATCTCACGCGTGCATGGAATATATGGATGTGTATTATCTATAAATTTGTCTGTCTGAAATGGCTATGGAGACCGCACTATCTCACACGTGCATAGAATATATGGATGTGTATTATCTATAAATTTGTTTGTCTGAAATGGCCGTGGAGGCCGTACTATCTCATGCGTGGATGGAATATATGGATATGTATTATCTATCAGTATCCACGAGAAAGCCTTGGCTTTGAGGTACAATTCAGTTCCCATTTCTTTAAAAGTAAACATACTAAACAGGCATTTATGCTAAGGAAAACAAAAAATTTCTCTGACAAGGAGACACCAATTGTATTTGAAAATTCCCAAATGATAAAACTGTACTGAAATCATCATTGAAGAGGTCACAGAACAGCTCCATACCTCCAGGATGTCTCTCGTAAGACATGACCCTTGGGACCTTAGTTTGAAGAGGTTGTGGACACCAAAGAGCTCTCCTCGATGTTCTTTTGACCCTTGTACTGCTTCAAAGTATCGCTTGGCATTTTCACTTCCAACCACCACACAGTGAAGTTGCTAGAACAGAAAAATAAAAGATATTTCTGAAATGTTTGCTCCAGCAGTATGTCAGAGTTTCCTGGCACTCCCTGCACACACACAGTTTTAGCTGGGTTGGCTGAATTGCCTTAAGGAGGAGATTTTGTTTCAATTTCCCTGCAGATGTTGCCATTACGGTGAAATAATGATCTGGCCACCTTGCTGAAGCAGGCATTTTATATTTCCTAGTTTATCTGTTTTTTAAATACTGAGTCAAGATTACATTATTATAAATGTTTTATTATAAATGTTTAATAATGAAATCTGACATCTGAATAAATTTTTCTTCTTTTAAAATTACATTAAAAAGTATATTTAAGTCAAGTAAGCCTTTGCCTATCACAAGTGGCTTTTGCTCATGATGTTTATTATAGTAACACAAAGCAAACTAAAACAGCAAAATAGAATGAAGATTTTATTTTAACATTGCTATTAAATAGTCAAATATATAGTTAATGCCTTATCCTCCAGAAGAACCTATTTCTATGAAGATTTTTTTAAATTCTTATAATTTTTGATAACTTTCATATTAAATATTTCTTATAATATAAAAAACTATTAGCAGAATTGTTATATCACTTATGTTACAATCTAAAGTAACTATACAATAAACATGCTGATGCCAAGCTAACTGCAGATTTACCAACCACAATATTTCATTGACAACAACCATGAAAATCTTAGAAACACCACTGTCAAGAGTTTTGAGAACCCCAACAATGGAGTAATTTAGGATATATGTGGACATATATCATTTTAGCATCATCATATGGATACTCTCTATTTGCTAACTATTTCATAATGTAATGTAAGTGTGTAAAATTTAAACATGACCTTTGAGGAAATACACATAGATGATAAGTCTGTGAGTTTCAAATGGCCCAGAGAAACAAGAAAGGTAATAGCTCCAACAAGGAGAAGGCAAACATAGAAAATGTTATCAAATGAGAACTGGGGCAAGTTTGGAGTTTTTTGAGCTGCTCAGTCAATTCTTCTGTAAATTTTTCTAAATAAATTGTATATATAGGTATACCTATGTACAACATATAGATAAGGCAAATCTCAAAATGCCAAACTTGATTGTATATGATGCTCCAAATTTCAAGGACCACAGGTGCTGTATAAATATTATTTTAAACTATAGACTATCTGATCCCTGCATGGAAGCACAGCATACCCCATTCCAAGTCCTCCTTAAACAAGAGCTCTCCCTTAGATCTTTCCGGATGTCCCTGCAGTGCAGTTGCAGCTACAGAGGAACAGTTTCGTGTATAAACATAGCTTTTGATATGAAGTAATATGGTTCCAGGTACTAAGATTTGCTAACCATAATCCAGCTCTGTTGTGCTCTTCATTTCTTTTCTTCACCTGGTCACTAGTGAGTTTCAATCCACGCTCACTTCGGCCTACTCCATGGCTGTTTCAAGTAGAGCAGAGATTGTCTAAGTTTTTAGCCTGGGTGATGAGAGTGACTTTTTGTGTAATCAGCAAAATGTTTGCGTTGTCTTACTTGTTTGCTTCCAGGATCTCTATCTGTTGTTCTCACTTGGGAACAGACAACTCTTGGCTGCACAGTGCACAGATGAAAATACACGTTAAGCCACCTTATTACACATGATGCTCCAGAGAGTCTCTAGGAATTCTTTTTTGGGGTAGTGACTGTCTAATTTTTCTGGTGTTCTTCTTCTGGCTGAGTTTCACTGAGTTTCTTTCTTTTCTGTCTTTAAGGATCCTTAAACAATTTCTGGGCCCTGAGTAACCTTCTGTGTTTCAACGTATTTACAGCTTTTTTTGTTCTTAGTTTTTTTTTTCTTTTCTCAAAGAATGTGAGGCTCAATGTATGTATGCCTGATATGCATCCTTGTTTCAAATTCCAAACTATCTTTAAACCATGTGTTCTACCTTTTCTTTATATGATCGCTACCTTATCTTTGTATGTATCATACAAAGTTCTAAACACTTAAATTACAGTTTCCTGAAATTTTTCTATTACATATTATTTTACAGTATATAATATGCTGTTTTAGATAAAACTAAAAGTGCATATAATAATAGGTTGAAAACCACTTACATGGTTAAGGAAACATTACTGATGACCAGTTTAAGACAGAACTCAAAACTACAGGTCCTAAGAAATAGCCTATTTTTTTCAAAAGTGGTTAAGTTAGAAAAAAACTTCTCTCAAGTAGTTCCAAACTATTTCCTTTAGAGCTAAATGATTTAAGAAAATACACAAACTGCTGCGCATGGTCCTATTTTTAGAATGAAGAAGTTAGCATGAGTTTTAAGACTGAATCATTTTTAGGTTAACTACCACCACATGTGAAAGATGTTTGTTCTTAAATAGATGCCAGTCAAATATACAGGGAACAATTCAAATTTAATACTTGTAATTAAACTTGAGCCTCAGTTCAGAGCTTCTCAAACGAGCAATCCTAAATGAAGAACTGTTTATTTATAAGTATGAAGAGAACAGAAATTAATATCCTACACATATTAAAGAGCCAATGAGATTTCAGATGAACACTCAAGTACCAAGCAGCAGCAGCGGAAGCTCTAGCTGCACAATCTCATTTCCTGGGCATCTCTGCAGCCAGTTTCCTAAGGTGTCTCTGTATCTTCAAGGCATTCTCGATCTTTTTCATGTCTCAGCACATACAGAAGAACCCATGAATATCAACCTAAAGTAAAAAGAGGAGGTCCCTTAAGGCTTGAAGGTGGCTCAGGAATTCCTGCTGTGAGTTGTGCACCGGAAACTCACCTATAGTACACATATCACACCCTGGCTCACTGTATGACTTAAATCATGGTCAGTGTACTAGCTGAGTCCTGGCATTCCTGGGAGCAAGTTAAAAATGCAGAGTCACCTGGGCAGTAGTGGTGCATGCCTTAAATCCTAGCACTCAGGAGGAAACAAACAAAATGCAGAGTCTTTGGGCTGTACCTCAGACCTACTTAATCAGAACCTGAATGTCAACAAATCCCCAGGTGATTAAAGTGCACATTAAGGTTTAAGAGATATTGCTTTAAGAAGCTTTCAGGAGTAAAATCCAATGAACTTGACAATTACTCTATTTTGTGCACGTGTATGGGAAGAGTATATTTTATAATCTTAGTAAATTACACACTAGAGTAAAAATTCAAACGTTCTTTATACAAATTTGTTCCTAATTTCTGAAAATAGACCCATGTTGACTTCTAACTTAGAATGAAGTATATTCTCACCTGTTTGTAAACCTGCCGTAAGTACATGATCTCCTCCACAGTCCCCAAGGATATCAGCCTGAGCACTTTGACGTCTCTACACTGCCCGATCCTGTATGCTCTGGAAATTAAAACCAGGACATCAGGTGAAACAACCCGAAGTTTAAGAGGCAGCTTCTATGTGTAGTAGTGGACGATCACAACATTTTTAATACCTCGTGCTTAGGTTATGTGGTGTTATTTAGTAATAATGCAAATATATCTAGTCATATAAAAGATTAGTTGCTGAGAATACTTTAGAAAAGGTATATAAAATGTTCTGTTACAAATATCATCGTCCATTGCCCCAAACTTTTTTTTCTAAATTTAGCTTTTTCTTTTAGGGGACCTCCTTATGGATTCCTCCAAATGCAGACTGATCCATAGTGGCAAAAGCAAGATTAATGTCTGCCTGGGAACGAAGGGCTATAAGGGGCAGGAAGGACAAACTAAAAAGGTGCAAAGAAACCTGTGGGGGAAGGGATACATTCATTATCTTGATTATGGTGATGGTGTACACAATCATCACCACTTACCAACTGTATACATTAAGTTCGTCAAGTTTACTATATGCAAATATGGCAATTACACTTTAATAAGATGATCTAAAATAAAAACAATAAAAAGTACCCCTCCCAAAGAATAAAAACGAAAACAAAAATAAATTTTGTTAAAAATAATTGAAAATTCTCGGATGCAGGTTTAAGAACTGACATATATCTTCTGGGTCTGAGTCAATCACTCGGTTACCTAAACCCCCAGGTTGTCAGGTTGTGACAGACCCTGATACCAACCACACTTTATACTGATTCGCCACAGTGGTTACCAGTCTGCTCCCTCTGGTTCTCAAACAGGCTCTATTGATGCTCTGAACAAAGTCATATTCCTCAACACTTGTGGAGTTCCTGATGCAAATGGACAAGACTTAACTATTTACATTATTAACTATTAATTATTAGCTATTAACTATTTATAATACTTGAAAAATGTTATAACTTGGGGAAAATTTATTTTGAACTTGAGAGATCACTGTCAATACTATTAATATTTGGTATTCTCTCATAAAGACTTTTGGGTACTGCAAACCTTGTTTCTGCAGAAGGGAATAAAGGGGCTGTAAAAAAAAAATCAGAAAAGGATCCAAGAAAATATCAAATCTCTCCCTCCCTCATGTGTGTGTAGCCCACTGTTTTGTGTTCTGTTAGAATGCTTGTTTTTTAATCTCCACAGGTGAAACTTGAATACATGTACTTATGCTTCATCAAGTTCTTGGTCCATCAAACAGGGACTTACAAATGATGAGTCTTCTACTATATAGAGACAAATATAAAGGAACTGCTTTACAACATACAGGTCAATGTCTTGATTTCTCTTTGTTCTAGAGACTCAGTGGAAGGAGATGGTTGGGGAGGGAAATGCACTATGCTATGAGGGAGAGTGGAATAGTTAGGTCATAGGGATATAAATGAAAAAGTACAAAATTAGGACCTAGGGTGGTAACTCAGTAAAGTACTTGCCATTAGTTGTTAGTAAGCCTTTCTGATTTATTATTATTATTATTATTATTATTATTATTATTATTATTATTATTATTATTATTTAAGACAAGCTCTCCTACGTAGCTCTGGCTGGCCTGGATCTTGCTAAAGAGACCAGGCTAGCCTTCACCTTCAGAGTGCTGGGACTACAGGTGTATGCTACCATAAAGGCATCTTTCCCCTCTTAAACTCTTCTGCCTTGTCCTCTCCCACCATTCTTTTAATTAATAACTTAAATTATGTCATGTTAATAATGATAATTTCTTCTATAACTTTCTTTTATTGCTTTTTTGTTTGCTTGCTAGTTTTCTAAGTTATACTGTGTTTTTCATTCACTTTCAGTCTTTTCTAAGAAATTAATTTAAAATTCGGGGTTGGAGAGATGGCTCAGTGATTGACTCCTGGTAGCCATTGAACTGGAATACAATCACCTGTAACTCCAATTCTAGGGGATCCAAAGTCCCTTTCTAGCCTCAGTGGACACCATATGCACAGAGTGCACATGTACTTATGCAGGCAAACAATACACATAAAATAAAACCTTAAAGAAGAAATTAAAATTATAAACTAAGTATTTTCCTTCAAACTCAGGAAGCTTTTTAATTATTATTCCTTTTTTTTCCTCTGCTGAGAATTCCATAATGTGCAAAGAGGTCTATTTGATGAGAAGGAAGGAGAAAAGAGAAGAAAAGTAAAGGAAAATATGTCTCTTTGGTGAGATTTATTTTTCCTTCTTTTTAAAAGATTCTTTCTCAGGCTTAGTATCTTAAAGTACTATGACTCCATGCTCACAGGTTCTTTTACTTCATCCTGTTTAAGTCAGGGTTGAGTCTAATGAAGCTTTTAATTCTAGAACTAAATGGCAGGTTCAGAATATTTGTACTTTTGTTCTCATGTTTATTTCTGCTGATATTCTTTCTCATTTTGCCCACCAGTATTTTCTAGAATTCTCTGTGTATTTTTTCAGTTTTTAGAGAATTTACGATGGTTACTTTAAAGTCTGTCTTGTATGTTCACTGTCTATCCTATCTTTAAGGAAAGTGTCTGGAGACTGGTTTTGCTATTACTTTGAATAGATCGTATGTTCCTGTATATAACTTCAGAAGCAGAATGTGTGGAGGATGAGGGCTAGTCACCTGTGCTTTCAAACAGTAGTGAGGGATCACCCATGACTTGCTCTTATAATTGTTGCCCTTAATTTTTTCTAGTATTTAAAAATATCATTGTTAAAAATTTTGAGAACTGATCAGGATATTGTTTCCTGAAAGCAAAGAAAAATTCTAAGAGTTCCTTCTTCTTGAATAATCCTGACACTTCTCTAAAATCACATGGAGTTTCAATTCTTACCTACTGATATTTTTATATCATCCTTTAGTATTTAGGAGAATTTTTCCCTTATAATTGTATGAAGCCTCTTGGCCACACTGTCAATAAGTTTTAGCACCAACAATTACATAGAACCTACTTCGGCCATCACTGACCTGTCAGTCAGTCTGAGCACTGCTCTTGGTCTACAGCAGTACACTCCTGAGCTCTCGGGTGTCAGGCTGCTTTTAATCTTGTCTTACACACTAATGAGTCAGTCACTGATCACAACCACAAGTCAAAGTAGTTTTCTTTCTCATAAGGTTATAGCTATAGTCACAGACAAAAAGTCTGACCTGCAGAGATGAAGCTGATTCCTATTTATGGTTAACTTGATTTTTCTTTTGGGTTTTGTTTTTATAAATCCTCTTATTTCTTACTCTGGGGTATTTTAGTCCTCTTTATCTTCAGAATTAGAAATATAACAAAGATATAGATTTCATCTCCCTCTTGGCCATTATTTGCACTAAGTGTTTGGCAGCCCTTCAAAATTAACAATGTTCTTCAGATATATTGTTAATTCCCTCCCATCCTTCAGTCTTCTGTTTTTATTTCTGGAACAAACAGATGATTTTTTTTTTGGTGTGGGGGGGATGCTTTCCTCTCTCTGTACTCATATTCTACATCTATTTGACTGCACTTTGATTTAAAATGCACATCCTTTAGACCACATCGCTCTCTCTACTTTATTATTCAGATCTGCTGATGAGTTTGATCTCAGCAAAAGCTGTAATTTCTAATAACATTTCTTGCTCACTACATACGTATTCTTCTTACTGAGCTGTATTATTTTTGTCTCACCCTTATTTTAGTTCCTTCAATGCCTGTTTTTCCCTGTGGCTCTTTTCTCTCATGCTGCTACTTTTATGCAAATGTCTCATAATTCCTAATTTCTCTTTTGTAATTAAAATAAAAAGGCACGTGAATTAAAGTGGAAAGATGGTCTAGTTCCCTGTGTAGGCAATAGGTTTATTCAATTACTTCTCGTATTGTGTACTATGAAGACCTGGGATTCTTGTCTGGCTCCACTTAGTGACCTAAATCTCAGTTTTCTACCTGTGAAGCCATCCTTTAAGGAACTCACCATAGACCACGCCTGTGTATGAAGTACACAAAGGAAGCTGCCTCAGTCTCACGTTGCTCTATGAGGTCGCAAGAGCAACACCCTCGTCTGCTTCCACACCCTATGAGGTGTCTGTCACTCAGGCTGACAGTTTTCTCTCTGCTAAGTCTCTCTTTGGAGTTTCCGCAGAAGTCCTGGACCAGCAACGAACTGTCCTAGTTTCCGTTGGGATTATGGTCTTATTCACATGAGCAGGATTTGGAGGTAGAAAACAAAAGGCTATGAGCAGCCTGCCATTTGAATTTAGAGGTTTGGGGTCATATTTTAATACAAATTTTTTCAAGGTACCTACCTTTTCTAACTATAAGCAATCTCTAAAGTCCCAGAGTGGTTTTAAATGACAAGCACTCACAGGTCATTTACATTTTGTCAGTTTAATACCTGTCAATGGCTTGAAGATCATTGGCTGGATTCCAAGTTGGATCAAATAATATAACAACATTGGCACCAACAAAATTGAGACCTAGTCCACCAGCCCTGTAAAGAAAAGGAAACAACACATTAAAAAGCATAAACCACTGAGAGGGATGGCAGTGCACACTGTAATCTCGGCACTCAGGAGGCAGAAGCAGGAATCAAAAGTTCCAGGTCAGTTTAGCTCTAACATAAGGACAGGCCTATAAGATGAGAATGAATACACCAACGTTGATTCCCAGGAATTCCTGGACAGTGTTGGTGCCCTAGGGTCGGTACCATTGGACTCTTTGCTCAGAACTGGGCACTGCATCCTTCTCTGCCTTGTCCCAGCTGGAGCTGCTCCTGAGAATCCAGAGAGACTTGAACCTGGGGACAAAGGTGGGAAAGGGAAAGAGTTTTGGAAAAAGAGACAACAATACAGCGCGGTGATGGTGGCGCACGCCTTTAATCCCAGCACTCAGGAGGCAGAGGCCTGCAGGTCTCTGTGAGTTCAAGGCCAGCCTGGTCTACAAGAGCTAGTTCCAGGACAGGAACCAAAAGCTACGGAGAGACCCTGTCTCGAAAAATCAAAAAAAAAAAAAAAAAAAGACAACAATACAATCCCAGCATGGAGAAGCTGAGGTAAACGTGGAGAGACTCAAATGCACAGCAAGGAGAGGTCATATGTGCGTTTGCGCACACTACATGTCTAATATGTGCATCTGAGCACACTGCATGTCTAATAACTGCTCTAAAAGCTAATCTGTGGATACTAAGCTAGTTAGCGTTTCAGGAGTTAAAAACAGTGATAGCCCCAACAAAGTAAAAGACAAGAGTTAACAGATACAGATGGGGGCAAAGTTCAAAGAAGGAGTGGCTTATGCAGAGAATTACTTTTTGAACTCAGTCACACAGAACTTCTGCCTTGGTCAGAACATTAATAAAAGACACAGGGAAACCACACAAGTGGAGGACAACTGGTCTCCAAAGAAGTTCCACCAGGAAATCAAAATAAAAAACTATAAAATATGTGAAGAAATCATGTACCAGAAGCAAGAGCCTGAGGAAACAGCCTGATGATTAGCAACCCCAGGTACAAAACTGAATACAGTAAAAAAACAACTAATAAAAAGATTTTAAGGGCTGGGTGTACTGGTACATGCTTTTAACCTCAGTATGTGGGAGGCAGAAGCAGGTTCAAGATCAACCTGGTTCACAGGCCAGATGGGGCTACAGAATGAGACCCCAGTCTTAAAAAAAAAAAATTAGGATCAGCAAGATAGATCATAAGCCTTGCCTAACCACAATAAATAAATTAATTTTAAAAATAATTTCAAAAATTTTAATAATGTGATGAAAAATTAAAAGACTAAAAAACACAGGGAACAAAATGCAAATAAAATGATAAGATGGGTTTGTAAAGGATTCCTAAAAATAAACATTTTTCTTCAGACATTAGGAATGCAGTGCATTGGGTACGAAGGGATTGTTCAGTTACAGTGAGACCAGAGCTGTCAGCTGTTTTCAGAAAACAACCTCTGTTCAGTGTCACAGAACTTAAGAAAGGAAGGCAGGATTTACATCACTAAGTACTGCTTTCAATGTAAGGACTTAGGTGAGGGATGTTCGATATCATCTACAGCAAATGAGTTCAAAGCTTCTCCCCTATTCTCAGCTGCAAGAATCCAGTCACCCCACAGCAGCTTGACTCTGCATCTCAGTACTCAGCTTGAGTTCCACATGTGCGATTCACATTTGATTTCTAAAGGTTCTCTGATATGGGTTCCCCTCTGCATGCTGTGAATACCATTGCTGCTTTAGACCAGTGGTTTAACACAGTAAAGCCAGGAGGGAAATACAAGCAGAGATGTAGAGAGGAAGTAGGTGGAGTCGGTGAGAAGCCATGTAGCTGCCTGCAGGAGACAGATGCACCACAACCTTGCTGGTAAGCCACAGCGAAATGGCAATACACAGATTAGTAGAATGGGTTAATTTAAGATGTAAGAGCTGGCCAGAAATACACTCAACCTATTAGCCAAACGGTATTGCAATTAATACAGATTTCTGAGATTATTTTGGTCCTGGGCAGCTGGGAACAAACAAGCGGCCTCCCCCTACAGTTCTCTATTTTCAAAAACAGTGAGAAAAGCCTAAAAAGTCTCACACAGAATGCCAAAGTATTTATTATGCCCTCAAATATCTTCCTTGGGTATTTCTACTGGCTGAAATCTTGCTCAGAAGAACACATTTTCCTTACAAGGTTCTAATTAGAGATTCACTAAGTAGGTGCAAGAACAAATCTATTCCTTATAAAATCTCAGGAGCAGCTCCAGCTGGGACAAGGCGGAGAAGGATGCAGTGCCCAGTTCTGAGCAAAGAGTCCAATGGTACTGACCCTAGGGCACCAACACTGTCCAGGAATTCCTGGGAATCAACGTTGGTGTATTCATTCTCATCTTATAGGCCTGTCCTTACTCAGGGAGTTCCAGAATGATAAGTAAATAAAAGATTAGGTAAAACTCAAGATACTGCTATTCCAGTAACAAATGATAGAGTTTTTACTGCTTCTTAAAGTCAAATAAAATAGAGTAACATACACCCATTTGGTAAAAATTAATCCCAAAACAGTTAAAAAAAACCCAACCATATAGAAATCAATCTATGCAGTTTTGTTTTCTTACATCGTGGAGACAAGACAAATGTTCACGTCTTGTGTACTGTTGAACTCTTTCACAATCTTGAGTCTTTCCTCTGATTTTGTGCTTCCATCAAGTCTCCGGTAGTCAAGGCCAGAAGCCATACAGTACTGCTGCAGCACGTCCAGCAGCTGGAGGGGAGCAGAGGAAGCATCAAGTTTTCTTTCAGTCACAGGCTTTGTCCAGCCACTGAGGCTGCATCTGGTGAGCACTGACCATTGGGCTCACCATTCCTTCTAACTAATGAGCAATAGATAAAGGGGTCCTGGGTGTAACTCTGTGCGAGAATGATTTCCTATGCTAAGCCCAGGCTCTATTTCATTCCAGCACCAAAAAAATAAATACTTTCTCACTTTTAACCCATGTATTTATTTCTTTCCATTATTCTGAAATAGGCTATCTTTTCTTTTTAATAAGTCTTTCTTAAAAATCATCAGTCAAATAATGTAAACATTTATTTATGTCGTTTTGCAAACTTTAAAATATCCTAAATATTTAAAAAAACACCAACAGAAAATACAACTTTACTTTGAGTGTGACAGGATGGTGGCATCCCTATCTAATTTCCACACATAACTGAGTGTGCTGGGAAGGTCTGAGTTGCTTCCCTCACCACAATTTGCTGTGGGGATGAAGAGGACGTAACAGTAATCTGCTACTTCCTTGTGCTTAGTGCCTGGAGACCCCAGGTCCACCAAGCAAGAACAGTCTGGATGGAACTCACCTTGGTGGAAAAGGAGAAGAGAAGAACCTTATCTCTGCGTTTCCTAAAATGGTTTAAAAGCTGCTGGAGAACCTGGGAAGGAACACAGGGCATCAGTGGACCAGTCCCAATCACAACCACACTTTTCACATCCAGACAGCCCTGAAGAGTTCCCGAAAGTGCTTTACACAACACTAACCTCAGTCATCTCTGCTAATTTATCTATTCCAAGTTAACAAATGTAACTTTATCACATCAAATGCTATTCCTCATCCTGCTGTCAGAAAGAAGGTAAAGTTCCCAAAGCCTATTTCATCTCATCTGGTTTTAATACAAAGAAGCATTTTAGATGAGGGATTTAATTTAATTTCTAGAATACAATTTTATATCTACACTATGTTAAGAAACTGAATTAGCAAATCATACCTTTTAGCAAATAAATGGCTTTCTAGACAAACAAAACACAATGTTCTCAGTTGCATCTAGGTAGGTTCTGAAAGACCTGATGTTTATTCTTAGATATGCACCTGCACCTTACTTTCTCCCGTTTGTTTATTTACAGTAAAACCTGATTTCCAGGTTGGATTTGACCTCACAGTGCTAATAACCTGCTCTCATACTCAGGTCTTTGGAGGGGAAGCAAAAGCCCAAAGATACACAGAAGAAGATGCTATTTTCAAGCAGACATCCTCATAACTGGGAAAACAGAACACAATGAAAAAGCAATCCACAGAGGGAAGAGGACTTTTCTCTACCAAGTTTTACTGAACTACAAAAGAAACAATGCTATTTATTTGATGATAAATATCTAAAGAAAAAATATACTCAATATAGCACCTTTTAATAGTTTATCTAGTAAGGACTTGTTCTAAATTTGAGCTGTACCCTCCATCCTTGAAAAAAAAAAACATGCTACAGAGGTTGCCTTTTTAAATCTACTCAGATGGTGAATAAAAATGCCACAACTAGGGAAATATTATTTTAATATCTGACAACATATAAAGTTTTATTTGCATTTAGTTTATTTTTAAATGAAATAACTGAGTTTATGAAGGACATGCATTTTAATTTTATATAAGATTAATACTTTTAACTGATACACATTATAGAAGTTTTCAGAACTGAGTACAAATGTGAAAAGTTCCCACATACCACCCCTCACCTCTCTTTTTGCAATACTTGGGATTAATCCATGGCCTTGTGCATGCTAGGCTTCTACGTCTGAGTTATATATCCCCGTAATACCTCCTATTAACGTCTATGTAAAGCTAATATTATTAAAATATGATTATCATTCACAGAGTATCTATGCAACTAAGAATACTGACTCATACTGTTAACAGAAGTCCAGCCTGCATTAGTGTTCACTCACCTTGTTTCCAGTTTTGAATTCTGATGAGTATATCATGACAACATCATATAAAACAGTGTTACTGTTTAAAAGTCCCTGGTGTTTTACCTACATACCTTTCTTCCCCCTGATCTTTTTGCTATCTCTGGAGTGCTTCCATTTCCAGAAGGTCATACAGATGGAATCACACAGCATTTAGTCTTTTCCAGACTGGGTTCTTCAATTAACAATGTACATTTAAGAGTTCTCCAAGGTTTCACCGTGTAGCCCTGGCTACACTGTCCTTGAACTTAACAAGATCCACCTGCCCCTGCCTCTGCCTCTGCCTCTGCCTCTGCAGCCAGAGTGAAGGGATTAAAAGCAAGCACCTCCATGTCTCACTTAATTTTTATTGTTAAAAACTATGCCATTTTATGGCTACACCACAGTTTATCCATTTGCCTTTTGAAGAACATCTTGACTGTTTCCAAGCTTTGAAAATTATGAATAAATTTAGGTGGGGTTCTTGTGCAGGCATAAGTTTAAACTTAGTAAATAAAATTCACTACATCTAACTTAGATAAATAACAGGAAATGTGACTAATGGGTAATAAGGTATGAATGTTTCATTCTCATATTTTAAATCTCAAACACATTTTAAATGCTATGCATTTACCATTATCAAAAGTGAAAGCTTTGCCAAAAGTTATCAGACTATTTTCCAGACAGACCAACTCACTCTGTAGCTTCACCTGTGATGGAAGCGGAGCAGAAGCACCTGGTGCTCCAGTGGTCTGGACTTGCTGCCGTAACAGGCATGCACTGGTTCCTTCCTTTTATTCTTTTCAGTTATATAGCAGTGGGCAGCATCTTCCCTTGAGCTTGCTTGCCATCTGACCTTGTTTTTGTACTAAATTATCTGTTCAGATCTTCCGCCCACTTTTAAGCTAGATTACCTATTTTCTACTACTGAGTTTGAAGATTCTCTGTATATTTTGGATACCAACCCTTCATCATCTTGTAAAGACATTCTGGTCTGCAGCTTGTCCTTTTATTCCCTTGGAAGATGCTAATGTATTCAACCGGAAATATTCTGAACAGAAATCTATTCATGTCACTGGACATGGATGGCTTCTGATCTGTTGTCATTTGAGGTATTTAAAAGTAAAAGCAGAAATAAGTAATGAGAAGAGAATTTTTCTTCTCCTGACTGCAGGTCTTATTAGGCTAATTTAAAGAAAAACAACTCATTAAATGAATAACCATAAATTAAGGGTTTTTACCAAAAATTCAAAAATGGCAGTACCACGAATATATGTTGACACTTTAATAATACAGATCTTTATTTAGCTTCCATAAAACAATCTACCTATGAATTTGAGAGTATTCAAAGTAAATACATTTTTGGATATAAGTTTCTTGAATTATTCAGACTGGCCTAGAAGGATGAACAAGGTGTCTTTCAGTCACAGAACACTGATCTGGGCTCCCTAGACTTTCTAGCTCTCTTAGTAAGTGGGTCTGTGGTATTTCTCCAAGGGATAGACTGAGAATTCAACATGTCTGAATTCACAATTGAAGTTTTTAACCTCACAGCAATAATTCTATGATAAGCTTATAGGCTATAAATTACCAAACAGTATGTCAAAGGTAATGCTGCTAATTACATGATAAGAAACAAACAGCCCTGCGGTATACATCTCCAGCTTATTGCTGTCAAGATTCGCTTGACTAGCAGTCAGTCAGAAGTTGCAAATCAACTGTTCTCCATAGAAACCAAGATGCCTATCCAGTTTTCAATAACCAAAATAAAAATAAAAATGAAATCTAATCATTATCTTAACTACACACTATAATTTCTAAAAATAAAACTCTAAATGAATCTGGCTCTTATAGTTTGAAATTTTAAAATAAACAAATAAAATGGATAAAAAGAGATTGTTATAATTTAATTATTTCTTTGAATAAATCATAATATTCTCATGAATACAAATTAATTTAATTTTTAAAATAAATTTTTAATGTAATCCTCTTAACTACTTCTATTTTTACCTATTTTGTTTAACTAAAATTCTAGGTTCTAAGCAACTAAATCACATTGAGCTTATCTAGAATAACAGCTAAAAGCACTTCTAGATAAGACACTAATTGACTAATTTGAATTACTTCCTTTTTATTCCCTTTGCCAAAAGAAATAAATATCTTCCCATCTTATAAATTGTAGTATAAGGCTGAGAATTGTTCTATAAAAATCTGTGAGCCCATAAATGAGGGATTCTTGATAGTTACTGAGGGGCCAAGCAAACTTGGCTTCTTGCAGAGGGCAGTCACACTACGGTGACAGGCAATGTCCAGAAACCTAAGCTTCCGTAGGTCTTCCTAAGGCTTCCTTTCCACACCCCTTTAGTAATGCAGTACCAAGAACAACATGGCCATAGGTCAGTTTCCCCGAGCAGAACAAAATGCTCCCTTGCAATTTTACTATACAGGTCAGCAAACAAAAATTGGAGGCAGAAAAATCTAGTCTGCCTTGTCTCTGCACGTATGTGTTATATGTGCATACATTTTAAGTGCTCTTAAGCCCAATAGATTAGTAAGGAAAAATCTGAAGTAATTTGATCAACTGCCACTGAGAACTCATTGTGTGCACAGATCTATGTGCACAGCTTACAATCTTCCTCACTTCTCAGGGCTTGGGATCTGTCCTGACTCGCTGGTGTCCTTGCTGTACCACTGCATAAATCAAACTTTTCTGTGCAGCATTCCTGGTTGAATGCAAACTGAAGGAAGAACACGTACCTTCATTTTCCCACTATACTTAGGGTCAGAAAGTGTTTCAAAGGCTGCATCTTTGCTTTTCTGCACAAAATCTGGGAATCTGGAAAATACCTGATCACATATCCTCTTGATAAGTGTTTCCTGAGAGAAGGAAGAAGAAATTTCAATACATATTTAAACCTGCAAAAAATAAAACTTTGTAAAAAGACAAATGTAATCTGCCTTCTGAATTCGAGGCCAGCCTGGTTTACAGAGCTAGTTCTAGGTCAGGCTCCAAAGCTACAGCGAAACCCTGTCTCGAAAAACCAAAACCAAACCAAACCAAACCAAACAAAGCCAAGAGTATTTAGCAAAGATAATGTGAAGGAGAACTCTGAGCTGCAGAGACTGATCAACTGATCAGTGCTGCAATACTGTGGACAGATGGAAATGTTGCAGCTTCAGAAGTTAACGGACAAAGCTTTAGTCCCACTCTCTGACAGCCACTCCTTGCCTACCTCTATGTCAGAACTAATGTTCTGTGGCTAACAGATAAAGAATTTGGGATCTTAGATTCTAACAATCCATAAGCTACAAATGTTATCAGAATAGCATACTGAGCCCATAAAAATAGTTTTGCCATCTTGTTGTACCCATCTCTCTAATGTGCCCACTAGTATAAAACTTGCCTCAATTTGTGACTTTCTTTCTTCAGTAAACTATAAAACTCCATAAAACCACTTCCATGTTAAAATATGGAATTTGGGATAATCTAAATCCTTCTTCCTAGGCTCTGGTCACTGAAATAGCTCCGGAATAAAGTATCCTTTACTTCCTTTAAGATGAGAGCTATGTTTTTTGTGTGTTAACAACACTGTACAGTATGAGTTTTATACCAACAGCAACACAGAAAAATGTAAAGTCAACCCCCACCTGATGTTTGGAGGTACTGGCGGTCTGCAGCAGAGCGACATGGTTTGCTACTTTCTGTAGCACAGTCAGGTAACTAAGACACAGCGATCTCACTTTGTCACCTTGTGAATTAGTCTGTAACCAAAAGAACAGAAAACACAAATAAGAAAAGCATTAACAACATGGCTATATAGCTAATTATAAAACACAACACTAATAGTTATTTCTAATTATCTAAGACAGTGAAGGCAACTGCTTGGAAGAATATCCATGAAGCAGGGACCTAGAATCACTCTTCATGAATCCTAAGATAGCAATGAGTATTTAATAAAGGGGAACCTCCATTCCGGAATGGAACAGTGACAGAAAGGCTACACTAGGAGGGTCTGGTATCAGCACTATGATGTAGTTACCATGTTCTAAAGAATACTTTACTCTCTGCTTACGCCTAGCCCAGCAGAACTGAAGATACTCTTAAGAGACACTTGTTTCTCAATTGGACTACTGATGTGGGATGCCCTTCTGTATGCTGTGAATGTGTTCTATTACCACTGGTTAATAAAGAAGCTAATTTGGCCAACAGCCAGGCAGAATAGAGCTAGGCAGGAAATCCAAGCAGAGTAGAGGTGGGGAAAGAAGGTGGAGACAGGGAGATGCCAGTAGTGTTTAGAGAAGCAAGATGTAAGGTCACAAGCCACGACCCTTTTGACAAAATATAGAATAATAGAAATGGGTCAATTTAAGTTAATAATAAGCCTGAGCTAATGGATCAAACATTTTTGTAATTAATATTAAGCCTCAGAGTGGTTATTTGGGAACTGGCAGGTGGGAGAGAAACCTCCAGTTATAGACTATCAGACCACTAAAACAATGGAACCCAAGAAACTCATACTGGGAGGTTGAAAAAAACTCTAGCCATTGAGGGAACCCGACTTCCAGAAAGATTTTACATAGTTCTAACTTGCAAAACCACGTTACAGACTGAAGCCCAGACACTGATGGTCAGTGGTGGGCGGGACAGCATCTTGACTGGCACCGCTGGGATGGCACATCCTTGGCCCTTTATTTAAATGCTGATCTCACTTCTGGAATGGGAACATAGACTTGAGGAATTTGATGGATCTCTGTCCCTTTTTCCAATGTAGCTGTGCTTACTAAATCTCCTTTGCTTTCTTTAATTGAATTATGATGAGAGGCCAGATCTGACTTGGGGAACAGGGTGTAACCCCCAAATCTGATAATAAAACTAGAAAGCTTTTTAAAAATATGGGATATTACAAAAATGGAAATGGCTGAAAAGAGCAAAACCAGCTAGACTGAATAAAAAGCAATCTAGAAAAATACTTGGATCCCTGTAATCATCACAGGTATGTGACATAAGAAGAAATTTTATAAAGGCTGGGCAGTGGTGCCACACACCTTTAATCCTAGTATCTGGGAGACAGAGGCAGGTGGATCTCTGTAAGTTCAAAGTCAGCCTGATCTACAGTGAGTTCCAGGACAGGTAGGGCAACAAAGATAAACCCTGTCTCAGAAAACCAACCAACCAACCAACCAACCAACCAACCAACCAACCAACCAACCAAATAAGCAGATAGGAAAACAAGTAATTTTTTATCTCTAAGGAAACTTTTTGTTCTATTAAAACAGTGCTCTATTAAGCAGATACTGTGCTAAGAGTTGTATTTCATCAGCAAAGCACTGATTCATTCTTAACAGCAGTGGATGAAAAATTTGTAAAAATGGAATTTTAGAATGAAAGTTAATTATTTCCTAATAAGTAGTAAGATACCAAACTGAAGCTCAATTTCTAAACTAGGTTTTGTTGCTATCTGAATATTGTATTTTATAGTGTAGTGATTTGAAATTGTAAAGCATTTCTGATTAATTGGTGATTACCCGTGTGGTATGCATGTGCCATGGCAGACATGTGGAGACCAGAGGATAACTTTTAAGATGCGATTCCTGCTTTCCACCTTGTTCTGAAGCAGACTCTCTTACTGACCTGCAGCTCCCAGGGATTTTCCTGCCTACAACGCCATCCTGCCAGGAGCGCTGAGATTACACAGCCTGCTGCGCATGCTATCTGCATGGGTTGTGGGAATCAGAACTCGGCTTGTCAGGCTGGTGTTGCCAGCACTTCTCACCACGTCATCTCCCTGGCCCCTTGATAACTTTCTAAAAACACAGCTTCTAAAGTTAAAGAACCGAAGAACAGTGGTCTCACTGACACAGAATCAAACAGTGAAGGTAAGGGAAATGCTTGCCTTGTGACAGCAGTTTCTCCTTTTCCGGCCACTGCCACAGGTACAAGGCTGAGAGGACTGAAGGATCAAAGCTACATCTTCTGTGTCTAACACTGTTTGGTAGACAGCTTTCTGGAACTCTGTCAAAGAACAATACACCATCTGCAGACCAAGGAGAGGACAGTTATGAGGATTTCTATAGCAATGAGGAGTCATCACAATGCCCACTAGATTTAGTGATGGTCACACCACAGTCACCTACACTGGTTACCTGTGCTTCTGTCTTTATAGATTTAGTGACGGTCACACCACACTCACCTACACTGGTTACCTGTGCTTCTGTCTTTATAGATTTAGTGACGGTCACACCACACTCACCCACACTGGTCACCTGCGCTTCTGTCTACAGATTTAGTGACGGTCACAACACACTCACCCACACTGGTTACCTGCACTTCTGTCTACAGATTTAGTGATGGTCACACCACACTCACCCACACTGGTCACCTGCACTTCTGTCTACAGATTTAGTGACAGTCACACCACACTCACCCACACTGGTCACCTGCACTTCTGTCTACAGATTTAGTGACAGTCACACCACACTCACCCACACTGGTCACCTGCACTTCTGTCTACAGATTTAGTGACGGTCACACCACACTCACCCACACTGGTTACCTGCACTTCTGTCTACAGATTTAGTGACGGTCACACCACACTCACCCACACTGGTTACCTGCACTTCTGTCTACAGATTTAGTGACGGTCACACCACACTCACCCACACTGGTCACCTGTGCTTCTGTCTTTATGACTATTACTCTCCCATCTCTTTCACTCTCGCTCCTCACCTCATTTGATAGTGCACAGACTATCACACCTCACTTTGAAATAATCCTTACAATTTTGTTTTTATTTTACTTAAAAGAAAAAAAATAACATGAAAAACAAATGATGTAGCTTCCTTATATTTTTCTCAGTATATCACAGGTCTCCTTAGAATAATATTAGTCCATCATGCAAAGAAATTAAGATAAAGTAAAACAAAAGACTTTAGAACAATAGTATAAATAACAAATGTTACTGAAATACTTGAAAAACTGCAAAAACATTAAAAATTTCATGTTACTTTAATTACTTGTATTCAGTACCTTGCTATAAATTTCTAAAATTAGTATAGATAAGAATTAAGTAAGTATATGTTAAACCAAAATAAAGTTGCTATTGTATGTCTGAATTCAAGGACAGAACAAAATATTGTAACAAAACAATGGTAACAAGTTATAAGGAACACAATTTCCCTCCTACTTCTGGCAGCACTAGAAATGGTAAAATTCTAAATATGTGTGAAATCAGTGTCATAAAATCAAATGTATCCAAAACAGGCCATAAAGAATATGAATAAAAAGGAACAGCCATCCACTTTTAAGCATTTATATGCTCAATGAGACAGCATTACAAAAAATATACATGCAGCAAATATAGGAATGTGTTTAAAAACAGTGTTAGAATTTTAAAAATATATCTACAGAATACAATTACTCCTTGATGCTCAGTCTTGATTATAAAAGTACTTAAGAATAGCAGGCGGACATAGACTATGGCAGTCAATGATGACAATATAAAGGATATTTTATATTAGTATTCAACTTTAACAGTTACTAAGTGTTTCGTATGTGTCATGCATTTCAGAGCAACCGTGTGAAGCCTGCCTATCATCAATGGCTTCTTAAAAAAACAACTCTGTTCTGAGAACCTCAATAAGATGCTCAACTGAAAAAGAACTTTAACTGGGAGAGCCAGAGCCCAAGTTCTAAATCTCTAGGCACAGTTCTCTCTTGATGTATTCTGTTTGCATTATTTCTATTAACAGATCTCATACACACACACACACACACACACACGCACGCGCGCGCGCGCTTACGCAAGTGCATGCACACATGTGGCCCTGCATGAAACATTTTAGAAAGCAGAGGTTCATAAGTACTCTAACGTAATATTTGCTTTAGGTAAATATCACGTCACATATCATCAATTTTCTCGACTACCATGTCAGTACCAGCCTTTATTTTCAAATCTATCTTTACAAGGTATCCTAAGATTAGAATGCATTTGATATCGATATCATCACCTCTAGTTAAAACAGCATGTGACAGATTTAACTTGTAATAATTTACAGAATCTTTATTCTACTGATGGAGCTAAGAAACGTAATGTTAAATAATCAATGAAAAATATAAAATCCTCGACAACTCCAAGTTTCTAAACAATGTTATTTTCTTACAAGTGAATAATTAGGTCAGTAGCATAACTACAAACAGCATTCCACATGAAGCCAACCAAAAAAAAACAGCACTAAACCATTTTAGTCCTATAACTAGAATTAAGATGCCACAGAACACACTGAACAGTACTACGTGTGAAGGAAAATGCATTACAAAGGGAAGCTCTCCCTACTTCCTTAGAACTGAATCAAAAGCCTTGATAGGACACGAGAATTTGGTCTGGTTTTTTGTTTTTGAGAAAGGGTTTCACTGTGTTGACCTCACTGGCCTGGAACTCATTGTGTACAACAGATAGGCCTGAACTCAGAAATTCACCTGCCTGAGTTTTGTTGCTGGGATTAAAGGAATGTCCCGCTACACCTGACTTAAGATATGCATTAGGCACACACTGTCATGGCTTAGAAACCAAATGTTTGCCATAGGCCCATAAGCCAAAGCCCAGCTCAGCGGCCTTTGATGTGTGGAGCCTTCAGAAGAAACTTAGATCACTGAAACTGTGTCCTTAAAGTAGGTATTGGGCTCCTGTCCCCTTCCTGTCTCTTTTCCTTCTCACCACTGTGAGGCAAGAGCTTGCTCCACCATGTTCTCCACAGGCCACAGGTACAAAGAACCATGGGCTGAAACCTATGAAACCAGAATAGATTTTTCCTCCTTTTACAGTGACTTATCTCTAGAATATATCATGGCAACAGAAATTTAACTAACACATGTACTAACTGCAGGCCTAATAGCCAACAGGTCAGTAAAACCAGGAAAGAAAGAAAACTGAGCTCAGTTGATGTTTTCTGAAATTCCACATGTAACAAAAGGAATCCTAAAAAAAAAAAAAATGCTTTTCAGGAAAAAAAAATTGTGATGCGTAATTAATAATACAAACAAATACAGTTCTCACCCGGTCTTCTTTCTTAGGTAGCTGACCTCTGATAAGGGTCTTGGTGCGCCTGAGAAAACAGCCAGACATCTTTTTTGCAAGCCTGTGCATAGCTTTTCGGCCAGTAGCAAGCTCTCTTTTGGTTGCTGTGTGTCTCTGGCCATGTTCCACTGGGTCAGAAAACTGCTTCTTGAAGTGGCTCCTGCTACCTAAAAGTCCCGGCACAGCCCTTTATAAAGGAAGTAAGAAAAATGTAACAAGGTTACTAAATTATTGGTGAGGGAGAATTGTCTGTAATCTGTCAATCATGTTTTAAATAAACGCTGATTGGCCAGGCAGGAAATATAGACAGGAAAACCAGGCAGCAAGTAGAAATGATGTAATGAGAATAGGAGAATTCTGGGAAGGAGGAAGTTGATTCCTCCCACTCCTGCCCAGACCACCGAAGCAACAGGATGTGATCTGCCCCACATGGCTAACATAGATCAGAAAAATGGGTTAATCAAGATGTGAGAGTTAGCCAGTGAGAGGCTAGAGCTAATGGGCCAATCAGCTTATAATTTATGGAGACCTATGTGTGATTTTATTTGGGGCTTGCCGGCTGTGGGGTACCGGGCAGGACAAAAACCACAACAACAAACAAGCCAGCGCTCATGTTACAAATTATCTAAAAAGAAAAGCATTCAATTCCTTTACTGGTAAGAAATCCTTTCAGTGGCTTACTTACTAATGACAGCAAAAACAAGAGCCAGGAGCACAGCATTTCTTCCTTGTGACTGTCTCTAACTGAAGGTGACGGAACTAGTAACCCAGCATTTCCTTACTCTGGGAACCAACAGGCACATGCTGACTTCTCATACAACTTCCTAGACTGAAACATGTTTGGGACTGGATATTTTTGTAAACAGTTAAGTGGCCAGTTTTCTGGGGGAGGGGCTGTGACTTAAGGACTAGTAATCAGAAAACACCTAAACAGAAACTATCGAGGCATTCCACTCACCAGTCCATAACACACCACAGCTCCTTCATGTTGTTCTGGAGGATGGTACCAGTCAGGCCAATGCGGACCTTGCACTTCACAGCCTTCATGACTTCTGTAATTCGTGCTTTTGGATTCTTGATTCTATGAGCTTCATCTACAATAACAGCTGACCATTCCAAACTACAAGAAAAAAAAGGGAATAAAGGGGAATAGAAAATATCCTTACTTTAGTCTAATAGAATTTAGATAGCACTATTTTTCTCCCTAACATCTTTATCCTTAGATAATTATACTGGTTCTCATTTGGCTAAGTGAGTCTAGATCACAGAATGTTACAGATAAATGTAGGAAAAAATATGAGAAAATAAAAACAAACCATGATTTTTGTAGACCCCAATAAAATTCAAATGATACTAAAGCAGGTTTAGAGATCATGTCTGATAATGCTGGAATGAAAGCTAAATGACTATTCCTCCTTTAAGTAACAAACCAGAAACAGACACACAAAAGAAACAAACTTTATGTTAAATTTGAAAAGCACTGATACAGACAGCAGTATTTTTTTGAAACTTATAATGAACACTGTTTACTAAAAGGGTTAATGTTGTGACCCTACTAGAGATGCAGCACAAATTCTAATTGTTCTTAATAATAAAAACTCAGAGTCAGATATAAGGATTGATGCTGGAAGATCAGAGAAGCAGAGCAGTCAGTCACTAGAGAGTTCTTACCTCTACCAATGTTCCAACCAAAGGAGCGATCTTGTCTCTATGAATCCTCAGACTACATCTGAGCTCCTGTCTCTTCCTGCCTTACATTCCTCTCTCTGCCCAGCCATATCACTTCTGTCTCCACTGGTGCTGGGATTAAAGGTATGTGCCACCACTACCTGGCCTCTATGACTGCCTAGTAGCTTAGCTCTGCATTCTGATCTTAGGTGCAGTTTTATTTGCTAGATTACAAACAAAATATCACTGCATGGAGATGAATCGCTGCAGTGTCAGTCTATTAAAAAGAACAGGTGCTGTGGGTCAGTGGGAGATACTGAGGAGCCAAAGCTACGTTAAACGCCCAGACCAGCCTAATCAGAATATTGGAGCATCAAGAATAACTTACACCAGGCAGTGGTGGCGCACTCCTTTAATCCCAGTACTCAGAAGGCAGGTGGATCTCTGACTTCAAGGCCAGCGTGGTCTACAGAGTGAGTTCCAAGACAGTCAGAGCTATACAGAGAAACCCTGACTCAAAAAAAAAAAAATCCCAATTATAATTGGGTATAATATGATGTGGGATTCTCCTCTATATGCTATGAATGTTTTATTACCATTGGTTATTAAAGAAGCTGCTTCAGCCAATGATTCAGTAAAGTCAGGCAGGAAATCAGAACAGAAATAGAAAGAGAAAGTAGGCGGACTCAGGGAGCATTAGTAGAGGTAAAGGTCTCTCTAGTGTCTGGCTGCACAGCTTCTCTGCTCTCTCTGTTTTCACTCCTTAATATCTGGCTCTAGGTTTTTATTATTAAGAACAAGAATTTGTGCTACAAAAATAGATGAATGTTCAAACCTCTTACATAAGATGTCATAGTATCTGTGTATAACCTACATATATCAAGCTTTGTTCTTTATATAATCTCTAGATGATATGTAATACCCTCCACAATGTAAATAAATGGTATGTAAAAATATTACACTGACTTGTTTAAGGAAACCATTCGTTTGTTATAGACACATTTTTCTAGCAAATGTTTTAATCTACAGTTGGCTGAGAGTTCCTAGATGTAGAACCTGTGGAAATGGAAGCTAACTACATTTAAAAATCAGTATTGATTATGGTATATAAACTGAACCTCATTAAGTTAATTCCAAGAGAACGTTCCATCTATATCTCAATAGTCCATTTTGGCAAAAACAGATCCAACTCATCATGTTATTTTCCAGATGAGATAGATGATTTGCTCAAATCCACATAGCTAATTAGTGATTGCTTTTATTCTTCCTTGTTATTAATATTTTGAGCACAGGCCCCACGATATTTGCTCACACTGGCTTTAAATTCATGATTCTCCCACGTCAGCCTCCAGAGTATGTAAGATGCACCACCTGGAGATTTGCACCAGCTCATCTAGCTGGATTTCACTCTTGAATACATTCTACTATCAGCTTTTGTTCTTCATTATTTTCTCATGCCATGGGATTTTAGATGGTTGGAAAGCATCACCTTTAAGGTAGTTTTCTGCCATTCTCTCTTTCAACTGACTATAATTCAAACTGACTGAAACTATATATTTCACCATTTAAAAGATATTAGATAACTCACATGTCCTTCCCTGTTCACACGCTCTTGGTACTTGTCTCTTACCTAGTAAGGGTGCCTTATGTTGACTTATAGCTCTATTCAAACAGCCCCGTTTTTTTTTTAATCACATCTTTAAACATGATTACATTCTAAGGGTGGAACTTATACACATGAATCAGAAATTTTGGCACAAGTTAGTTCAGAACAAACCTCTTAATTGGTTTTCCTCCATCAATGTGGCTGAACATACCAATCAGGGATTTTTCTATATATCTTGGGAATATGCCAGGGTATGCTTCTTATCTAAGGTACAGCTCAAAATATCCTCAGTGGCTTTCAATACTCTTTGAGGCATCATTTATACAGTGGTGTAGGAGGTCCTTCAGTATTTGTGTTGCTTTCATTGGTTAATCAATAAAGAAACTGCTTGGCCTGATAGGGCAGAACTTAGGCGGAGAAGACAGAGCCGTATTCTGGGAGGAAGAAAGCAGCAGATAGAGACGAGCCACCATGAAGCTGCAGGTCAGACATGCTGAATCTTTCCCAGTAAGCCACAACCTCGTGGTGACATACAGATTATTAGAAATGGGTTGAATCAAGATGTGAGAGTTAGCCAATAAGAGGCTAGAGTTTATGGGCCAAGCAATAATTTAATTAATACAATTTCTGTGTGGTTATTTCAGGGGTTAAGCTAGCCAGGCGGCGGGATGCAGCCCGCCACTCCTCATACAACAACACAGTGTTGTACAGGGGACTTGGGACAAATCCTACCGTTCTTTAAAATGTACGGTTTAGAAAGGAGTCTTATTCTGAGATTAAAAAATAGAATATGAAGTGGTAGGACACCTTCCAGATGTAGTCAACTATCACAAACTCTGCTTTATACCCTGACATGAAACCAAACTAAAAGCGTTTGAGTTTTGAATCATGACATAAAGGATGCAGATGACTAATGTTGGCAGCACACTGACAGCATGACTTTATGG
Source organism: Microtus pennsylvanicus (assembly GCF_037038515.1). Classification (NCBI taxonomy): domain Eukaryota; kingdom Metazoa; phylum Chordata; class Mammalia; order Rodentia; family Cricetidae; genus Microtus; species Microtus pennsylvanicus. The sequence continues at coordinate 72,035,849 of NC_134582.1, forward strand.
TTTTACCTGTTGAGTTCCTCCAGACACAAGCGCAGTGTTTCATAGGTTGTTAGAGCAATTTCACATTTTCTTTGCTTTAAACGAATCAGTCCATTATCTTTTTTATTGCCATGTAAAACAATGACTCGGAAATATCCCCAGGTATCCAATTCATCCTTCCAGTTGTAGAGGACAGAAAGAGGGGCAACTATTAAGAACATCTAAAAACGGAAGGAAAGCATCCATGTTTTAATAAGAACTCCAACATGAAATACACAGTATCAACAGTCCCTCTTTGATTTTGGTTCTATAAGTGATTGATACAACTGACTGGTTTGCTAACTGTGAAAAAAACATCCTCAAAAAATACTCTTTGCTCAATTAGCTTTCTGTCAGAACATCAACAAAGATAACCCACTGAAGAGAATCATCATTTTTCATTTCTATTCTTAAAGACATTGAAGAAGAGAAAAGTAACTCTTTAAGAGAGAGAGCAATAAAATCAGAATCCCAACAACAAATTAAAGAGCTAACACGCAAAGCAAATGGGTAGCATCCTTCTCCAAACAGTCTTCTGGGGCTTCTTTTACCTCTCTTTCCTCCATTTTCCTCAGCTTCTCTGTGCTAAAGGCATGAGAAACTCACTGGAAAACTGAAACAAGTAGAGGACTTCCATGTAGGTTTCTATCATAACTGGATCTATATTTATTTCCACACACCTGCCTTACCACCTCTGACCACAGATTAACTGCTTCTGTTCTTCAAAATGATGTTTGATTATACTCAGTGGCTCCCATCTATCTCTCTTGCCAATCTAGAATCAACACATGCCAGCTTTATCTTTATAACAAACCACTTTTATCAATGAGCACATTTCCCAGGGTTAAAAAAACAAAATAAAATCAAACTGAAACAAAACAGAACAGGTTTTCTCCAGTGTACATCTTCAGCTCCCAGTCCCTTCCTTTACAGCAATGTTCTCTAGACTGGTCGGTACTTATTACCTCTACCCTCTGTTCTCTACTGAACTCATGTGAACAGAATTTGTTCTCTGTTTGGAAAAAAGCTATAGTCTGGATATGAAGTGTTCTCCCAAAGATATGTGTGGCAAAAGATTGGTTCCCGGAAAGGTAGTGGAACTTTAAAGAGACAGAACCCTGTGAAAAGAAACTGAACTACTGGGACATGCCCTTGGAGAACATCTCCTGTGTCTTTTCACTCTGGCTTCCTTCTCCATGGATTCCTATCATGACGAGCCTTGCCATATGCTGAAGAGCACGACAACAGATCATGAACTAAAATTTCTAAAACTCAGAGCCAAAATAAATCTCTCCTTCTCTAAAGTTACTTATCTCAGGTAATTTGTACCAGTGACGGAAAGCTGATTAATTCAGCTTTCAACCAACGCAGGCTGCTAAGATTACTAACACATCTGTTTTTCAAAGTGGTGCTTGGAGGTTCCACTTTTCTTTTTGAACCCTGGATATCACTCTTATCAACAGCTTAAAATTTTTTATGATTTCATTTTTCACTATGACCAATACTTATAGCTTGTTACATATGACAGTATTATTGGTAAACTTTTCTAAAGGTTTATACTTGCCCCACTACCCAAGAGACGAACCAATTTATAGGTTCTGTGTAATGTTTCATCTAGGTCACTTATGACCTGTAAGAAACAAAATACATTACTATGTTTGTAAAGAGAAAGCAGAAAGCAAAAGTTTAACTAAAGTGAGCTCCTTGCCCCCACTCCTCCTCAAGCACAGGAGCACCTTCTCTTTCTTGCTCCCTTCAAATACCTTTGCTATTGTAGCTCACCTGACAATTTAATTTTTCTGCTTTCAAATACAAAGTCAAGGCTCAAAATACTAAGTCCAATTGTGATGTCTCCCTTTGAATCTTGTATATTATAGAATGACAATCCTGGGTACAAGCTCCATCTGGGCACCCAGCAGTTTTCCTACCCTCACAATTGCAGTCTGTCTTAAGAACGTACCCTATACTTATTAACTACAAAGGTTGATGAGCTGTACACAGAACGGTGTTTACAGTAGCATCATTTGCAATGCAGCCGCCTGTGACCTATTCTTAAAACTGCTTGGCTCCTTATTTTTCTGTTCCAGTGTTTCTGTTCAGGTTAGTCTTAGTAGTCAATTTGGCATAACCTAGGGTCACCTAGAAAAGAAGCCTTAATTGAGGAATTTTCTTGATCAAACTGGCCTGTGGGCAAGTCTGTGGGGAGCTGTCTTTATTATTACTTGATTACCTAGCCTCCTGTGGGCTGTAGTATCCTGGACAAGCTATGGGAAAGCTAGCTATGCATGAACCTGAGAGCAAGTGAGAGAATGAGCCAGCAAGCAGTGTTCCCCCACGGTTCCTGTCTCCAGGTTCCCACTGTGAGTTCCTGCCCTTCAATAACAGAGTATGACCTGAAAGTGTAAGCCAAATAAACACACCCTTTCCTCCCCAAGTTGCATCTGACCAGAGTGTTTTATCACAGTAAAAGAAGGAAACAGAAACTTATGAATTGTTTCAGTCATATAAAAAAAGATGGTAAATGCTACACAAAATAGCTGAAAAATTCTTTTGCTCAATACAACTGAAAATCTTTCTAACACTGGTATTGTAATTGCTAGGAAATTCTTCCTCTCATTTTTCAATTTTAATTTTCTCCGTGTGGTGCATGTATATGTGTACAGATGTGCAGGGCTGAGAATGATTTTGAATGTTTTCCTCTCTCATTGAACCTGGAGCTTCCTATCTCGGCTAGGTTGGCTGTCTGGCAAGCCCTGGGCTCTGCCTATCTCTGCTGCCAGCACTGTCATGGGTGCAAACTGCCAACCCACTTTTTATACGGACACTGGAGGTACAAACTCAGGGCCCCATCACGGCAAGTACCTTACCCACTAAGCTGTCTCCATAGCCTCCGCCCTTCTCTTATAATTTATTCTTAAAAATCTCCAAAGTTTGATCTTAAAAGATAATATTTTAATTAACTTGGTATGATTTATTTCATAAAGACCAAACTACAGCATAAACTTAGCCTAAATCTAATGAATCATCCAAGAATAAGCACTTGAAATGCATGATTTTGATTTGTGTCTTTTCCTTTAGGAATTCATTGGCACTTACATTTCACGCATTCCTCAAAATTTTATTCATACCTGCAAAGTTTTAGAATGTATATAAAATAGATCTTTTACACATACATACATCCCTAGCTCAAAATACTAATCCTTAATTTGTAGCATCTAATTCATTGAGTGTTTCTTTTTCAAAGAGATTAAAGATCAGTGTTTCAGGGTTGATTTAATCCTGGCATTAGCTTTACTTTATTTATTCTCTTTTTCACAAAACATTTTTTTCCCTTTGTTTTTTCGAGACAGGGTTTCTCTGTGTAACAGACTTAGCTGTCCTGAAAATAGCTCTTGTAGACCAGGCTGGCCTTGAGCTCACAAAAATCAGCCTGCCTCTGCCTCCCAAGTGTCGGGATTAAAGACATGCGCCACTACTGCTCGGCTTCACAAAACATGTTTTAAAAATGTATGTTCCTTCAAATAGATTCTCTGAAAACATATGTGCACTAATGCCACCAAAAAGAAGAACAAATTATGAAAACTATCTGTGCTGTGATGCCTGGAAAGGAGCTCCCAGCAGAGCAGGAAGTCCAGGAAGATGGCAGGGGTGTGTACTCCCCACCCGCTGCAGAACTGAGAAGGCCACAATAGTACCAATGAAAGAATAACCATTAAACAAAGTCATAAAAACAAAAGCAAGAGCAGAACCCAATGGACAAACTGAAGCAGCTGAAAGGACCAGGTCAGTAACAGTCATGTTCAGGGGTTTTCAGAAAAATCAGTGGAACGAGTCTTTTGTCAAAAACTTGACTCTGGCATCATTCCTTAGCTTTCCCTACAAAAAAGTATTGTACATATTTTTTCTGAAAAAATGTTTATTTATTAATTTTTATGTGTGTGTGGATATGCACATATGAACACCATATGCATGCAGGGGCCTGTGGAGACCAGAAGAAGCATATGATCCCCTAGAGCTGAAGTTAAAAATGATTTTGAGTTGTGGACGCTAGGAATCAAACCCTGGTACTTTTTGCAAGAACAGTAAATGCTCCTAACTGCTGAGCCATCCTTCTGACCCCTAGACACATTTTTCAAAAGTGAACTTATTTGAAAGAATTCTACAGTAAATATTAGGGCTCTGTTTTGAAATTTCAAAGATAGAATGCTTGGTACTTCAACAAAAAGGAATTTCCTTTCAATGGGAAAAAAAATCAATTCAGCATTGAACCATCATCTAAAATACGTAATGACAGAACATAATAAAATTATTTAGGTCAAGTTATAAGATAAAATTTTGAACTCAGAAATCATCAAATAATCTGTTAACCAAGTATGTAACCAATATACAAACAAAATCTATGAAACCAAACTTAAAGAGACTAATGAAAGTCAATACAAACACAAGGTCAACACAACCTCAGTCATAACAGATAATTTAATTTCTCAGAACTCAGTTGCTCAAATAAACAAGAAAATCATATTAGAAGCAGGAGACACAGTTGCCACCTGTCCAAGCCTGAGTTCTTTTTCAGAGACTGTCACTCAAGAAAATTCAGGATTCTTGACTACACTGCAAAAGTTTCAGGATGAGAAAATATGAAAAAACAGTACATAGCCACATACAGACATGAGCTTGTCAAGAGAGTTGAGTTTAAGTATCTTAGCAGTAGCCATATAGATAATTTGGTGGCTATACGGTTCCCTTGTTAAATAATTTCTAACACCCTTCCTTCAATACCATTTTTCAGTAAATGGGATCATAGGTTGTTTCCTGAGATACAGTGGATAGGTTTACAGGTGACAAATGTTGAAGGAATCCCTATTATAGTAGTCACTAGCTAGTGAAAACATAGACTTTTCCCGTAAACAAAGTTTATAGTCTAGTGAGCATCTCAAAGACTTGCAGGTTTACAGCTGTGAAAGGAGTGAGCCAAACCCAAAGGACATATCCCTTTAAGTCTTATGCAAAATTCCATATCTTAGTATTTTACTTGAAATGGCTCTGATGTTTATAGACAGGCAAGTCTCACAGCAAATCTGCTAATTGTGCTGGAATTCTCGACACTCAGCAGTCAAGAGGATCCTTGTCTTTCTAATTTGTCTCAATTATAGGATTAAGGTTTTTAAGAAGGCAATCAAGTTTGGTTAAACAGAACGTACACAACTATGTGTCCATAATAACAAAGATACAAAAAATAAATGGGTATTTTCACATAACAGACTACACAAAATACAGTATCAATACTTTACAAAGGAAATATTTCAGTTATATTATCCTAAGAACTAAGCTCTTCCATCACAAATACTGTATTTATATGGAAATTTTAGAACTTGTCTTTTAAATAGTACTTGGGTAAAAAGAGCAAAAGTGGAGTCACAGACAATTCAGACAAGAATAACGAGGACACTACTACTTATCAAGATAGTAATGGAGCTACAGTAGTGATCAAAGGAACATCTATACATTAATGGAATTTATTAGAATACAAGACAACACAAATTAGTAAAATTTCAGCTAAAGGAGATCTAATGAAAATGATGTGTTCTATGACAAAAAATTGAAATATATATGCACAGACACATGGAGGAAGGAAGGAAAGAATAAATGAAGACACCAGTGTCAACTGAGGCAGCTATTATCTCAGACCACATGCATGAATGCTGGTAAAATAGTAAGAAAATTTAAGATAATAACAGAAATACCATGAACCAGTACTTCTCAACTTTTTATATAAATATAACTCTTCTGAGGTCATTGGAGTAAACTTGGACTTCATAGCAATCTTATGAATAAGATTTATAAAATCTTAAAGAAACCCCATGTTAGAACTTGAGGAATATAGTTCACTACCTTAATAAAACAGAAATTGTCTTCATCTAATCACTCCATCTTTATTCCTATTAATTTTCTAAATACTGAGGACAACAGAAGAGCACATAAGGGGACTAGAGATGGCTCAGTTGGTGAAGGACCTGCTGTGCAAGCATGAGGGTCTGATTCAATCCTCAGCACCCATGGTTTAAAAGGCTGGGTGCCAGTGAACACCTACAGTCCCAGCACTGAGGACATAAAAACAAGAGGATTCCTGGGCTTGCTGGCTGGCCAGTCTAGATGGATCAGCAAGGTCCAGGTTTGCTGAGAGACCATGACTCAAAAACTCAAAAACTAAGGTGAAGAAAGAAGACACCAGACACTGATCTCTGGTTCTCGTTAGCATATGTGCATGTGCCTCTGCATACGTATGCACGCGCGCGCGCGCGCACACACACACACACGTATACAAAGGCTGCAAGCGTAACGCTTCTGATAATTTTATTGTTTTATTAATTTTGTTACAAATCTCTTATTTTGTGCATGTTACCCTGAACATGTCCAATCTTGTCTGATCTCAGCAGAGCCAGGCCTGATTAGTTACAGGGTGGGCAAGTCTCAGATATAACTTGATTCAACTAGCAGATGAAACTGGCAACCTTCCAAAAATAGTCTAATTAAATAAATAGTTTAATGTCTAAATTCCTGTTTTAAAATGTATAATACATTATATTGTGATTAAATGCTTCTGTATTTGCAATGTCAGCTTTATAAGCTAAATACTTGGAGACATTTTACCTTTTGGGCTGTAGAAGAGGGTTCCTTTTTCATACTTTTTAGTAAGAACTCTGGCATGTTATTTTCAATATCTTCACGAGTTCCCTTTTTATGCAAAACTGCAGCCAGAAATGAAATAACCTGGGAAGAAAAAAAGACTTTATCACTATGCATAATTTCACTGTACATGTGACAAACTAATCAGTAAACTACAAACAAAAATATGTCAGAGGAAGCATAAAAATATTGGTACTTTCTTTGAATTAACAAGCAAACATATAATAATTCTGCCTTTGAACACATAAAACTCCACATGGCCATCATCTCAGAACAATTCTGTCCATTTGATGAATTCTTTCTTTATTCCCTCATCTGAGATATTACCTTACTATTTGTTTCTATCCATGGATACTATCTTCTCAAAGCCTCTAGAATAAACTATACATTTTTCTTTTCCTGTAAAAAATGAATTCCTTAAAGGAAGAAATATTTGCCTCATAGATTAGTACCTTTCATTATCTAATGAATGGCAATGCCAATTTAAGGTAGGGTACCACAACTCATCAATACACATACCATTTTAAATAGTGGCTATTCTCCAAAAATTAAATAAGAAGGCTAAAAATAAGAAAAAGCATGTGTAGTCACACGATCAACAACAAGTAACGTTCAACCAATTAGACGCTGGCTGGTTAAAACGTTAGCTCTAGTTCTTTGGCAGCGGTGTGAACTTCAGCAAGGTGATTCAACTCCCTAAATAGTTCTTTGCAAAAATGATAAAAATAATATCGGCAAGGTTGTTTTAAAGATTTGGGATGAAAGTGTATGAGGTGGGTATTCATATAGAAGTAAATAAATCATTACTTTAAAAAATAAATTATAGAAATATTGAAATCTAGAGAAAAATTATAAAAGAAAGTAGAAAAACTATAAAGGAAAGTTTGGATTTGGGGACAAGGAAGGGGGATGACAAAGATCTTTTTTACTCTAGCCCAGGGAAGACTAAAGCTCACTTAGTAACCTGGTCAAGGTGGCCTCAAACTTGTAGCAATCCTGCTTCATCCTTCCCAAGTGCTGGAATTACAAGTGTGACTGCATCCATGCATGTGTTTGTCAGTACACACCTTATGAGAAAAGTGATTTTAATATGTAGATACCAATTACCTAAACCCAAATGAGAGAAGAAAAGGAATGGTAATGAGAGTTATTTGAAGAAATAAAAGTTGTTTATTAAAAAAAAAAACATCTTAAGCCATAGGCTCAGTAGTTAGGAATATTAATTACTCACCACCACCAAAATAAAAAATTATCAAAAATTCACAAGTGGGTGCTTCATAGAACAAAAACTGAGACACAAAAGTTATTAAAAGTGACTAGAGGAAACAAACAGAATACTTTAGAATACTTCCAAAATAATCTTAATTCTAGATTTGCCAAATTCCCTAAAGCAAAAACATGAAATGCTTTTCATTTACTTAATCTCAGATCTAGGGCTGAAGAGATGGTGTAGCAGCTAAGAAGTGCACTGCTCTTGCAGAGGACCAGGTCTGGTTCTCAGCACCTACACTGGGTGGCTCACTATTGCCTGCAACTCCAGCTCCAGGGGATCATACACCTTTTTCTGAACACCTCAGGTACCTGCACACATATGTGCTCATACTCATGCACAGAAACACACATACACACATAATTAAGAACAAATCATTTTTAAAAACACTCAGACTTTTGTAAAATATCGTAACTACATTTTAAGATCCAATTAGAAATCAGCTTTACCTAATTCCCTAAATACACTAATGATAATAACAACAATATACACTAACTTCTAACTTTACTGCTTCATTCACCCACACCCAAAAAAGGTATAAACTTGTCCTTTAGTTGAGAACACACCCTAAGTGAACAGGGAGACTAAAGCCATGGAAATCTCTCAGCCTGATATAATTAAAGTGATGCTAACTATAATGTGTTAATAATATACAAAGGGGAAAGAAGGATGTGAAGAATCATACAGGTAGTTCACGGGCCAGGGCCAAAATGGCACTCATCTCGTCTATGCTATTTTTACTGGCCTAAATCTGTCAAAACTACACTGACATGCAAGATTAGAGAAACACGATACTTGGTCTACTACTCCACAGCAAAAGGAACACGGATATCTGGAGAAGATCAGGCCTGGTCTACCACAGTTCACTGCCACAGTACAGGTCTACACAAATCTCAATTTACAGATCTATGACAAATTTAGAATGAAGATTTTTAAAACTAATCCTCAGAAGAAACTAATCAGAAGGTTCTTTACTATGGAATATTTACAAAATTGCTTACAGAATATATACAGATAAATAGATAAAAATTTAAGACTATCACATTAGAACAATAAAAGTCATAACCTGCATTTCAAAGATAAAATATCTTCCAGGAAAAGTTTTGCTTTCACAGGCATTCCCTTCTAAACTCTGCCAAGCAAACGTTTTTATAAGCTACCTTCCCTCACCTGCAGCTACCTCCTGATATAGAATAAACGAGAGACTGGGAAACAGTTCAAACATTCGAACCAAAGGCCTAGCCAAAAAAAAAAAAAAAAAAAAGGAGGGTGACAAGTGGGTTTCATAAGACAAGAGATAACCACATTCCTTATTGTTTTTCATCTCACAGAAGATAAAAAGAAACAGAGAATGTTTCAGAACAATACTTGCAAAAAGATTTTTGCTTGCTTAAAAAAAATGGTAATACAGAGAGTGACAAACTTCAACGTACTTAGCACTAAATGGGATGTCTTTAACCCACCCTTCCCCTCCAGGCTCAGATCTATGCAGAAGAGGAAACAGAAAGGTTACAAAGCCAGAAGTTAAGGACAACTCCAAGGAAATCGCATGTTCTAGGTATAGTAAGACTGAAGCACACATGAACTCAGAAACTGTGCCAACAGGCACAAGATCTGCACAAGTTCAAGACAGACAGCTTCCCAGAATGGAAAAAGGGAAGTGGGCATGAAGTCCCACTCCTAGCCAAGAAGCTATTTACAACTGATAGCTGATCAAGAGGGAAAGCCCATTGTCTTCAATAGAGTGGCAATGGGTGTATCAACCACACACTCCAGAGCTAGTCTTATGGTCAGGGTCCTTGGTCAGCACAAAATGAATCCCATGGGTTTCTTTGTTTCGTTTTTCTTTTGAGTGTGTGTTGTTGTTGGTTGATTCCCTGCCTGGTTTCTTTGGTTTTTTGCTTGTGTGTGTGTGTGTGTGTGTGTGTGTGTGTGTTTAAGAGAGGAAAGAATACTGTGTTGGGAAAGGCAGAGGATTTAAGAGGAGTTAGGAAAGGGTAAAAAATGCCGGGCGGTGGTGGCGCAGGTCTTTATTCCCAGCACTCGGGACGCAGAGGCAGGCAGATCTCTGTGAGTTCGAGACCAGCCTGGTCTACAGAGCTAGTTCCAGGACAGGCTCCAAAGCCACAGAGAAACCCTGTCTCGAAAAACAAAAAAACAAAACAAAACAAAACAAAAAGACCAAAATATATTTTTAAACATGTATAATTAAATGCCACTTTGAAAGGCGATTTAGCTCATTTTTCATTACAAAGCTCGAGTCTTACAAATTTATCTTTAAAATACAAAGGCTATTTTGCTTCGTTTTTAAAGGGCTTGGGGCGCTGGATGTTAATTAACTTTTTATATTGCATATGGCATTTTCTCTAAGAATAAAAATTAAGAAAAATGTTATTCCCCACATACTAACAAAGTACTGAGGATAAAATAGTGACACACCGAGTCACTGTTCTCAATTCTGAAACTTTACCATCTAGCTAATGAGACAAACAAAAACGTATAGTAACAGGTGGTATTACAAAAAGAGATTTGAATAAGTTAATGCACTCTTATACATAGGATGAGCTTACCCTGATAATAAAGTAATTAATATAAATACCTGTATTGTTTTTCCAAGTCCCATGTCATCACCGAGAATACACCCTCTTCCCTGGATGTAGTGTCCGTAGAGAAACTGAGCTCCCTCTCTTTGGTAATCGCGCAAATACCTATTAATAGTGTAAGGAATGGAGTCTCCATCTTCAGATAATTTAAAAGCATTCGCCAATGGTGGAATTTTTCGATCTGGGAAATAAGGTTTTTCCAAATCTTCATCATCAAATATAAAACTTCTGGAGAAATTTTTAGCTGATTTTACTTCTTGAAGTCTTTGAAGAGGTATTTTCTTTTCCTGAAAATCTGAATACAGGACAATTGCACATGGCTTCCCATCTTCATCCACAGTGATAGACTTTATGGTTGCTTCACAAAGCTTTTTCTCATCTGAAGAAGGAGCAAGACATCTTTCTCCTGGATACCACCTGTCTATAAGAAGAAAGAAAATTAGCTTTTCTAAAAGCTCACGAAGTCATACCTCATTTATCTGAGAAAAGAAAATATAACATGTTTTCCAAATAACTTAAACAAAATAAATATTTATTTTCATGCATATTTTTCTAAAATATATTATCAGGTGTATTCCTATAAAATTGATCTTGATGGTCAACCAGAGCTGAAATCCACTGATTTAAACATTCTTTATGATTTATAAATATTATACACATTCTCCTTATATGATACAGCAAGAGAAACAGACACAGTAAAGAGGAAGCTGGAATCTTCAGGAAAGCAACTCTGTGACATGAGCTTTTTGTTTACTCCATCCTTCTCTGAACACCGGTATGTAATAGGCCAAGGGAACCTCTTATCTGACTACAATGACGCCACAACCATTACAGCTTATCTATTTTGGGTGTTGAATATTTTAAACTGTAAGAGAGGGCTCTGAAAAGTATTTGAAGCCATTGCAGAACACCAGGGTTCAATTCCCAGTATTCACACAGTGGTTCATAACCATTTATAACTCCAGTTCCAAGTTATCCAACACCCTCTTCGGATTTCCCTGGGTGCCAGGCAAACATGTGGTACACATAAATACACGGGCAAAACACTCATACACCTTAAATAAAGTAAGTCTTGAAAAGACAGACAAAAATGAGTCCTAAGAGCCCTTTGTAAGATCCTGCCATTACTGAAGATACTGATTTCTATGCACCTGAACTCGCTCTTTGTTAACTATTCAGCCAACTGTCTTGTTTTCTCTTCTGAAGACAGCATGAGTGGGGAGAGATTTCCTAGAATATACTACTAAGCAGCTTAAGGAGGACAAAATGGAGAGCACTAAGAAAAGGCAATTTTCCAAATGGAATTCCTCATTGAAAGGATCTAAGAAATTATACGGCTATAACTGTAAGGATACTGGGGATTATTTTTCTTACACAGTCCTCACTGATACCACAAGACCATCAGTGCTTTCCTAGGATCTTCCTGAAAAGTTCCAGTTAGAACTTCAAAACATTTCTGGTTATAATGAGAGGTATAGGCTGTCTTAAGCAGGAATAACTCACCGTGATGGTCTTCATCAATTATTCCTCAAAAGCATTATTCCCACTAACTTTGCTGAGGTGGTTTTACTATAGTCATCCTAAGTACACATGAAAAAAACATGTTCTCCCGCTCTATTCTTAAGGTCAAAACTGAGAACTGTTATTCTATTATGAAATTAATACCCTACTTTACTGTCCAGGCACGAAGGGTGTGCAGGTCCAAGTGTCTTCTCTCTGGGACAGCGCTAGCTGAGCCTGAGCTAACGATACCATGCAGTTCCGAACACATAATTTCTGTTTTAAATGATGCATCTGCCTCTGATTTTTAAAACCTAATTCCTTAATTTGACACTCAACATACATGATTTGAACACTGATTATTTATCAGACACTGTACCACATAATGGGTATAAAATGAAGAACAATGTCAAAGAAAGGTAGTGAGTAGTTTCCCTGCATCTTATTTCCAGGGATCATTTATGGATATTAATCCACAAACCTTAGAACACCTGATTTTTGACAAAGAAGCAAAAAATATCAAATGGAAAAAAGAAAGCATATTTAACAAATGGTGCTGGCATAACTGGATATCAACATGTAGAAGAATGAAAATAGATCCATATCTATCACCATGCTCAAAACTCAAGTCCAAAGGATCAAAGACCTCAACATAAAGTCAGCCACATTGAAAATCATAGAACAGAAAGTAGGAAGTACATTTGAACGCATTGGCACAGGAGACTACTTCCTAAATATAACCCCAGTAGCACAGACACTGAGAGAAACAATTAATAAATGGGACCACCTGAAACTAAAAAGCTTCTGTAAATCAACATGGTCAACAAGACAAATGACAGCCTACAGAATGGGAAAGATCTTCACTAACCCCACATTGGACAGAGGGCTGATCTCCAAAATATACAAAGAACTCAAGAAATTGTTCATCAAAAGAACAAACAATCCAATGGAGTAAAGACCTAAACAGAGAACTCTCAACAGAGGAATCTAAAATGACTAAAAGACACTTAAGGAAATGCTCAACATCCTAAGTCATCAGAGAAATGCAAATCAAAACAACTCTGAGATTCCATCTTACACCTGTCAGAATGGCCATGATCAGAAACACTGACGACACTTATGCTGGAGAGGTTGTGGGGTAAAGGGAACACTTCTGCATTGCTGGTCAGAGTGCAAGCTGGTACAGCCTCTTTGGATATCAGTATGGCAATTTCTCAGAAAATTAGGAAACAACCTTCCTCAAGACGGAGTAATACAACTCTTGGGTATATACCCAAAGGATGCTCAATCGTACCACAAGGACATGTGCTCAACTATGTTCATAGCAGCATTGTTTGTCATAGTCAGAACCTGGAAACAACCTAAATGCCCCAAACCAAAGACTGCATAAGGAAAATGTGGTACATTTACACAATGGAGTACTACACAGCAGAAAAAAAATAATGACATCTTGAAATTTGCAGGCAAATAGATGGAGCTAGAAAACATCATATTGAGTGAGGTAACCCAGACCCAGAAAGACAATTATCATATGTACTCACTCATAAGTGGTTTTTAAACATAAAGCAAAGAAAAGCAGCCTACCAATCACAATCCCAGAGAACCTAGACAACAATGAGGACCCTAAGAGAGACATACATGGATCTAATCTACATGGGAAGTAGAAAAGGACAAGATCACCTGAGTAAATTGGGAGAATGGGGACCACGGAGAGGGCTGAAGGGGAGGGGAAAGGGAGGGAGGGGAGCAGAGAAAAATGTAGAGCTCAATAAAATCAATAAAAAAAAAGTTCTACTTATTTGCCTTTAGCAGACAGACTCACAAAGGCATTTATATTCGTGGGCCCTTAATTACGATGACTTTATGAATTTATAGCCCCGGAGTTCAGGGCTTGTTGCCTACTCTGAGATTTAGCACTGGATCCCGCCTTGCTTTCATGAGAGACCTTCCTCAAAGGAAAAAGCAAAATTTATCAGAAGATTCCTGGGCAACAAACAGTCAACTGTATATCCATTCTGTAAGGTCTATAGGATGCTCCACCTGTAAGCCAACTGGCTGCTAACACTGGTGGCCTGGGCTCCATCCCCACAGCTCACAAGGTGGAAGGAGAGAACTGATGTGCTCAAGTTGTCCTCTAACGTACACATGCCTGGTGCATGCACACGCAGGCATACACAAAACGATTTTTAATCAGTTATAGCAATCACTGTAATTAATATAAGTTAGGGGGCAAGCCTGCATCCTGATACTTATGAAATAACCATGCCTTCTTCAAAAACTCTTGGTGGTCTACTAGAGGCAGAATTCGGCTTCAATACACCATGTAATAAGCTGTCTGTGTAATAAGACTAAAACTTAACTAAATAGACCTTCACTCATCCACTTAACAAATTCCTACTATCGTCTAGTGACTGGCATATGCAAAGACGGAAAGGAAAAATATCTAACATTTACTGAATGCTTATTACGGGTCAAAAGTGGAGTCACTTGCGTACATCTCATCTAATAGTCATGAAACTCAACTGTCCCCATTGAAAAGATGAGGTGTCTGCTCCCACGGCGAGGAGCAGCACTAACTCCTGACGTTCAGGTTCCCGCGGTGAAAGGGGTCTAAAGCGTCAGCTGCCAATCAAAAAACCACGCGGAAGCCTCTCCCGGAAGTCCCTTCGGGGCGCGTGTCAGCGCAAAGGCGCGAGCTCGGAGCTCATACCTTTGCGGGATTCCGCGCGGGGCTGCGGGGAGGAGGCGTCCATCGGGCCAGGGGGAGGCGCCTGGCAGCCCCGCCGCTCTCGACATCTAGCGGTCGGCGGCGAGGAGGGCACGGCACGGAGGCCGCCCGCCTGGCATCGCCTGCCGGGAGCGCAGAGTTCGGGGTGGGCGTCACCGCAGCGACCGGCCGCAGTGCCGAAATCCCGCGAGAACGACCCCCTAGGCGCTCCCTGCAGATATCGCGAGAAGATGGGTTAGCCTCCAAACCGGCTCCAGCGAGCTCCCTTCTGGACTCGGTCGGCCCGGTCGATCTGCGGACGTCCAAATATCGCGAGATTTGGTACTCATCGCCGACTTAGAACTTTTATTTATCTATTTATTTTTGCTGAGGCTCCAGGCGCGTGGCGTTCCCCAAGAGCGGGAAAGGACAGCGTGAACCTTGCAAAGATTGCTGTCCTTGTGCTGGCTTCGTCGTCTGGGAGCTTCAGGAGGGCGAGCTTTAAGAGGTCGTCTTATTGGGTTTACCTAGTTTATTGTAACAAAACCAGCAGGTCTTGCACAAACAAGGTAAACAAGGGGGGTTCGGTTAACTAACCCCGGAGTTTTAGCCTCGTGAAACGCCCTGATGAAGAAGCGCACACCACGCAGCCTGTTACCCTCTCCAGCATGAGCTAAATGGATGCTGCCCGTTGTCTGACACCTCCCCACCAAGTTAATGAAGCCAGAGTGTCTTTTTGCACGTGTTACAATGTTCGTGTACTACGCAGTATGTCGTTGATATAGCTGGAATAAGCCTCTTGCCTATTGCGGTTGTAACCGGTTCCCACAAAACTTTTTGTTTTAAACAGCATTAATGTCTTTATGATTTCTGTAGGCCACAATTCCTATATGGGTCTCCTGAAGCTAAATCCAATGTCAGAAGCTGCATTCCTTCCCGAAGGTGGAAGAAATCATGACTCCTCGACTTGACCAGGATGGATTCAGAGCTCACCAGAATAATCTCATTTCCATGTCTGCATTCTTAACCGCATCAGAAAAGACCCTTATGAAACGTAAAAAAAAGTTTATGGTTCCTGAATTTATAGAGACAAATTTCTTTATGAGGGAATCATTATCCTGCCTGCTATAGGATCTTTTTTGAATACACTATGCCTGTCCTACAAAGTGATCTCCATTCTTTGCAGTCACAATAAGAAATGTTTGTTCATACAAATATGAAATGTATCCACTTAAAATTTACATGCTGCATAGGTTAATATTTTGACTGGTAGTTTATTGTACCATATTATTTTTGATCCATTGATCCTAACTTAAGATCCCCATCTATTATAGGACATGTTTCAGATACAACCATTGAAAACATTATTAATTACAACCTTTGATTCTAGCATACATTCTGATGTATTCCTTATCTTAAACTCTCCTCACATACTCTTTGAAATCAAAATGATAAATAGAAATTTTAATCAAGCTTGGTTTTTTGTTTTTCTGTTTTTCTGTTTTTTGGTTTTTGTTTTGTTTTTTTTTTTTTGCTACAAGAAAAGTTTGGCTCTTCCCCACTCTCCAACCTGCTATCCATTGATAACATTAATTGTATATTGCCTTGATTTCCCAGAGGTCTGTTGATTTAAGATGTCAATCCTTACAGAGCTGACCTGTAACTACAGGTGACTTGATAAACTCAAAATAAGTTTGATTTAAATAAAAGAAATCAACTTGTCGAAGGAATATTCTTATGACTAACAAGAAAGAAGACACCTTATCCTTGAGTGTCTATTATGTCACCGCATTGCTATGCTTGTCCTGTACAATGAAACAGAAACAGTTGTAACATGAAACTATCTTAAAGATCTACATGCTTCATGAAGTTAAGCATCTGTAACATTCTTCCTGCCTTTACCAGTAGCTTTTGTTCTTGCCGGTTGTCTGCCAGTCTCTTGTGGGGATACTGATATTGTGACCCTCCAAACACTATAATGCTAATTATTTCAAAGTGAAATTGATATATTTGAGAATTTCTGAAGTCAATTATAAGTATTGTTGCATTGACTATGTTGCATGCAAAACCACTAGCAATAGAGAACCTAGAATAATTAAGCCAAATTAGACTATAACAATAGGATTGTGGTGTAGCGCACCTGGAATATAGATCATATACTTGACATGCATGAGACCCAAGGTTCAACCCTCAGCACCCAATACAATCATCATAGCATAAGCATTTCAAAAGAATTTTACTTGAATATTAAAGAGACTTTTAGCATTATTAACCCCACAATACTTTATTAAAATTGGTTAATATTTAAGCTCACAATGTAAAAAAAATACATATTGTGAGGCAAATAGGTCTTTAAAATGATGGATTAATCCATCAAAAGGCTCATAGAAAACAACAGGTATGAAAACAAAAATAACACAAGAATGTTGTTAAGCTTTATTAATTATATGAGTTTGGGTTGTAGCCTTTCTTTCTCCCTTGATCTATTGTCGCAGCCAATGAAAAGAAAGTGAGATGGAAGATGTAAGTGAGAGCAAGAGAAAAGAAATGCAGTGGATGTGTCCTTGTTTGCCAATAAGTCTTAACATTTAGCATTTAAAAACCAAGGGTGTGGGGCTGTAGTTCAGTTGATGTATGCCCATCATACATGAAGCCCTGTGTTCAACGCCCAGCACCACATGAACAGAGTGGTGACACACACCTGTAATCCCATCACTAGGGGTATAGAGGCATAAGGATCAGAAGTACAAAGTCATTTGCAGCCTCAGCAAGCTTGAGGCCAGCCTGGATTATAGAGGCTCTGTGTGTGTGAATAGGCAAGAGCTCCATCACTGAACTGTGTTCCCAGCCTTCCTGACTTGTTCTTATATAAGGTCTCTAAAACCGTGTACAGAAGAAATCTTTAGATTTGAAGAATTAAAGCCTGTGACTTTGATGTAGTATTCCATTTAATGGCAGATAATAAGTCTGAAAATTCTGCAACTAAACAAGAACTGGTATTGTTTACTGATGGCCCAGTCAGTAAAGTGAGTTCAGATGGCTAGCATCTGTATAAAAAGTCTAGGAATGGGTATGTGCACCCATAACCCTGGTGCTGGTTGTGGAGGGAAGAAGATGGGTGGATTCCTTAAGCTTTTATCCAGTCATTTGGTGAGCTCTGGTTTCAGCCAGAGACTCCAAAATGATTAGGTGGAGATCAAGGAAGACATGTATTACCAACCTCTGGCCCCTGTGCATATACATATGTTTACACATAAGAACACAGGTACACACAATCACCCATAAGTACTGGATGAAATATTTCTGTCAAAATACTAAGGTGCATAATTTACCTCTCAAAAATATATTACAAGCACACAGGACATCTACGTAAGGAACTGAAAGCTGGCTTATTGAAGTGGTACTTAACCCACTGCTACCATGAAGGCATTAACCTGTCTCAGTTACATAACCATGAATTTTAACAGTCATTGGCAGAAGATAAAGCTTTCATCCTCACAGAGTCTTATTAAAGCCCATGTTGGAAGTAAAACTCTCCATTTAAAATAAGATTTGAAATACAATGTTTTTCACGAAATGGCAAACTTAAAGAAACACCTAAACGATGGAAAAAGGATGTGCTTGAGGATCCTTTTCAAGGATTTTCTATGCTGTTGATTTTTATGATATTTTCCTGTATCTGCAGCATACAGATTTAGAATTTTCATTTGCACACAATCTGGAAATCCCCAAAACAATAAGAGTGAAGTACCAGATTATTGCATTCAGTTAGTTGGAAAGAAACAAGTGCATCCTTTCAAGTGAGAACCATGTTAAAGATTCACAGATCTCAGAGAAAAAGCCCTATCCTGAAATTTACAATCTCAAAACTGAAGCAAATATACAAAAACAAGCTATCATGAACAAGATCCACCATAAAATGTTTGCAATAAAAATAGTACCGTGGTAGTTTTCATTATTAGAATAATAGGTATTTTTTTAACTGTCACTCAAATATTTATTGATGTTTTTATATACTGGACAGAAAGCAAGAGAGTAAATAAAAGGCACCGTCAAGAAGTACTAGATAAGCAGGCACACAGTTTAATCTCAGCACTCAAGAAAGCAGAGTCAGGTAGATCTCTGAGTTTGGAGCCAGCCTGGTCTATATAGGGAATTCCAAGCCAGCCAGAGCTACACAGTGAAACTCTGTCTCAAAAAAGTCTAGATAGATTATTTTTAAATTCTAGAAATGTAAATTTTAGTTATTGAAATCTAAAACTCAGTGGTAAAATAAAGAGCATATGAAACACATCTTAACAAAAAATTATGAACTGAAAGCTCTGTGGGAATGTCCCCAAATACAGTGTAAAAGACCAAGAAGCCGTGAAACAGAAAAGAAAGAAAAAAGCAAATTCAGATGAAAGGTGAAAATCTAATTGAAGACCTAGAAGTAAAGACCAGAGAGCCTGAGAGAGACAATGCTCAAAGAAATCTCTGATGTCTTTAGACGAGGGAAGTATGCAGAGTGGTGTGTATAAATAAAATGCATTACTAGACATAGAAGTGAAACTACAGAAGAAAGTAGCAAAGAATCTGGAGATCTTGAGAGTCTGTAAAAAAGGTCAGATTACCTCTCAATGGAATGACACCAAGACGAGCAGACATCTCCATAGTAACACTGAAGTCTGAGACAATAGAAGAGCGACTTCAAAGTGCCAACGGGAGATAGCTGCCAACCTAGATTTTAATTAAGGCAAATAATATTTTCAGACAAGACCAGTGGGCTTTCACTACAGAATCTGTTAAAGGATTTTGAACTTAAAATTTTAAATTGTAAGAAGGAATGATTAGCCTAAAAAAATTGGTAGGCAATTACTGGCCTTATAAGGCAACAACCAAAACAATAGAAACAATTTGAATATATGAAAATAAAAGAAAATAAGAATGTTGCATAATAGCATACAACATGACTACAATGCTGCAGCTTAGATGTTGCATAACTTCTAAAGTTTCACGCGAGAAATCCTTACTTGCCAGCCTGGCACTCCTGGGAGGTAACGAAAACTTTTAAGAAGTAGAGGCTAGTGGGAGGGCTCAGGTCACTGGGAACATGCCCTTAGAGGAGACACTAAGATCCCAGGCTCTCCTCTTTTTCTCTTTGATTGGTGGACACCACGAGGTAAGTAGCTTGTTGTACCATGTACCCTTGCCATAACATGTCAGGCCCAGAAACACTGGGGCCAAGGCACCATCAGCTGAAACCCCCAAAACGGAAGCAAGCAGTTTAAGTTACAGTAACAGACAGCTGCAGACAGTGAAGGCATGTGAAGAGTTAAAAGATGCCGTTGCTGGAAAGGAAAGCAGGCATTGATGAACTTCTGATGGAGACTTCACATTAAATGTTAGTATAGTTAAGTATTAAAGGGGCATACAAGTTTTCAATAGGAAAAGATAAAACTCAGTCACCCCAATGTAAGGCAGATATTATAACATAAATATGAAATTTCTCACCCAGGGGAGCCACTGAATTCTTGACTCACAGCTGGCAGCCCTGTTTGGAAGGTTCTAGAAACGTTAGGGGATGGAATCTTGTTTCAGGAAGTAGGTCACTGAGATCTTCTCTCCCTTCCTTACTCTGCTTCTATCCTCCATAAAATTAAACAAGTCCTGCAGAAGATAAAAGGCTTCTACTGCTGTGTTCGGCTTCACTGTGACCCTGAAATTCATACAACCTAGTACTGGAGGATACGTGTTGTTGTGTTGTTTACTCTTCTACTCCTGGGGGCCTGCCACCCAGCTCCCAAATAAATCAAATGGAGACTTATTACTTATGAATGCCCGACCTTAGCGTGGATTGTGTCTAGTCAACTTTTCTTAAATTAGCCCATCTACTTTTTGCCTCTGGGCTTTTATCTTTCCATGGCTTATTGTGTAGCTGGGTGACTGACCCCTGGTGTCTTCTCTCCTTTTCTTGTTCCTTGATCTTCTCTTCCCAGATTTCTCTTCCAATTTATTCCCTCTGCTTGCAAGCCCCACCTGTCCTTTCTCTGCCCAGCTATTAGCTATTCAGCTCTTTATTAGACCAGTAAGGTGTTTTAGACAGGCAAAGTAACACAGCTTAACAGAGTTAAACACAAGCAATGTAAAAGAATGCAACATCTTTGCATCATTAAAACAAATGTTCCACAGCATAAATAAGTTTAACACATCTTAAAATAATATTCCACAACAATATGTAGTCCGAACCAGCCATCTTTTGTAACCAGGCTAGGTCCCCAGTGGTGGGACCAGGACATCAACCCAGCCACGAAATCTTCAACCCACACCTGTCTAGCCTGCAAGATGTGCTGGAGCAATGACAGACAGCTCAAAGCTTGTGGGAGTGGCCAACCAATGACTGGTCTAACTTGAGGCCCAAGCTTCAAGAGGAGGCCCATGCCTGACAATGCCTAGATATTCAGGAACTGGGAACTGGATGGCTCAGAGACTCCTAGGGTAGAACTAAACTGACAAAAAAAAAGTCTATGAAATGGTTCTTAATGATATTTTGCTATACTCATAGATTGGTGCCTCGCCCAGTCATCATCAGAGAGGCTTCCTCTGGCAAAAGATGGTAACAGATGCAGAGACCTATAACTGGAGACCATGCATTTGTTTTCCAGCTGCCCAGACTGGAAAATCACACAGAAACTATATTGATTACAACACTGTTTGGTCTATTAGCTCAGGTTTTCTTATTAACTAACTCTTACATCTTAACCCATTTCTATTGATTTGTATCACCATATTCGGGCCGCCCATGCATGCTTCAGCACTGCCAGGGCATAACTTTCATTTCATTTCATTATATGGTCTCCATTTAAAATCAGGAGTGTGATGTCTGTTGCTACCTCAAGTCAACATTGTACTAATCATTCTAGTAAACCAATGTTGGATATAAGTCATAAATACCAGGAACAAATTATAAAAACAATAGTTAACAAGATGATCATTTATGTATAAAATGAAAAATTATTGATAAACTTTTAGAATAAGAGGATTATTGGTGAGCCCAAGTGAACTATATTCAAATTTAATAATATAATTTAAAATAGATTACTTTACACTTAATAACAAAAATTACAATAGTTAATAGTTTAAAATAAATGGAAAATATTTTTAAGCTAATAATAAAATGTGAAAATCTTCAATAAAGAAATACCTATCTCTGGACAAGTTGGCGCATGGTGAATCTCTGAGTTCAAGGTCAGTTTAGTCTACAAAGTGACTTCCAGGACAGCCAAGGCTATTACATAGAGAAAACTTGTCATGATAAAAAAAAGACACACACACACACACACACACACACACACACACAGAGAGAGAGAGAGAGAGAGAGAGAGAGAGAGAGAGAGAGAGAGAGTTTGTGTTATTATGGTAAGAAAACTCAATATGATGAAGATGCTCCTCCCAACCCAATAAATTTATAGAGCAATTCTTTGCCAGATTACCAACAAGGGTTTCCCTCAGACCTGAACAGTGAGATTGTAAGGATTCATATGAAAGAGTAAATGAAGAATGGTGAGGTCAACATTGACATGGTATCAAAGGAATAGTTAAAAAATAGCACTGGTACTAACTCTGTAAAGTTAAGCATCAAAAAAAAATAACCCCTTTTTTTAATGATTTAAGTTTAGCAAGAAAGAAGACAAAGTTTTCAGGTATACAGATGTTCTAGTCAGCTCAGTAAACCATCAAATACCAGATGAACAGCAAAGAACTATAACAGGGAAGGAAGCATTGAAGAACGGAGTACGCATGGAAGGGACAGTTAGAAAAGCAGTGGCCTTGCTTAATCACGCCTGTTTTAGATCTTTAATTGGACAGGACTGTGTTTTATTGTTTGTGTCAAAATTTGCATGTTGTTGAAGCCTGAGTGTTTATATTCAAAGCACTCCTTCTGGCATACTTTCATCTTATTTAATGTAAGATTTTAATTAATAAGAAAATAAGAATGTATAAATGGGATACATATATAAAAGTACAATATCATATATAATTAACTTATGAGAATCGTTGACGGAAGTTTCCTGTCTCAGAGCCACTCATTTCCAAATACCTGGCAGCTGATTTCCAAATTACCACAAAGAGGCTTAAATTAATTATAAATGCTGGACCAATAGCTCAGGCTTATTATTAACTAGCTCTTACATTTTAAGTTAACCCATATTTCTTATTTATGCTTTGCCACATGGCAGTACCTTTCCTCACTACAGCATGCCCATCTTGCTTTCTCTGTGTCTGGCTGGCAACCTCTGACTCCACCCTTTTACTTCCCATCATCCTTAGTTAAGCTGCCCCACCTATTATACTTCCTGCCTGGCTACTGACCAATTAGCATTTTATTAAACTAGTTTGAGTGACAAATCTTTACAGTACACAAGAGGATTATTCCACAGCAGAAAATAATCAGAATAAATAGTATATCCATATAAAAACATGCTGCCCAACTTTGTTGGTAGATTATGATGAAAATGTAAATCAATAGATTAATTTTTGCTTGTTTGTTTTCATTTTGAGAATGGGTTTCTCTGTAGCTTTGGAGTCTGTTCTGGAACTAGATCTACGGGTAGACCAGGCTGGCCTTGAAATCAAAGCAATCCACCTGCCCCACCTGCCGTTGCCTCCTGAGTGCTGGGATTAAAGGCATGTGTCACCACCACCCAGCCTAGATTAATGTTTTG
Source organism: Microtus pennsylvanicus (assembly GCF_037038515.1). Lineage (NCBI taxonomy): Eukaryota > Metazoa > Chordata > Mammalia > Rodentia > Cricetidae > Microtus > Microtus pennsylvanicus. Next base: position 72,059,339 of record NC_134582.1, read on the forward strand.
TTTTGTTTTGTGTTTTGGCACAATAAATGCAGGCTGGTAAAATAGCTTAGATAGTAGAAGTACTTGACTTGCAAGCATGAGTTGGGACTGTAGAACCTATATTTTAAAGAATGCCAGTTGAGATCAGGCATCTTCCAGGTGGAAATTTAAGAAAGAACAAGGAGGGGTATGTGAGAGGGATTGGAGGGATCCAGGTATGATGGCGTGCAGTTCTAATCCAGCACTGGAGATGCAGAAACAAGTAGATCCCTGCCAGCCACCTAGTTTACTTTGTGAATTCCAGGACAGCGAGAGACCCTGTTTCAAACTTTCACAAAGTGGATGCCCTCTAACGGGTGACACCCAAGGTATCCTCTGATGTCTACATGCACGTGTAGACATGGGCACGCACACACATGCATACGCCCAAAATATGTAAGTAATTAAATCAATGTAGGCTTAACTATACTGATATTTTTAAGTGCCCAAACTAGTTTTTGAAAGCTAACGTGAAACTGAATAAAATTTCAAGTAAAAGATTAATAAATAATACTCTTGTTTGTACTTTCTTCCCCCACATATCAAAAGCGCTGTAGCACAGAAAGTTAGCTAATACAAGTTCCATGGAAAGGCCTCCCCCAACTAGAAGAAGAAACTAGTGAAAATGTGGTGTTTGGTCTGTATTGAACATACACAGACTGTTTCCTTGTTAGATTTTAAAAAATTTATTACTATTGTGTGTGTATGAAATGTGTGACCACATTGCTACAGCACACATCAGAGGACAACTTTTTGGAGTTGGTTCTCTCCACCTTTCTATGCTTTCTGAAGACTGAATTCAGATTGCTAAGCTTGTATTGCAAGGGCTTTTATCCACTGATCCATCCATCCAGCCCCCAAACACACATTTTTAGGGAATTAAGCTCAAAAAATCCACTGCATATTTACAATAGAATTTTTTTCTAAGAAGTTCAATTAAAGCAGATTATATCTGAATAGGATCAAGATATGAGAGAAATAGGTAAATTGTATTTTAACAGCTTTCAGTAAGCATGATAAAAAAAAACCAACTATCTGGATCATATTTTAGAATTGTGGGTTTAAAAAAAATGCTTTCTGGCCTTACAATGGACTTTCCCAACACCTTTCATATTATATGAACCATGGTCCCACTTATGCCCAATGAGCCATGTGATTTCTATTAAAGATAGTTTTTCTCTGACTTGTTTTAGGGCACATCATCTGATCTTTGAAGATTGTCTTTGGAGTTTGCATCACTTAAATCCTTCAAGCAAAGAAAACCGAAGAGAGAGTGGGCTACGTAGTTCTAAGTTCTCAACTGCAAAGTTAAAATGTACTGATGTGCTTTGGAAAAGATTGTTGCTCAAGTTTTACTTTTCAAAAATGTTCCCCAGTGAACAAGATTGTAGGTGTCATAAAACAAGGGCAAAAGAAGTGCTATGTTTATAAGATGTACAGACTTCGATGGCTTGTTCCAAATGCAAACACAGAGATTAATTTGATCACATTATCCTAAACGCATTATATGGTTGAATAATACGTAGGCTTTAACTGTATTTGGTTGGAAGTGAGTTAAGTTAAGGAATTAATTAAGATGGGAGAAATATAAAAAATATATATATAAAAGGCAAGTGAGTTTGTTTTTAAACTGGACCCCATTTTTTTTTCAATATAAAGCAACTCTTTCAGGGGAACTGTTCATGCTCTCCAGCCGATGCTGAGATTATTTGACAGAATGGTTGAAGTATCCCATACTACTTATGCACAGTGGAAATGCAAAACCCAAAGAATTCATATTTTCAGGACTGTTAACACCTTCTCAAATTTCGATAATTCATTCAATTTCTGTAGAAAAACATGGCCTTTGTTTTTCTTTCTTCTAATTATTTATATTGCTCGCTTTGACAAATAAGTTCTCAGTATCTGAAGACCTGCAAGAATGTTGCCACCCAAAGCACATTTCCCTGCTTTTTGTGCTCACCGGCATAGGAAAATATCTGCTTTCTTCCAGTTATCAATCTTTTCAGTGCTGTTCCTTAAGAAAACTGCTCCAGTCACTAAGGCTGTAGCACCCTGTAGCTTTGCATGTCTACTGAACATAGTTCTAAAATGCTGGATGATAGTTTAGCATGGCGGTGAAAGGGTTTGCCCACTCGACCGTCACTAGATAGAGCAAAGTCTCTCTCTCCTGAGCAAGCACCTAGGACCAGGACATAACTATCACACAGATAACTTAAGCCAAGTCTTCCACTTCGGTTTGATCATTTAGTGTCCACTTATATGTGTGGATATTCTACAGGGAAATAAAAAGAAAATCACTTCAGTTCTAAGTCTTTTAGTATCTTTGTAGTGGTTGGAGTACAGTACACCTACAATATTCCTAGAAAAACATGTGATCTCACTGAGCTGGTTACCGTATGATGGAGGGAGGGGGTCTGTGGCCGAGTGCAGTGCAGTATTTGCACAGTGGCATGCACAGGAATGGCTGCATTTTTCAGGCAGGACTAATGTATTGTTCAGACTCCAGGTGTGGATGTATAAACCAGTTATAATTTGCATGTCTCCTTTTCTGTGTATTTCATATAATCTACAGCTCATTTAATGTAAATAATACTATAGTCTACTAAATGTCAATTTCTTATTTTTCTGCTATAAAAATTCTCTAACAAATAAGAAATTTACAAAAGAATTAATAATATTAAAAAATTGTCTGAAAAGTTCACAATTCCCTGAATATTTATTTAGACATTCATTCAATAAATGTTTATTTAAAAAACCTACCATATGCTGGGAATTCTGCTGAGCACCGGAGATAAAACCATTAACAGAAATATCATGATTCTGCCTTCATAAAACTGAAAGTCTGTGCCATGTTCAATACATTAGCTGTAACAGACTCTTAGAGTTGAACAACGCAGGTTACATTTTGTGAATAATTTTCATATACAGACCACTAGTGCAAAGAAATGCAATACAGAAAAGAAAAAAAATACAGGATTACAGCAGAGGTAGAGAATAGAAAACAAATCTAAAAAAATTAATCAAAATGAGTTGGTTCTTCAAAAAGTTCAACAAAGTTGACAAACTTTGTTATAATGAACACATAAAAGGAGAGAAGATGGAAATAAAATCAGAAGTAAAAGGAACTGATTCCTGATTTTACAGAAATGAAATATCTTTGGTAGTCAGTGGCACACAGTAGAAGCCAGGCATTGAAAGAAATTTTGGTGTGCGCTGAAGGAAGGGTTGAGGAAAGTGTGGTGCTTATAATTGAGTATCTTTTGGCAATTTGAACTAACAGTTGTCTACCGGGCAATATTAACAGATCTTAAGAACATGGTGCCAAATAAATAGGTCTTGTGTCTACTAAAATACAGAACAATCCAACATTTTGAAAAAAGCAAAATGCAGTCAGGCATTGTTTAACAGGCGACATGTTCCGAGGAAAGCATGATGTGAGCATCATGGCCAACATTTACATGAACAAAGAAAGCACGGCATTGCCCCAACGTCATATGTGCAATCTGCTTGCCACAGCATCATGCAGCACATGGCCATGCATTCATGATCAATATCAAAGTTTTTTAGAGCAGATACATATGGAAAGAGAAAGGAGAGTGTTAATGGGGAATGAGATGAAAAAGGAATAAATACCGGAAGTATTTGATTCTGGAACCCTAGTGACTGTATAGTATGAACCCAGAAATATTATTAACCCCATTTTCTACCCCATGATCAATTGGAAATAGTGATAAGATGTGATCTCTGTGCCTATGAATGTCAGTGTGATAGAGGAAGATGATACAAGATATACTTATTCACACAGTAGAAATATGCTAGAAAATAAACAAATACAATCTGACAAGTGCCATCAGGAATCCTGGAAGAAAACTGGCGTTCTGGAAGAGATGGCATTTTTACATGGCAATGAAAAATAGTTGTATTTGATATATAGAGTAAGTTCAAATGTTATTCATTAAAGAATAAACAGAAAAATCAGAATGTTCATAGGAACTGTAAGAGGGGAAAAAAAACATAATTAAGTCTTGTTGAAGTATCTGTGGCCTTAGGGGATCTCAAGGATGAGGCTGAGAGTCCACTGACCCCACTATGGATTTTCCATCAAGTTAGTGACATCCCAAGGACGAAAGCCACGTGATGCTCCCAGTGTGCCTACTGAGCTGAGCTGCCAAGGCCCTTTGATTATTGGTAATGACTTTCAGGATCAAACAGAGCTTCTCAATGTCTCCTTGAACTTTCGTTTGACTGGCTAATGAAGGACTTAGAAGATTGAAGCTGCCTCCAAGAAACAGTGCAAACAAGTCTTGAGAAATCCCTGAAGCCTAAATGAAGCTCTGGGTGTTCTCAGTTTTAGTTTTGGCAGCTTCACTAAGTTTCTGTTCCTGTTTCCACACTAAGACCTTCTCACTTTCCTATTAGGCTTTAGATTTGCAAGCTCACCACGCATTTGTACAGTGGGTATGAAGACCCGGCTTTGAACTAGGTCAACAACTAGCAGGCCAGCTGCTGTATCAGGTCAGTGCAGGAACACAGGGCGTAAAGAGCTGAGCCTGAGCCCTGGTTTTCCTGGACCAGGAAGAAGGCTGATCAGTCAGCCCAAGTCACAGCCACCTGGTGGCAGATGAGCGCTACCCCTCAAGATGGCAGGGGGCGATTTGAAGAAGCTGGGCTGCCTTGACCTGTAGACTTGATCTCATTGTTATTTTAACTCAGCCCTAAAATTTGAAAATTTGACAAGTGACAGAATGCTGAGTTCATCTCAGTTACCCCAGCTTCCCTGGGTCCTCGGGTAGAGACATAAATATGAGTGCTCTCTATGGCAAACAGCTCTAAAATCCCAATCTCACCTGTTTAATTCCCTAGAAATTGACCTCTAATATTTAAATACACCCTTCCTATGGCCTTTTTTTTTAAAAAAAGATTTTTCTGTAGTTTAGCATTCTGCAGTTAAAGCTCTGAAACTCTTAACTGCCAATAGTAGGCTCTCTTCACCCTAGTTAGAACCAGAGTCTAACCTAGTTAGGAACAGAGTCTGGCATGGCGATCCAAGTAGGTTCTAGGAAATTACAGTGCTCAGAAACTAAACCTAGTCCTTGGCAATTTGTTTCACATGTGACCATTCTCCTAACTGTGATTCTGTCAATAAACACTAAATGGCTCCTCTTAGTAGGGGCAGTTCTGAGTCAAGTGGCCAGAAATCAGTCGGTTTTAAGATAAATTAGAGAATGAATCTAATAATTCTTTTGCTAAATTTACCACATTTACCAAAGTATATTTTAAGAAAAATGATCATCTTCAATGTAGTAAATGCAAGTGTTCATGGGGAGACTAAGGAATATGTACTTTGTAGCAAGTAAGGACATGAGGGGTCAGCTAGTGTCTGACTTCGTTTTTAAAAAATGTATTGTGTTATTTCTTATTTATATGCCTCTGGGTATGTGTGTGCACATGTGTCTAGGTGCATGTAACTATGGGTGCCCAGTGAGGCCGGAAGATGGTATTGGATCCCTGGAAGCTAGAGTTACAGCTCCCTGATGTGGATGATGGGGACCAAACTCCCCTCTGAGCAGCACTCTTGTCTGCTGAGTCATTGATCCAGCTCCAATGCCCAATTGCTTAACACCCGCTCACAACTCTAAAGTCAATATTTTCTTGCTGTCATTCCCCAGCAGGTAAGTATCAAATTAGTATGTCTTTGGGTAGATTATGTTAGAACATTGTTCTAAATCAAAAGAAACTGAGACACAAAGATAAAATCCAGTATCTAAAACTTGATTTTTTTTAAAGGAATATCATACTATATACTATATAAACTGTATTAAGGACACATGAACAAAGCTGAATGTAGTCTAGGGAGTAGATAACATTGCAAAACTATTTTTTTGTTATGTTGATATTGTACTTACACAACAGAGCACCCTGCTTATAGAAGTTGCCCCTGAAATTTAGGGTAGAGTTTAGGAAGTATGCAATTCATTTTAATGTAGCATCCCTAAGCACATAGAGGTACACACATGTGCACACATGCACACATGAAAAAACTAGTGATGTTTTAACATTCAAGGCTTATGAATTCAGGTGGCACAGATGTGGTAATGTGAGCCTTGGGTTATGATTTATTTATTGTTTTGTCTTTCAAATTTTCAACATGGTAAAATATTTACAATCAAAAGCTGGGGGAAAATAAAATTATTTCTTATAAGATAGTTCTAGAATTTCTAGGAAAGAGATTCTGTTTATGAAAGATACAGAGCTAAATTGAGATCTCCAACTAAGGTGAAGAACCAGCCATCAGGAGATTAGCGGGCAAAGAGCAGTGCCAGAAACCCTGGGTAAACTGGATGTGAGAAGGAAGCCAGCTATTCTGAACAGCGAATACAGAATAACAAAAACGAACCCGTACTCTCTGTAAGCAAATTAGTCACTTCCAAATACAAGTCTGAGAAAGCAACTAATTATCCCTAAAATTTGGGCAACTGGCCTTTGATACCAGTTATCTAAATTTCTAATTTTCTTGAGTTCTCAGGATGAAGACAATGCTAATAATCTTAACCATAAACTTTTAAGTTCATGGAGGTCAGTACGTTTTTTAATTATCTTCAATGTTAAAGGTTTTCAACCTTGATATAAACCTTAGGAGAGGATTCAGGTGACGTTCAGAGCTAGCAACATCTAACAAGTTTCAAACGTGGAATGGTTTGAGTAACGACCATACTGTCTCAGTAATGCAGCAAAGAAGTAGATTAACTTACCTGAGTAGCCGAGGGTCTCACTGAACTTGTATCTGGGCATCTCTGTGACACTGTGGCTGGTATGCAATGCTTCCCACTGCTGCGTTTTTATAGCCCAGGCTGAGATAGACTTCCAGGCAAATGCTCTACCTTTCCAAGGATGAAGAAACACTGGGCTGAAGAATCAGTATGATGGCAAAGCTGCTCTCTCTATAGCTACAATTGTTGTTCCAACAGTTAACAGTGTGATCAAGAGGAAGCAGCTTATCTAGAGGCTTTCAGCAAAAGTCGATGACAACCACACCCCTTTATAATAAGGTTTATGCATCAGCTGTGTTGTCTGCGATGGCCTACATTAGCACAAAAGATTAAAAACCAAGTAATTGGTGTTGATTTCAGTTTCCTTCTTATTATTAACTTCACAATCAGCACTCAATTATATGGAGAAAGGGGGAAGGACAGTAGAAGAGAGAGGTGGAGGGGAAAAAAGATGCTTACTTTGGTTCACAGCTCTGGTCCAAGGTCAAGGGGCTGCATCTTGTGAAGGCTTTCTTGCTGGTAGCATCTAGATGGTGCAGGGTAGCATGTGTTGAGATTGTGTGTATGTGTGTGTGTGTGTGCTGCTATTAATCTCTTCCTCTTTCTATAAACCTACTAGCAGTGGGTCAAAGAGTTTCTCTCCACCCTAATGGTTTCATCTAACACTATTCACCTCACCAAGTCTCCACCTCCAATAGTATAATCAAATTGTTTCTGCCCTCTTACTCACAGTGCAATTGAGTTTCAACATGAACTTTGACGTGGAATAAACGATACACGGCGACCCAATATATCCACTGGCTTTCAAGTTAACTTCAACAGAAGCAGCTTCTCACCTCACACATCGAAGTCTCTTTTTCATTCAGCTGCGCTCAGACATCACAGGCGGATGGCAGCTTTTCAGTTTTTTCCTTCTCCTCTTTTAAAATCTGAAACACGCATACATCCAGGCCATCAAATAAGAGCATCTTTTTCTAAAAATCTCCGTTAACAGTAGAAAATCATAGTCATCCGTCTCTTCTGCTCTTTTGAGGGATAGAGACTGGCAGAAACAAGCACTTGGCATTAATGTGTGCACATTCTGGTCTTTCAAAAGGGAAGTTTCCAACTGTAGACTTGACGGGAGAAGGCACCTGAAGAAAATGTCTACGCAGCAACTCATTCCTTCTACTACAAGTTGTCAAAAGTAGGCGCTGGGGAGTCATAATGAGATTATTTATCAGCAGTGAGCGCACCATTGAGTCATACAGGGAGCACCTAAAATGGACTTTCCAGAAGTTGAAAAGCTTGGTCACTGATGCAGGGAGAGGAGCTGTCCCTCAGTGGTCAACATACTTCCCAGAGGTTGATAAATGGGTAACTCAGGCAAGGAAAACAGAGCACACATCTGAGAGAGAATACTCTTGTTTCCAAGGAGAAAGTCACCATGTGTGCAGACCTCATGGTACAGGCCCACAGAGGACAGAGTGCTTTTGGCTTCCAATAGTTCCTGTCTTTCTTTCTCTCTTTCTTACGTTCCCACCACACATACCCCACACCTCTTGTGATCATGCACAGTTCCTGGGTAGTTGTTTAATTTTCTTTTAAGTTTTCCCCCAGCCTTCTGTATACAGAACATACACTTATCACCATATTGGTTGGGATATTGGGAAACTTAAAACAACCATGATAAATAAACGTGCTCTGATGGGAAACATCAATTATCATGTAAAAGAGAATAGTTAATGTAAGCAGAAAAGAAGGTCCTAAGAAGGAGCCCAGCAGAAGTGCCAGAAATGAACAGCACTGAAGCAAAAATGAATGCATTTCACAGGCTCGTGGAGAGCAGTTAATGAAGCAGCTAGACACTGTTATTCTCACCCTCAGCTTCCTGACCTCACATAGAGAGAGGCCTTAAGGCACCTGGTTAGGTCCTTGACACATCTAGCTATGCCCAAGTCTCATGGTAAGGGCGGAGCATCTCAGTCGGGGTCTTTGGCACCCTCAAGTAGATCACAGCCACAACACAAGAATTTTGGATCTGGTCCTGTGGAATTTTATTAAGTCGGAAATATGAGGAATGGGATTGATTCTTCTTTGTCATGTCTACATGTTTGGTTTTCCCTGAAAGCTAATCCAGGGGCTGGAGAGACGGCTCAGTGGCAATTAGGACAGATGTGCTTGTCTTGCAGATGGCACAAGTTTAGTTCCCAGTACACCGCCAGGCAGTGCTCAGCTGCCTGAAACTCCAGTGCCAAGGGGTCTGACACCATCTTCTGGCCTCCTAAGGTACCTTCATTCACATGCACATATCCACATACATACACATAATTAAAAATAAGAACTTTAAATGTACTGAAAACTAACCCAAATTGTCATGTCACAAAGAACCTTGAGCAAAATTTAGCTGTTAACTCTCATCAGCTCCTAACTCTAGGGTTTAATTATGCAGCCACAGGCTTAATGCAGACCATTGGATCACAGAAGTTAGTGTGTGTGTGTGTGTGTGTGTGTGGTGTGGTGTGCGTACTTGCTGGGTATGACTTAGGAAGTATTATGAGGGCTGATTTGATTTACCACGAAGCTGTTTCTAGTTGCCATACCCAGGGGCAATATTGGCTACTCCATTCAGTTGAGATTCCCATTTTTTCCTGAGCAAACTACAACCTACACATCCCAGATTTAATTATGAAACTATGATAAAAACCATAAACAATACCAAGAACATGCAGTGTATATAAAAATAACCTAAAAGCAATAGAGGACACCATGAGTTATGAACTTAAGCTCCCAAAATCTTTTTAAAAGGTTGATTCTTGATTTGAAGACAGGAATAATTGCTCAAATCTCTTCCATGTATTATTGAATTAATCCTTAGATAAAAATTAAAGAATTGGTTTCAGACTCATAATGGTTGGTTTTTACTAGTCTGGAACAAAATCCTCGTCCCTCACATACAAATCAATCATTATGAAAATTATTTTCTGAAAGACTGTTAAGTTGGAAGGGTTTTAAAAGTCTCTTCCAATGTGTGAATTCCAGCACTGGTTTCTTAAAATGGGTCTGAAACAGAGGTTCTCAAGCAGGGGCAGGTACCCGGGGGTCTTGTCAGAACACAGACTCTAGGCCTGGGCCCAGTGGTGGATGCCTGCAATCACAGCGTTACAGCACTTGGGAAGCAGAAGCAGGAATATCAGGAGTTAATGGTCAGCCGTGGATACATCGCAATTTAAAGTTTTTATGTTTATCTTATGTTACGTGTATATATCTGTGTACCATGCATGTGCCTTGCACCCATGGCGACCAGAATTGGGCATTGCCTCCCCTGAAAATGGAGTTATAAATGTTTGTGAGATACCATGTAGGTGTTGGAAACTGAACCCGGGATCTCTGCAAGAGCAGCCAGTGTTCTTAACTGCTTGAGGGTAGTCTGGGCTACATGAGACTCTGTCTTTAAGAACAACAAAAAAAAAAAGACAGATTCTGAATCATTAGATCAGAGTGGGGCCCAAGATTCTGAATTTCAGCAGCTCTTAAGAAATGCTGCTGTAGCCTGCAGCCAATCTAGAGATCACAGCCTGTGTGTACCAGGACTGAGGACTCTTCAGAGACCTCGTGGTTTTTTTTTTTTTTTTTTTTTTTTGAAAACATATCTGAAAATGTCAAGGAAGGCCATGCTTAGAACTGGAAAAACAACGTCCTTATAACCAAAGACAGGCATTCCACTTACATGGCTGAAGCCCTGAATGGATTCACACAATGGTTCTGAACGTCCATCTCCTTGGCTGTTGGTGTGTGCCAGCTGCATTTTTTTTTTTAGCTCAAGACAGAGTGGGAAGTAGTCTAAGTTGAGGTTAGTGTTAATATAGATGTAAGACAGACTTGTGTGTCTTTGGCAAACACATATGCATAAGCGTAAGGAAGTACCTGTGAGCATCCCACTAGGGATGTGACCTCAGGAAGGCCAGCATGGGTAAGTAAAGGGTTTTCATACTCAGCTGGCATCATGGTTTGTTGGCATTCCTTGCAGTTCCAGAAAGGTCAAAGTCCTCTTCAGTCACAGAGAACAAGTGGACAGGCCAGTAATCTCTGATGTCACTCAGGAATTTGCCTCCTGATCTTCAAAACCACCGGAGTGACTTCAAATCAGCTTTCAGATGCGTTTGTGTAAAGCATATTCCCGTTCAGAGAGAGCAGCCCACAGCACACACTTAGAAACAGGAACTTAAACTCAGCAGATGTTTCTCTTTTAAAATGGGTTCTTGAACTCATCGGCAGACCCTTGGCAAACTGATGAATTAATTTGTTCAAGCCAGGCTTTATAAAACCTCTAATAATTCTTCCCTTTAAACATATTGACTTGATTGCTGAGATCTACAGCACATGGTTTAAACGTTTTAACCTTTACTACTTTAATCAGCCAGTATTTACTTCAGAGTTGTGTGATGCCCGACTATTGAAAGATACAGTTAACTAAGAAACCAAAGTCCAATTTGTCAGTTAAATAAGCCCGGGTCTCTAAAGAGCAGGGAAAAAGCAGTATGTCAGGGAATTTTGCACTGCTTGACAGCTTCAGAGTAACTCTTTGTCTCCCAGACTTGTGTTGAAGACACATCTCTGGAAACTTGGTGACTCTATAGTTGCCATGCTCAGATGTAACTGAATTAACCCTGTCATGACAACGGTGACTCTTAAATTGTTCACACTCATGTAAGCAGCCCCTCCCCATGCTTCTGTAAGCAAACCCTACCCCATGCTCCTGTATCCTTATCAATGCTCATGTGCCCCTCCCCATGCTCCTGTACCCCTCCCCCATGCTCCTGTACCCCTCCCCATGCTCCTGTACCCCTCCCCATGCTCCTGTACCCCTCCCCATGCTCCTGTACCCCTCCCCATGCTCCTGTACCCCTCCCCATGCTCCTGTACCCCTCCCCATGCTCCTGTACCCCTCCCCATACTCCTGTACCCCTCCCCATGCTCCTGTACCCCTCCCCTATGCTCCTGTACCCCTCCCCATGCTCCTGTACCCCTCCCCATGCTCTGTACTCCTCCCCATGCTCCTGTACCCCTCCCCTATGCTCCTGTACCCCTTCCCCATGCTCCTGTACCCCTCCCCTATGCTCCTGTACCCCCTCCCCATGCTCCTGTACCCCTCCCCATGCTCCTGTACCCTTATCCATGCTCCTGTACTCCTCCCCATGCTCCTGTACCCCTCCCCATGCTCCTGTACCCCTTCCCCATGCTCCTGTACCCCTCCCCATGCTCCTGTACCCCTCCCCATGCTCCTGTACCCTTATCCATGCTCCTGTACTCCTCCCCATGCTCCTGTACTCCTCCCCATGCTCCTGTACCCCTCCCCATGCTCCTGTACCCCTCCCCATGCTCCTGTACCCCTCCCCATGCTCCTGTACCCCTCCCCTATGCTCCTGTACTCCTCCCCATGCTCCTGTACCCCTCCCCTATGCTCCTGTACCCCTCCCCATGCTCCTGTACTCCTCCCCTATGCTCCTGTACCCCTCCCCATGCTCCTGTACCCCTCCCCATGCTCCTGTACCCCTCCCCTATGCTCCTGTACCCCCCCATGCTCCTGTACCCCTCCCCATGCTCCTGTACCCCTCCCCTATGCTCCTGTACCCCTCCCCATGCTCCTGTACTCCTCCCCTATGCTCCTGTACCCCTCCCCATGCTCCTGTACCCCTCCCCATGCTCCTGTACCCCTCCCCATGCTCCTGTACCCTTATCCATGCTCCTGTACCCCTCCCCATGCTCCTGTACCCCTCCCCATGCTCCTGTACCCCTCCCCATGCTCCTGTACCCCTCCCCCATGCTCCTGTACCCCTCCCCATGCTCCTGTACCCCTCCCCATGCTCCTGTACCCTTCCCCATGCTCCTGTACCCCTCCCCATGCTCCTGTACCCCTCCCCCATGCTCCTGTACCCCTCCCCATGCTCCTGTACCCCTCCCCATGCTCCTGTACCCCTCCCCATACTCCTGTACCCCTCCCCTATGCTCCTGTACTCCTCCCCATGCTCCTGTATCCCTCCCCATGCTCCTGTACCCCTCCCCATGCTCCTGTACCCTTATCCATGCTCCTGTACCCCTCCCCATGCTCCTGTACCCCTCCCCCATGCTCCTGTACCCCTCCCCATGCTCCTGTACTCCTCCCCTATGCTCCTGTACCCCTCCCCATGCTCCTGTACCCCTCCCCATGCTCCTGTACCCCTCCCCATGCTCATGTACCCCTCCCCCATGCTCATGTACCCCTCCCCATGCTCCTGTATCCCTCCCCATGCTCCTGTACCCCTCCCCATGCTCCTGTACCCCTCCCCATGCTTCTGTACCCCTCCCCCATGCTCCTTTACCCCTTCCCCATGCTCCTGTACCCCTCCCCCATGCTCCTGTACCCCTCCCCATGCTTCTGTACCCCTCCCCCATGCTCCTGTACCCCTCCCCCATGCTCCTGTACCCCTCCCCCATGCTCCTGTACCCCTCCCCATGCTCCTGTACCCCTCCCCATGCTCCTGTACCCCTCCCCATGCTCCTGTACCCCTCCCCATGCTCCTGTACCCCTTCCCATGCTCCTATACACCTTACCTATGCTCCTGTACCCCTCCCATGCTCCTGTACCCCTCCCCATGCTCATGTACCCCTCCCCATGCTTCTGTACCCCTCCCCCATGCTCCTTTACCCCTTCCCCATGCTCCTGTATCCCTCCCCCATGCTCATGTACCCCTCCCCCATGCTCCTATAAGTAACCTCAGTAAATTCTTTGGTTCGCCAAGTTGGACTTCAGTGGTATCCTTACTTAGGTCTGTTATCAGGTGAATAGACATTAGTTCACATCTCCCCAGGAATAGTTACTACAACAGTTCATTAAAAATCCAGATTGAACAGGTGATAGCGGCACACACCTTTAATCCCAGCACTTGGGAGGCAGAGGCAGGTGGATCTCTGTGAGTTCGAGGCTAGCCTGGTCTACATAGTGAGTTCCAGGACAGCCAGGACTGTTTCACAGAGAGACTCTGTCTTGAAAAACCAACCAACCAAACAAACAAACAAATCCAAATTGATAAAAATATGCCAAGGCCATTTGTTGCTAAAAATCCCTTTCCAGAGAGAGACAAAAGCAATGGTTACCCTCTTCGTGAGGTTCCACCGACAAACCAGTGCACGATTCTGCCAAAGTTCTCTCTGGGGAACCAATGAGTGTATTAGGTTTCCTTGCAGAACCTGAGTAAGAGATTACTTACAAGGGTGAGGTAGTGTGAAACCATGGTCTGTATTCTGTCAATTATATTCTAAATAAACACTGATTGGCCAGCAGCCAGGAAGGAAGTATAGGTGGGACAACCAGACAGGAGGTAGAGGCTGGTCAAGGAGAACAGGAGAACTCTGGAAAGAGGACAAAGTTGTGGGCCCAGACATAGAAGAAGCAAGATGTGACTGCCTCGCTGAAAAATGTACCAAGCCATGTGGCTAACATAAACTAGAATAATGGGCTAATATAAGTTATAAGAGTTAATAAGAAGCCTGAGCTAATGGGCTAATCAATTTATAGTTAATGTAGATCTCTGTGTGATTTCTTTGGGACTTAACGACTGTGGGAACCAGGCAGGACAGAAAACCTCTGACAACAGTGTGGATGATCCTCCCCCAACAGGCTGTACCTAGAAAACCTTTACCCAGCAGGGATGAAGGCTTCCCTGGAGCTGCATGGATGGAGACCTCCTTTCCTATGTCTCCCCCACCTGTATATTCTAACTCTTCCCCAAGGCCACAACAGTTCAGGCAGCATTGCACAAAACTGGTTATAGAGAGATACTGGACACCCGGGTGAGGAGCCCCTGACTCCCCAAGCCTCCACGAGGGGCTGTGAACAGTCAATAAGCCCAGCTGGGATGGCTCTTTTGCAAGGCGGCACCTCTGAAATCTATGAGATGATGATTGCTTAGTTTGGAGAACATTCACACACAGCATCATTCAATGGAGAAAGGACAGGCTCTTCAAAAAATACAGAGAAACCAAATAGCCATGCTCAAAAGAATGAGGTGGAACCTTTACTTAGTACCACATACATAAAAACGGACTCATGATGGATTAAGGGCTCACATAAAAACTCTTAGAACAAAACCCAAGAACAAAGTACTATGATATTGCATGTGGCAATGATTTCTTGGGTACAATACCCCAAAACTCAGATTTTGACAAAAGAGAAAGCACACAAATTGGACCTCATCATGATTTAGAATTTCTGTAACAAAAGAATCAGAAATAAGAGAGTGAGAAGATTATATTAAATAGCAGAAAATATTTATAGATTATGTGTTTAATAAGCACTTGGTATCTAGCTATATAAAGAGTACCTACAGCAATGAAAAGGAAAATATTTAAAAAGAGGCAAAGGACTTTATATAGATACTGCTCCAAAGAACACATATAAGCATTCCACAGCACCTGAAAAGGTGCTCAAATGATGTCACTAGTCATCGGGCAAATAAAAATCAAAACCATTAACAAATATCACTTTCCCCAGGGAATGGCAACTTTCAAAATATAGAGAAAAGGTTTGGTGAGATGTCTCATGGGGTAAAAGCCAAGTCTGATGACTTCAGTTTGAACC
Organism: Microtus pennsylvanicus; assembly: GCF_037038515.1. Lineage (NCBI taxonomy): Eukaryota > Metazoa > Chordata > Mammalia > Rodentia > Cricetidae > Microtus > Microtus pennsylvanicus. The sequence continues at coordinate 72,074,729 of NC_134582.1, forward strand.
ACATAGTATAAGAAGATATCTTATTTCCACAGGTTGTCCTCTGACCTTTGTATGCATGTGTATGTACACACACACACACACACACACACACACACACACACACACACACACTGATTTAAAAAAGAACTAGAAAACAATCAATGTTGATAGAGCTGTAGTGAGACAGGAACACTGTGTCCTGGTGATGGAAATGGGATTGGAGCTTTCACCATGGAAACAGATCAGAAGCATCTCCGGATGAATAATTGAGCAGTTTTAAAGCATCGAAGGCAAGGACTCAAATCACATAATATAACAGCGATCATAGTAGAAGCCAAAATGACCACCAACAGATAGGTAAAATGTACTATATACAGGCAGAGGCATGTTTCTGAGCCTAGAAAAAGAAGGCAATTCAAGTGCATGCTTCAGTAAAAGTCATTCTGAGCAGCACAGCATGGCACAGAATGGGACATGTGTTTTCCGATCCCACTTAGAGAAGATGTCATTCCACAGACACATACATGAAGACAGGAAGCAGAGGTGCCCAGGGTTTCAAGAAGGGGGGTATGAGAAGCTGTTGCTTAATGAATATGAGCTTTCTATTTGAGACCTAGAAATAAATAGTGATGGTATCTTAGTCAATTTTCTGATGCTGTGAAGAGACACCATGACTGCGGCCACTCTTATAAGGCAAAACATTTAACTGGGGCTGACTTACAGTTCAGAGGTTAGTCCACTGTTAGCATGGAGGGAAGTGTGGAGGCACACAGGCAGACATGGTACTGGAGAAGAAGCAGAAGAGTCCAGATCAGTGGCAGCAGAAGAGACACTGGGCCTGGCTTGAGCATTTGAAACTCCAATGCCCACCCTCAGGGACACACTTCCTCCATCAAGGCCACACCTCCTAATCCCTGTCAAGTAGTGTCACTCCCTGATGACCAAGCATTCAAATCTATGGGTTTATGGGGCCATTCTTATGCAAACCACCACCGATGGCTTTGTGGGTAAATATAATATGTATAACCTCACCTATAAATGGTTCAGAGTAACACACACACGTTTTTGGACTCTGGTTTCAGAATTTCTGACTGTGTATGGCAGGATTGAAGCCAGAGAATTCATTGTTTCTGACTGCTCATGCAGATGAGCTATGTCCTCTAGAGACTTTCTCTCTTCCCATAAGAGAAGGCCACAGAGGCCTTTAAACTGAAGATTCCAGATAGAGACCAGCTAGAAGGGAGGTGAGTAAATCTCTTACACTGCATAGAGAAGGGTTCTGTAGTCCTGCCCAGGCTAAGAGGAAAGGAACTCCAGGACAGGAGCAATGGGTGCTGAGAACAGCCAGCCAAGGCAAAGTGTGGGTTTGATGAAGTTGTTATTAGAAGAGGTAGTTGGAATGAAGGAAGGACAATCAGAATAAAGTGGGAAAGGCGGTGGGAACAAGCTGGCTGGTCTAATCAGGTTAGAGCACAGACCGGGAGACAGGAACGTGGGTGCAAAGTTGCCTTCTGAGCTCAATTGAAAGCAGGCACCAACAGGAATGCCAAGAAGGGCAGAGTGCACGCCCAGGGCCCAGCCTGGCACTGTCTCAGAATCTCCCAGGGATGGCTTTTCTCAGGCCAACTATTCTGGAAGCCTAAGTGGCATCTGGAATTGAAGAAGCCTCATGTTTCCAGTAGAGCCTGGAGGACACATGTGCTCCACAGGCTACGCTTTCTGCCACCCACAACTTTGGGCCACACTTAGAGGAGACGGTGACAGATTCAATCTGCTGAGGCAGAATAAAGTTCAACACTCTGAAAGCGTCCTCCAGAGAGGCAGTCATATGTGTCGCCATTTTAGGCCCACAAGTGATCCCATTAATAATAAACCATTTAGACATAAAAGGCAGTATGCCACAAGTTATGCTTTAAGTTATAAACAGAGGATAGAGCAGACAGAAACGTGGAAGAGTGAGTCCAAAGCTCTGTTGCTAGCTCAAGCCCAGGGCTGAAAAGACACATGTACCTTTTAGTTTGCTGCTGTTTAATGGTATTTCTCATACATAGATCCAAGCATAGTGGGGCACACCTGTAACCCAGCACTTGGGAGAAGGAAGTAGAAGGATCAGGAGTTCAAGGCCAGCCTCAGCTACACAGGGAATTCAAAGCCAGCCTGAGATACATGAGACCCTGTCTCAAAAAATTATATAATTTCTCATGTTCCAGGAGGCACTTAGATGAATGATATAGAAGACCTAGTTCTGGCAGTGGTGGTGGCGCACGCCTTTAATCCCAGCACTTGGGAGGCAGAGGCAGGCAGATCTCTGTGAGTTCCAGGCCAGCCTGGTCTACAAGAGCTAGTTCCAGGCACCAAAAGCTACACAGAGAAACCCTGTCTCGATAAACAACAACAACAACAAAAATAAAAAGTAAAACAATAGAAGACCAAGACTTTGCCTTGAAAGTCCTCAATGTCCAATGGAGAGTAAGACAAACACATCCATGACTGCATCTCGAGTTGTTCAAGCCAAATGCAGACCACAGTTAAAGAAGTCAAAACAAAACAAGACACACGGTCTGGTCCTTTCTCCATATACCAGTATTCTAGAACCTTCTTGGCATGTCCGCTTTCCCATGCACAGTATGTACTTACTGACTTTGTAAGAAAACTGACAAACCTAACAGCCCGCCAATGACTCACTCTCTGATGTATTTGCTTTTAATTTGCACAATTAGACCAAATATCTGATTCTATGCCACACAATCATATGTAAAATACTGTGCCTTTAGTTTCAAATGCGAGCTAGCTAGGGCTTCTCGGGCAGATGATAAGCAATTTTGGTGTGCTCTGTTAAACTGAGAAAGAAAGGTAAGGAACTAGGGAGTTCTTGCCTGCAGCATGCAAGAGGCTCTGGGTTCAACCCGACTGGGACAGAATCTTAAAGAGAGGAATTTGTATACAAGGGGATATTAATGAATACTTAAATACAAAGTGTAAAAGACAAAGGTGAATAGATAAGGAGGACATGATTTATCTCTGACACCCGTGTCCACTTTCATCAGAGAAGTGGGACAAACTCCCATAGGCTGGCTACTAGAAGCCCGAAGGACTCTGTGCGGCAGCCAGCCAGGCTGCTCTGAGCATCCAACTCACATCACATATATTTGGCCCAGATTTCACAAGAATCCAAAATGGAAAGCTCCTGAGCATTGAAATCCTTTCATTTTGCACACTGGAGGGTAATTCCTGCAGCTTGGGCTGCATGCACTTGGCAAGACAGAGGTAGAAAGTCCATATTACAAAAGAGAGAAAAAAAAAGATGAGCTGCCTTGAATTTTTTGGCAATAGAAAAATAGTTTTAAAAAGAAGCAACTTCCAGGCAGTGTTCTCAAAAGTTATGAGGTTCTAAATGTATTATAACAACACTTTCGGAAAGGACAAAACCCAAGACCGATTAGTTCATTTCTGTTCTACTGAAGAAAGCAATAAATATGGTTCTCATCTGAAGATGCAAAGTCCGTCTTGCTAATTACATAAGCAAACACGAGAACAGGTCTAGTGAAACTGTCATGGCGAAGAATAATGGTCGGAGTAAATCAGGCCCTTTGGCAGGACGCTGTGATACAATGTTGCAATATAGGATTTTATGATCTGCTTAGGCTTTTATAATAAGACCACAGTTCCTTTATGCTATGCTGGATAAAGCATCAGCATCTAATGTATTACCACCAACAAACACTGGAAGTCTAAGTAACTCACAGGCAAACTACGTCTGACTTACTGTCACAGTTTATCATGTTACTTATGAAGTAATAACAAACTGTTCTTTCAGCCTCTGGCCAACGGTCCACATCTAAGAAAACTACCCAATTTCCCTGGACTTTGATTTCCATATTTCTTTGTATTGTCCCCAAAGTGGGCACCAAAATAAAGATCTGTGGGCGTGAAGTTTATTTAGGAGGTTTGGGGAATGGTTTACTCCAGGCTGCTTGCACTGGCTGGAAGGGTAAACTATAGGGTCTCTTCCCACTTCCACATACAGGGATTGCCCCATTGAGAGCTTGAAGCAGACCATGGAGAGAGTACTTACACCGTGGGAACTAGCATCTGCTCATCTGGTTTGCTTTTGCTTTGTAGTTTTTCTTTGCTTGTCTGTTCATTCGCACATCATCGGTATGGAGAAAGATTGTGTGCTAGCTGGAATGGTAAATGTCCCCCATGGGCTCCTGTGTTTGGACACTTGGTCCCCAGTTGGTGATGCTTTTGGGGAAGGTCATGGAACCTTTGGAGGAAGTACATCATTGGAGATGGACTTTAAGTGTATAAAGCTATGGTAGTTTGAATGAGAATGTCTCCCATAGGCTCATACGTTTGAATACTTGGTTCCAGTCAGTGGAACTGTTTGGTAGGGATTAGGAGGTGTGGCCTTGTTGGAGGAGGCCATTCCAGTTAGTTCTCTCGTTGCTTCATACACGTGGATCAGAGTAAGTTCTCACATGCTGTGCCTACATGCCTGCCTGCCAGCCATGTTGCTGCCTGCCGTGGTGCTCATGGACCAGCCTGAAACTGTAAGCAAGCCCTCAAATTAAATACTTTTTTGTTTTATAAGTTGCCTTGGTCATGGTGTCTCTTTACAGCAACATAAAAGTCATTAAGACAATAGTCTTGCCCCACTTCTTGTCCATTTTCTGTTTCGGTATTTGAAGCTGAAGATGCAATCTCTCAGCTTTCTGTTCCAGCTGCCTGTGTTCACACTTCCCCCAACACCACCCAAATGGACTCCACCGTAGTGGACTCTCCCACCTGACCCAGCATCCTTTAAGACAACCAACTTCAATTGTTGACTTCTACTCTCAAGCGCCCCGAACTTTGCAGTGTGCCCTCCAACAGCCTCTGAATTTCTTCACAGCAGAAATCTCCAGTTTAATTTTAGGGGCTACAAGCTGAATAACACCCTTTAACCAACCGCCTACCATTCCTTTTCTGTCTGTATTACCTACTTCTCTGTTACTGCAATAAAGTACCATTGCCAAAAACAACCTATGGAAGAGAGAGTTCATTTTGGCTTACTCTTCTGAAGGGGAGCGAGTGTTTATCTTAGCTCAGCATTCCTGGTTACAGTCCATCAGGTGCCTACAGCTGATCACATCACATCCACAGTCGAGGGCAGAGAGAAATGATTGTGCCAAGCTTAATATCTCCACTCTTACACAGTCCAGGAACCCCTGCCCAGGGAATAGTGCCACCCGGGGTGGTCCGGTCTTCCCACTGAATTAACTTATTGAGATAATGCCCCCACAGACATTCCCACAGGTTAACCCAGTCTCGTTGATGCTTTCTTCCCAGATGATTCTAGATTAAGTCAACTGGGCAATTAGAGCTAATCACCACAAACTACAATAAATACTGGAGACAGTTGTCTTATACAGTGTGTTTCTGCTCATAAGCAATTGATTGGCCCTGTTGCTTTAGGCCTGGGGCATAGCCGAAGCCTTTGTGGAACAAAATACCCACCTCACATCCAAAAGGTAGAAAGATGAAGCAGTCAGGGTCTCACTAACCCCATCTAGGCCACGCCTCCAATAACCTGAAGATTTTGCTCTAATAATTGCCCATCTAATAATTGTTCTAGACTCTCAGTCTGGCAAGCAAAGATTTACTATGTGTATTTGGAGGAATAGATTCCAATGCAAACTATAACAACAGGGTAACACCATTGCATACCTGCAGCCTATGAAGCTGGAGCTGATAGTGATGCAGTACGCATTTGGAGGAAGGGCAAACCCCTTACCTAAAACTGCCTTTCCTTTGCAACACCCCGATCCCCATTGTTTCTCTCCACTGAGTCCTTACTGTGTGTGGAGCGTGAAAACCCTGGAGATGATTCGCTGTGTCACTCTGAAATGCTGTCATCACAGGAGTTTCGCAGGATCGGGAGGACGGCTGGTCACCTCACATCCACTCTCAGGAGGCAGAGCATGGTCTACTTAGTAGAATAATGTTCATTTTCTGTAGGAGCGCTGGAGCAATGCAATTCTTTTCCCTTTAGAGGTTGATTATCTCGGGCATTTGTTTTAGAAGACAGAGAGACCTGCAGCTTGGAGGGAGGTGGTCTGGGTTGAGGGTGTTAATGCATGTGACTGACTGTGGGGGGGGGGATGTATTTCTGTACAGTCTGCTGTGCTGCTGTGTCCACTCTGACAGGCGGTACCTGCCCCTTTCTTTGTGATAAACCGCTGTCAGATCCTCCTCCATAGCTGAACACACACAGCTTGGAACAGGGTTTACACCTCACAGGCACCTGCATCCACAAACACAAACACAAACGTACATACAGTTAAAAAATAAAAGTGAAATTGGGGCGGGAGAGAAGGCTGAGCAGTTCTGAGCACCGGCTGCTTTTCCAGAAGACCCTGTTCTGATTGTCAGCACCCGCATAGTGGCTCATAACCATCTGTAATTCTAATTCCAAGGGATCTGCCATCCTCTTCTGGCCTCTGCAGGCACCAGGCACACAAATGATGCACACAGGCAAAATACTCATGTACATAAAATAGATTTAAGAAATTTTAATCTTAAAAGAAAAATTTTCATACATCCAGCAATTATTTTAAACTCAGGTTAACAAATGTGACTTTAATTATTGAGATTGTTAAGAAACCCCAATACAAAAAAGCAGACCAACTAAGGTTGTATGATTACCGTTCTTTAATTTTATGTGGCCAACACATTCTCTTGTTGCTCACTTAAGGCTGACTGCGCTCATCCATTGGTCGGAGCTAGCGAGAGAGGTCAGAGGGGTGGCAGGAGCCAGAGTAGTTGCCATTAGGAAGCTGTGCTGAAGACTTGGGCTCTTGTTTTCTTTTAATTTTAGGTGCAATAAAAAGTCAACAGAAGGCAGGAACCAGGGGAGTAATACAATCTGATTTTTTTTTAGTAACCATCCTGTCAGGTGTGGAAACAGGAAGCACAGAGTTAATGCAGGAGTCCAGGTGAGCTATGGTGGAGGTGGTGGTCCACGGCAGAAGAACGGAGGACAACAGGGGCAGAGTCGGGATGATTTATCTTCTAAAGGTTAGCCTGGCATCAGGAGGCACAGACCTGGAGTTCAATGTAGAGATGCTCACTTTGGAGTCATCGGCACAGAATTTGGCGTAAATGGGTAAAGAGTTCGGGCTTTAGAAGTTCATATTATATTACTCCACAATAATTACAAACCCAGCCCAGTGGGGAGCAGGAAAGAGAAAAGAGGGAACAGTAACCAGCGGGGTGTGGATAAGACAAGCCCGTATCTGAGAACCATGCATGAGTACCAGGTCAGGGTGCAGACTGCATTTTGGTAGTCATCAAGTTGTTGAGACCATAGAGAAGTGCTGTCTGTGGTACGGTAGAACAGGGGCCCACTGCCAAGGGGTGAACGCAGGGTGTGGCTGTCTGTTGTGGTACGGTAGAACAGATGGTAGAACAGGGGCCCGCTGGGAAGGGGTGAACGCAGGGTGTGGCTGTCTGTTGTGGTATGGTAGCGCAGAGGCCCGCTGGGAAGGGGTGAACGCAGGGTGTGGCTGTCTGTTGTGGTATGGTAGCGCAGAGGCCCGCTGGGAAGGGGTGAATGCAGGGTGTGGCTGTCTGTGGTACGGTAGAACAGGGGACCACTGGGAAGGGGTGAATGCAGGGTGTGACTGTCTGTGGTACGGTAGAACAGGGGCCCACTGGGAAGGGGTGAACATGAACGCAGGGTGTGGCTATCTGTTGTGGTACGGTAGAACAGGGGCCCGCTGGGAAGGGGTGAACGCAGGGTGTGGCTGTCTGTTTAGTTCCCAGCAACCACATCAGGTGACTCACAACCAACCACCTGTAACTCCAGCTTCAGGGGATCTGACACCTTCTGCTGGCCTCACGCATGTACATACATACACGCATACACTTAATTAAATAATAAAATAAATCCTTTGAAATAAAGCAGGGGTGAGTGCTTTCTGACCTGGCTTTTTATGAGTTCGGGGCATCCAAATTCAGGACACTCGCATGGCATCTCCTTCGCCCAGGACTACACGCTTCAGAGATATTCCTATCAAAGAATAAATAAATAATCCCCAGTTGGGGTCATAGCCGATTGCTGGCAACATAACCTCATGATTCAACCCCCAGCATCCCTCAAAAATGTGAGATCCAAAATGTGATTAGTTATGGATTTTGTAAATGTCATTCCAGTAATAAAAGCTTGCACACAGGGCTGTAGACTTGGCTTGGTGGTTAAAACACTGGCTGCTCTTAGTGATCCAGGTTCAGTTTCCAGCACCCACCTGGAACTGTTCCAAGTTATCCAGTGCCCTCTGCTGGTCCTTGCAGGCACTGCACACACATGGCACACAGGCATATATGCAGGCAAAATACTCATACATATAAAATAAATATTTTTTTAAAATGTGAGCAGAATGAGTAACTTTTGAATCATAAAATAGTATTTTATTTTAAACAAAACACAGCGCTTAGTTCTTCCTGTTTTATGCAAGTGTCAGCCTCATAGAAACTAAGAGAATTCAGGAAAAGGCCAAGGAAAGCAGATAACAGACCTAAAGGAATATAGTAATCTACGTTCTACGTAGCCCATGCCTTCAAGGGGTGGTTTGCAAGAACATTCTAATTTGGAGCTCCTGGGTGAGGTGCCTGACAGCTCACCTCATCACCTCTGAGCATCATAGAATGGAGTCAAGGGGAATTCGGTTGCTGGTATTAATTCAAGAGACACAATGACCCTGGGAGAGATGACTCATGAAAACTCAGTGAACTTAGGGCAATCTTCCAGAAGCTTCCTGGTATGGCTCCTGTTCACCTTTCTCGTCTCTCCTTCTCCAGCCTTCAATTTTGTTCTGAGGATGTGAGAAGATCCATAGGCTGCATTGCTGTCCTGTGTCTCCAAGACTGAGAACAGTGTTCAGAACATGAAAACACACAGTAGGTGTCCATCACATAGATAGTTGGATTCACGAAAACTTGAACATTCAATATAAACTGTGTCCAAATTATTTCTCTTATTTGTACCAGAAAGGAGGGCATTGCAGAGATGGTAAGGAATATTATAACAGCTAACACACAACACAAGTTCCTCGGATGATTAAGACACACCCAACTTTCCCCGTCTTCTTATGCAGAACATTCAAGCTGGAGTTTGAGGAAAGAGGACCATGGACAAGCTTGAGCATCCGACAACCATTTGTCCCCAATGAGAGCTGAAAGTTCACCTGTGCTCAGCTACAGTTTCTGAACAACTGCCTCATGGATGACAATACATAAACTCCCACATCCTTTACAAGTCTTGAGTGACTCCTGGATTATATTCACAGTGGCACTCACAGGGGCTTTGATCACAGACTAAATGACATCCCAGTTCCTTTGCTACCAGGCTTCACAGCACTTGACCTAAGACAGAATGCCAACACGGTGCCTTTCTGTCATTGTCGTAAAAGACATGAGATAATTGAGTTTAAGATGAGAAAGGGCTTATGTCTGTGCCTCATGGTTTCAGAGATTTCAGTTCATGGTCTCTTGGCCCTGACGTTTTGGTCCTGTGACAGCACAGTCCATTAATGGTGCCAGTGTCTGAAAGAGGAGGCTCTTCGCCATGCAATGGCCTGGAAGCAAAAAAGAAAGACAGGGAGGTGCCAGGGCCCCTGTGTTCTCTTAAAGGACATTCCCCGCAATGACCTCACTTTCTTCCACTAGACTCCACCACTTCACAGGTTCCAAACCTCCAAAAGGAAGCACAGTCTGGTGACCAAGCCTTTAAGACATGGAACTTTGAGGGACACTTCCAAACCACCCTGAGCCAGCTTTATTGGTTCCCCCATTTGTGCCTGACTGGGCTTCCCTGGATGAGCGTCTTTAATCAATCAGTCCCTCACACAGTCCTCATTTCTAAGTGCTGTTCCCAGGGAACCCAATTTTGTACAAATTCTGACTGATACAATTTGCATGACACCCAGTAGTAAATCTCAAAGACCTTTTAAAGAAATTATTTATTCTTTGAGAATTCCATGCATGCTTACAGTACATTTTGATCACATCTGCCTCTCTTTTCCTTTCTAATTCTCCCTAGACCTTCTCATTCATATCTCCCACCTAATTTTGTCTCTTCTTCTTCTTCCTCCTCTCCTCCCCTTCTTTAATAAAGGACTGAGTCCGGTTGGTGCTGCCTGCATGTGCATGGGTGTGGGGCCTGGCCATCCTCAGAAGCATGGGCAACTTACCAGGGTCCACGCCCCTCTCAAGGAGCTTTTAACCAAGTCGACTTTGACTTGAATGACACTCCCATCCCTTTTGAGTCTAGAAACTGCATTATTTCACAGGTGTTCCTGGGCTCTGGAGGGAAATGCTGCTGTTTTTGTAAGAAGCCGCCCAGCTCTGGCATGGCAGTGAGCTTGACTGGTTGATCTCACATTACCCACTAAATGAAGCCAAAACAAGCATTATCAAATGTTTAGATTTACTGGAGCCCCTGGCTTCAAGTAGCCTGATGATTCATTCCTAAACAGCTCACAAAGCAAGCCTCTGGCTGCATTATGGCCGGCTATGAGCTTTGTGGCAGTGGGAAGGATTTCCGTTTTATTTTTAATCTAACGACACAAGCAACACTAGCCACAACCAATTAAAAGGAGTAAAGAGTTAACATTCAAAATGGCTACAGTCCAGATGGCAGAATGGAAGTCATCAAGAGCCATTTCATCTTCCAGAAGATTTATCACTGTGCTAACCAGAGTCTTTCATGTGGGTTTCTGCCACAATCCTTAGTGCACACTCACAGAAGGAATCTGGAGTTTGTGGGAATGACATAGCACCATCAACATGGATTTGTGTAATACAAAGGGTGCTTGAGGCCGAAGGGCTAGGCAGGAGCGTCCTGCTTCGCCATAGTGATCTGAGAAGACAGCTGTAGTTGGTGACAGGAACACTCTGCGTGATCACTTCTGCTTTGTACTCAGTATTTTTCTTCTTGGCTCTGTCTTAGGGTTTTTATTGCTAGTGCAAACTCCCAAAGTCCAAATTCCTAAAACAAAAACATGGTCAGTTCTATCATAACAATACCCCAGTCTCTGGTACCAACTTCTGTCTTAGTTAGAGGTTCTATAGCCATGAAGAAACACCAAGACCATGGCAACTCTTATTAAGGGAAGACATTTAATTGGGGCGGCTTACAGTTTCAGATCATCATGGTGGGACAAGGTGGCGTGCAGGCAGATATGGTGCTGGAGAATGAACTAATAGTCTTACATCCTGACCCACAGGCAACAAGAAGTGGTCCATGACACTGGGCATAACTTGAGCACAGATGATCTTAAGATCCTCCCCCACAGTGACACATTTCCTCCAACAAGGCCACACCTCCTAGTGCCACTTCTTAAGATCTTATGGGGCCAATTACATTCAAATTATTATAGTTCTTACCGCTTTCTTAACCATTGCACCTTTTCCCTTTCTTCTGCTTTTATGTCAGATGTTTCCCCAAGCTCTATCTAGATTCCTCCAGAGCCATTTTCCCCCTTGAAAGCTCAAGCTGTCTTGGTGTCTCGCCTTCATGTGCTGAAAGCCTGGGGCACAGTCCTGCATATGTAGCCTAGCCTGGCCAGAGAGCAGTGGCTTCACTATTTCACGCTTGAATCTCTATGCTCATGATTCCTGAGTGGCGTGTGTGTGTGTGTGTGTGTGTGTGTGTGTGTGTGTGTGTAGGGGGCCAGAGGTCACTTAGCAGGTGTCTTCCTCTATCACTCTCCAGTCTCTTACTGGACCTAGCTCTCACTGCTTTAGCTAGACTAGCCAGCCAAAGAGACCCTGGGATCTCCCTGTCTCGTCATCCACCTTCCCGGTTCCCCCCATGCTGGAATCACAGGCGTGCACCACCCCATCAGGATTTTTATGCTCATGAACTTTTAAAATACACTGCAGAGACTGAATCTAGTTGATTAGAGCATTTAATTTTCAGTGCAATGTATTTTTAGTTAAAGGAGGCTTCAGGAGAAATACATCTTTATTAGGTTTACAGGGAGTCATGCTTATCGAAATCAATTGCACACTACACACTGCCCTAAAGAAACGTTCACGAGCAATTTGGTCATGGTTTGGGTTCCTGAACAAATATCAATTTGACCAATGTTTCTTCTATAATAAATACACCCCAAACATATTACTTTTGAAAAAAATTGAAACTATCCAATACTTTGTCTTAAAATTACTCCCACCAGCTATAGATTGAGAAATGTCATTAGCCATGCAATTCCAAATGTCTTTACAGTCTACAGAGCAAGGAATTACTGTGTCAAAAGCAGCCCTTAATGATCTACATGAGCCAGAAAGACTGGTTTAACTTTACAACTTTCTATAGGACTATGTATTAGTTGTTTGACCCAAGAAGTTTACTGAATTGATAGGACTTAAGAAACTACATGACATTCCCTAAAATGGGACCAGAGTTGATAACAGGTAAGGGATTAATCTGTCATTCTTGCAATTAATCCATTTCATGGCTTACCTTGCTTCGTCCTATTGGATATTCAGGCTCAGATCTGTTTATACCACCCAGGCAAATTGCTGGTCTTACTGTCTGCTGCTGCCTAACCATGCCAAATGAAGCAGAATAAAATTATGTTTTTGGATTCAGCGGGTTGAGGATTTGGTTGATCTCTGCCCCATGGCATCTGGGGCTTTGTTTGGTAAGACTGAATAACTAGGGCTGGGAAGATTACATTCAAGATGGCTTCTTCACCCACATGGCTGGTACTTGGGCTGGGCTGCTCAATCAGATCTGGGACTTACAAGTTATGTGACCTTTCCATGTGGATCAGGCTTCTCAAGACTGACAGGTTCCTAGAGGAAATATCTTCAGAGGAAACATTCTAACAATGAGTCCCTCCCAAGAGGAAGTATCTTCAGAGGAAACATCCTAACAGTGAGCCCCCCAAGAGGAAGTATCTACAGAGGAAACATTCTAACAGTGAGCCCCCCAAGAAGAAGTATCTTCAGAGAAAACATCCTAACAGTGAGCCCCCCAAGAGGAGGTGTCTACAGAGGAAACATTCTAACAGTGAGCCCCCCAAGAGGAAGTATCTTCAGAGGAAACATCCTAACACTGAGCCCCCCAAGAGGAGGTATCTACAGAGGAAACATCCTAACAGTGAGCCCCCCAAGAGGAGGTATCTACAGAGGAAACATCCTAACAGTGAGTCCCCCAAGAGGAGGTGTCTACAGAGGAAACATCCTAACAGTGAGCCCCCCAAGAGGAGGTATCTACAGAGGAAACATCCTAACAGTGAGCCCCCCAAGAGGAGGTGTCTACAGAGGAAACATCCTAACAGTGAGCCCCCCAAGAGGAGGTATCTACAGAGGAAACATCCTAACAGTGAGCCCCCCAAGAGGAGGTGTCTACAGAGGAAACATCCTAACAGTGAGCCCCCCAAGAGGAGGTGTCTACAGAGGAAACATCCTAACAGTGAGCCCCCCAAGAGGAGGTGTCTACAGAGGAAACATCCTAACAGTGAGCCCCCCAAGAGGAGGTGTCTACAGAGGAAACATCCTAACAGTGAGCCCCCCAAGAGGAGGTGTCTACAGAGGAAACATCCTAACAGTGAGCTCCCCAAGAGGCTCAGATGGAAGCTGTGTGACTTGCTCTGATGTAGCCTGAAAAACAGTATAGAGCCCCTTCGATGAGCCTCAGGGGTCAGCCAGTCATCACCTGTGGGATTTGATGGGAGGAATCACCCTTATTATGTTTACTTTTCCAAGACAGAAAAGCATATGAACTTGATTTTGAATCCTGAATCCTCCATTTCTAGATGGCCGACCTTAGGCAAGTTAATGACCTTTTCTGTTGCTGCACAATTGCAAGGGGTCATGTTTGCCACAAATGGTACAAAGCCATGTTCAAGCTCATGGGGTCCATAAGCAGTTGGTTAATTCTAATCTACTTCCACTTTTTCTTTTAAAAAATATGGTTTCAGCAAGACATAACTGGCATAATAAGAGACATATGTATGTGGCTAGAGAGATGGTTCAGCAGTTAAGAACACTATTATACTTACAGAGGACCCAAGTTCAGTTCCCAGCACCATTATCAGGTGGCTCAAAACTGCCTATAGCTCCAGCTCCAAGGGGTCTGAGGCCCTCTTCTGGTCTCCATGGGCTCCTCATGTATATAGTATGCACGTGCATGCACACACACACACATAGAGGTGTGCATACACATCCACACAGATATGTAACACACATAACTAAAAATAAAACAAATCTAAAAGGAAATATATTTGTGTGTGTGTAGACAGAAGTTTCTGTCTTGCCCAGTACTGCAACCATCCAGTACCAAAGACTTATATTAATTATAAACTATTTGGCCTATTAGCTTAGGCTTATTATTAACTAGCTCTTACAACTTAAATTAACCCATAATTCTTATCTATGTTTAGCCACGTGGCTTGATACCTTTTCTTAGTAAGGCATTCTCATCTTGCTTCTTCTATGTCTGGCTGATGACTGCATTTTGGCCTTTTTTCTTCCCAGAATTCTCCTAGTCTGGTCACTCTGCCTATCCTTCCTGCCTGACTACTGGTCAATCAGTGTTTAATTAAACCAATTCAAGTAACAAATCTTTTCAGTATACAAGAGCTTTATTCCACAGCATTTCTCCTTTCTTTATTTTCAAAACAAGAACCCTGAATCTAATATCCTTTGTCTAGCTTTTTGCCTGATTATTATTCCTTTTCTTCTTCCTTTTGTGTCCTTATCACCTTTACCTCCTTCTTAAGGCAGAGACCTCAAGCTCACTCATATAACTCCAAGGAGCTCTGTGCTCAAAGGTACAATCATGTGCACCCCTGCCATGGCTGAGATCAAAACAGTGGAGTGTCCACTAAAGTCCCTGCTTCATTGAGGCCACCTACTGTATCAGACTCCTGAGCTGGCCCTCCCTCTTGGCTCAGCTGGAATTCTGAAGTCCTCAAGAGGGAAAGCCTCTTGGGACACCTATAGACAGTATGGACAGGAGTCCTTTGCTCTTTAAAAAGAATGTAATGGAATTCTACATCATGGAACTCCCACATATCATGAGTTTTGTTCTTTCTACTGATTGTTTCCATGTGGTATCAAATTATTTGAGGTCAGGATAGTGAGAAGGGAAAGGACACCTTTAGCCTGGCTATCTTACCATCTGTCTCAGTACACGATCCACATCCACACCAGCACAACAGCAGTTCAATTATCACCCAAACCAAAGAACACGCAGAAGACTCCCAGTGCAGGAGGTGGTGACGACCTAGTTGAACCTGCTTATGACCAAAGTGTGTTATGTAGAACTCTTTCTTGTGATTGTTGTGATTCATCATCTACCTAGATTAGATCCTCCCCGACCTTCTTACTGCCCCAGACAAGAGTCAGAGAACCTTCTAGATGCATACTGCGCTCTACTGTTTCTCTCCTCAGAGTCTGCCAATGGCCTCTGCAGCACACAGAGCGAAATTTAAGGTTGCCTTAATCAGCCTTAGCACTTCTTAGATGTTGATTGCCTTGGCGGGTTACTTAGTCTAGGGTTAGTAACCCGCCTGGCAGTTCAGTTATTCCAGGGTCACGGAGAGGCACTATCTGGAAGATAAATGGGCTAAGAAAGAGGAAGGAGGCTAAGCGGGGTTCTTGTCAAAGCCTCAGTTTATTAGAGATGGGGTACAGCTTATATAGGTAAGGAGTTGGGGGATGGGCACAGGGGCCTGGGCTCTTGCCGCGTGGTTCACGTTGGTCACATGGTCCGTGTTGGTTACCGTAGCCAGGAGGTTACCTTCGGTCAGGTCACCTAGGCCAGGAAGGCACGAGTTGAACACCTAGTTCTTTAGATAGTTTGGAATGTGGGGCGGGTTCCACTAACAGATAGCTCTCCATTAACAGTCAATTTGGGTGTGGGGTAGGCTCTGTCAATAGAACGATTCCTAATACAATTAGGGGTGTGGGGTTCTCTGCAGACTTCCCAGGGTGATGGTTCCTGCAATGATTTTAGGAGGAAATTGGCTCCTGACACTTAGATCTCTTCAGTTTCTCTGCTGCTCCTTGGAGCAGACCAAGCCTGCTTTGTGTTTGCAATAGCCCAGACTCCTAAGCTTGACAGGGTCCTATGGTGCTTCTGCACCCTGCTGTTATTCCAAATGTTTGATAATTTGGGGAGACAAGGGGCCTCTCTTTTTCCTCTTGCATTCAGCTTTTCAGATGACACAATGAGTTCTGGCTTGAGCCATTCAACCCGCACCTCTTCAAATGGCTGGGGAGGCAGCCGTTTCTGCGTTAGGACCCAAATGGTCACCGTTTCTTACCCCAGACAAAACAAACAAACAAGAAACACAAACATCTCCTAGGTGGTTGTGTGACTGTTTCTCTCCTTTCCTGGGGTCAAGGTCAAATATCTCCCTTGTTAGCTCTTCCTTGACCACCTGGGAGGTAGACTCGATGGCCTGCACTCCCCAGAATCATCTGCTTGCAAAGCCTTGAAGCATTCCTGTGTCAAAACACCTGTTTCTTCCTGGCTTTATGCTCTGCATATGCTCCTTAACCTCAGATGAGGCTATGTCCCAAAACACCCATTGTAATTTGAGAATATCGTGCCAAAACCGCATGCTTTATGCATCTCACATACAGCCTTCACAGCCTCACTTTCCCAAATGTGCTCAGTACATGTCCATTCCCCTACAGTCGGGCAAACTCACCTCACATAGCCCAGAAACTAGAATGCCGTCAGCACTGTGCCTCCATCCCCCTCATCTTCACACCCCACCTCATGGGCTCCCAAACTCCAAGGCTGAGGGAGCCACATTTTCGATATCTGTGATTTATTTTCTATGCTTTAAAACAAATCCATATTTATACATATACTCGCACATATTTTAATGTTACATATAACATTGTGGTTTAATACTTCAAAAGATATATTTAAAATTTTATAATATATGCTTAATTTTTTAAATATACATAATTTGTTTTAATTCAATGCTTTTTTTTTTATAAATGAATGGCCTTTCTTTTTGTGTTTTCAAGGTTGAGGTTACTTTCAGCCAGTGCAAAGGTTCATGATGCTGTAGTGCTTTTTCTGTAGTTGTTTAGAAGTAGGAACTGAGTTTATACCAGGACCAAAACCTTCTGGGTCTGTTTGTGCAGAGGTTTACTGAATCTGTGGCCCTGACGTGACCCAGCAACACAGAAAGGGCCACCTTCCACTCCTCCCTAGCACAGGGAGCACAGAGCACACAGCCCTTCCTGGACTGCCTTTTCCTCACACACCCCACCTGGGCTCCCAGCAGAGTTTCAAGCCACCCACCTCGCAAGGCTGCTCGCTCCCCCACCTGTACAAACACAAGGCTTCCTGTCACCACGTGGCCAACAGCGCAAGGCTGCGGATGGGAAGCTTTGGGTTTTTAATTTCCTAATGAGGATTGTAGACCTGGAAAACAGCTGTTATCCCAGGGGCCACAACACAACGTAATTCAATTGTGCTTTTATGATTTCTGTCTTGTCCTCTGCAATTTCCCACAAACCTAAAACATGTTGTGACTCTCTGCCCATCTATACCTCCACAAGCCTGAATGAACAGGGACTCAGCACAGGAGACTTTTGCTTCAAATCCCAATGGAAGATAACAGATTACAGAGCTGCTTACACAACGGTGGTTATGACCAGGATCTTGGGATGCAAGGATAACCTGGCCTAGGCAGAGCCTCTTCTACATTCTCTGCTTCTGCAGTTATTAGCCATTAAAATATATATATATATATACCAATGTGCCACAGTGTATTTTGAACATGGATCTTAAAGTGGGGGTAAAAGTGAGTTTAAATCCCACCTGTCATTCACACATTGTATGACACCGGATCTCTCTGTAAGACGGTCAGGCAGCTACTTCATAAAAAATGGTAATAATTAACTGAGGTAAGATGGAATGGCAGAGTTTACGCTACTCCAGGAGTACAGCTGTGCTAACTGATAGCCTTGGGCTGGGTGCTCATGTCTTCACCCTGGCCTACTGCAGCCCGCAGATCCCCAGCTATTCCTCTCTCTCTTTCTCCCCACTCGGATCATCACCCACCAGGGCTGAGTCATCTCGCAGCCGTATCTGCACGCGGCATTACCTCTTCTTCCCTCCCTGGCTGCACCCACATCCCTAAACACAACAGAAACCATCTGTGGATTCCCAATGCCTTCAAGATGTCCATATTCTTGAAGCTAGCATTGAAGTTTGGCTACAGTTTAGAACGACGTTATCCCCTCTCAGTGCCCTTTCCTCATCTGATACCCAGACTCTGTACCACAGGCCACCTCATTACCTGAATGTTCCCATTTCGTGCTAGGTCCTCTGCTCCGTACCTATGCTCACCTTGTTCTCCTTGTGGACCCTGCTGATACCTCCCCCGCACTGGTATGCATCCCACCTTTTATTTGAGAGGTTCCGATAGTCCCACTCACTACTGCTGCCTTTCTCCTCTGTGGGCCGTTCCAGGTATCCCATCTGGTTCTGTCACTGTCTGTTGTATATATGACAGGGAGTAGCTAGCAGAGATCCTAGAGAGTACATTCAGAAATGTGTAGCGATATATGGATAAATATAAAAGCACACATTTCAGAAATATTATCCTCTAGAAGAGCTTCCAATTTCAATTCAACATAATCACAGATCAATTCCTTCCGCATAATTTTGACATGTCAATACGTGTGTGTGTGTGCATGTGTGTGTGCATGTATGTGTGTGTGTGTGTGTGTGTGTGCAAAATGCAAGCATGTGTATGTACGTCTGTGTTTTAGGACACTGCATTCACTAGTTTGATTTTCTAGACCCTCCAGTTAAGTCCGTTGTTTTTGCTCCTTGCTCCTTGGGTCGCTCAGCTGAGAAGTCCTCACCAACCACTTTGTTTGTTCAAGCTTCCAAAACAATAACAGAATTTAGGGAATGTGAGTAACCATTTTTCTCCCTCTAAGTTCTCCCCCAGACTCTCTCTACACAGTTTAGTCTTGTAACAAGATATGCCAAAGGAAGTTGTCGTCCCAGAATTCCTTGTCAGTGGGGGGAGGGCACTCTGGTTATGTTGGCAATGAAGGCTGTTGGGGTAGGGGCCCTGTTTAAGCTCTGAGTACGCCTGTTTAGATTCCAGGAATTCCCGTAAAGAGTTATACCTACCTCTGTGCTTGGACAAACACCAAAAGATTATGCATTAGAACCACACACAAAATATTTAGGGATTCTATCAGGATGAAACCTGGCCAATAGCCATGTGGTATGGTAGCACCTGAATAGTACTGAATTTGAAGCAATTAAAGAGTAACACCCTGAGTTTATGCACCTGAGGATGGTGTTAGTATTCACTGTTCTGCCTAGTAGGAAGAGCTTTTTAAGTCTGAACCCCGAGAAGCTAAAAACACTCACCTTGGAAGTTTCGGTCTCTTGGTTACTAATATTCTCAGAAGAAAGAACGTCTCAACCAACTCAAATGCTTACACATGGAGCCTCTCAGATGAGACTTAAGGGAGCATGCAATGCCATCTGGCCGGAAGAGCCACTGTAACCATAGGAGCAAACAAGCCTTGTGTTTAAGCATTTGAAAGATACAAAACTGGCATAATGTCCAGTTAACTATGGATTAGCAAACATCCTTACCTGCAAGATGCTGTCAGAAAGATCACAGAAGGGTTCTTTGCAAAGATAGTGCCGATTGCCTCCCAAGTGTGAAAATGAGGAGAGGAGCTCACAAAATGCAGACTGTAAATGGAGCTTTTCTGTCCCAACCACCCAGTCCCAAAAACTGAAGCAGGGGCTGTTTTTCAATTCAGGCACAATTCAGTTCAAGCAAGTTCTCTTCTTTGGTTATAGCTTTCCAATATTCAAGTGAGTTTGTGAGGGCCAGCCATGATAATCTAAGTCTGGGCAAAACAAAAGTTCTTTACTTCCTCCAACCATTATCATCTGGGACTCTGGCTGTCGATAAATTTAAAAGGAGTCTAGAGTCTCAATAGTTTACCCTGAGACAAGGCCTGGCAGGTGTGGAGATTACCTGACCCCACCCAAGAACAGACCTTTCAAAGGAAATTCCTGGCATTCCAAGCACTGTAAATAGAAACACCTGCCAGCACTTCACCAGGACACCCCTAGACAAAGGTCAGCCAATCAGGGGTCCTGAACCTCAGAGATCCCTCACCTCCACCTTTACTACTATAAAAACCCAATTCTAATTGAACTTGGGGCTCTCCAGATATCCCAATACATTGAACATGCAGAGAGACCGAGTTTGCAAACTTGATTAAAATAAAGACTTTTTGCTTTTACATATGGGACTTGGTCTCCTTTATTGGCTTTTATGGGGACCCACGGATTTGGACATAACAAGTTCAAAGGGAAACCAAATGAAGCAATGAGGTTAAAGCCTAAAACAGCACTTCAAGCACCTCTGAGCTAGAGTTAACACTGAACTAGATTAAGAGTGAGCAGAAACTCAGGGAAATTCACAAGATTAGGAGAGGCAGGACATTCATGCACTGGGGTGAGTGGAATTATGATGTCACTGGGTAGCCTTCAGTTGGTGCTCCCAAGAGTCCACTCAAGATCAAATTCAAGGTCTCGGACTTTCAGCCATGGGCATATTTAACGAGTGTGTGTTGACTGCAAAAGTGAGGTCCTACAAAGTATTGTTGGTATCCTCCCCTGAAGCTGCGTCCTATGACAACACTTAGCACACCCTCCTGAGACAACTTGTAGTGAACAGGATGCTCATACGTGTTTCAGAACTCAGAAAGCCCATAGACCCAGAGCCCCTGTCCTTGTGGAAGCCTACTGTCCCTGTCCAAAACCACCTTCATGGCCTCTTTTTCTCCTGCCACCAGACACAAACCTCCTTGGAAATCACACATGAAGCCTGGCACACTTCTTTCTTACTGAACAGTTATATCAGTTTATCTTTGAAATTCAAGAAAAACAGGGTAGTGTATTTTTAATCAGAGAAAGGTCCAGAGCTGAGTGGAAACTGCTTTCCAGGCGCAGGCCCGTTGGATGCAAAGGAGACCCACTTTTGAGGCAATCATCAATTTTACAAAAGTGAATACACATCGGGGTCAACATCAGCCCGACTGGATAATCAATCAGTCAAGGGGCCATGCAGATTGTATGGAATTTACATGATCTGCAGAACTGGTCACGGAGACCAGAAGGTCACTGTATATTAACTGGATATATAGGACTCTGTTCAAGTGACTTTGACCACAAAGATGGCCATCTCGGCAGGGGGTGGGGAAGGAAAGGAATGAATGACTTTGACAAGTGTAATAAGAGAGGGAAAATATGCCAAGCCAAGCTGTCTTTAACTCTTTAAAGATTTAAAATTTTATTTATATATCATTTGGGGTGTGTGGGTGTACATGTGTACAGGTTTGTGTGGAGGTCAGAGGTCCACCTTGGGTGTCGTTCCTAAAGAGCTGTCTAACCTTGTTTTCTGAGACAGGGTCTCTTACTGGCACCTGGCACTAGCCCATTAGACTAAATTGGGTGACTGCAATCCCCAGAGATATGCCCTGCCCCCACCAGGGATTCCAAGCACATGCCAGTGTTAGGGATTAGGGATTGAACTCAAAACTTGATTGCCTGTCCAATACTTAACAAACTAAATTATCTCCTTCGGATCCCTGTATATATACATTTTTAGCTTTTTTCCCCCTCTAATGTGTTTTTTAAAGCCCTGTTTCAGGCCGGGGGGTGGCTCCGGGGGTAAAGTGTTGGCTGCATAGCCACAAGTGCCTGCTTTTGGGCCTCCAACACCTGAATAGAAGCTGGGTATTTGCAGTGCATGGTTGTCATACTAGCACTTGTAAAAAGAGATAGGGAGATCTCAGGGGCCAGTCTAGCCCATCAGTGAGCTCTAGATGCTGTTAGAAAAAATAAGGTGGAAAGTAACTGAGGAAGACACTTAACATCACACTCTGGCTTCCATGTGCAGATTGAACCCCTAAAGACGGATGGCCCGATGCTGCCCAGGAACTCAGTTTGGGTGACTGTCAGGGCAGCCAGCTGTTTCCTGTCATCCCATGGTTGGGAAGTCGCCTGCTTGCACCTCCTGCTTACTGAGTTCCTATTATTTCCTTCATGGGTCTCTGAGAGAGTTAAGGATTTGATAGCTATAGCTCTAGGTTTCCAGAAAAAGAAAGCAAATTATGATACAAAGTCATTTCAGAAAAGACTTGGAACCCAAATAAATAGGCTGGATGTAAAATCTTTTCTCTAAATTTGTCAAATGTAAATGGACTGGATGTTGTTGATGTATTTATTGCCTGTACATATTGTATATAAGCATATTACTAATTAACTTCTTTTTTCTTTAGACATAGTGTCATTCAGTAGTATTTTAACAAATAAAGATTACCTGAAGATCTGAGAGTGCCATGGATCAGCCTTAATGAGCAGATTTAGAAACACACCCGTTTAATCCCAGTAGCCACACCCTAACACACACTCTAATCCCATTGGTGCAGGCCTTTAGTCCCACCCCTAGAGGAGACTATAAAAAGGCGTGGAGACCTCTCTCAGACACAGTCTCATTGTGAGATTCCTGGATTGGCAGCACGGACTAGCACAAAGGAAAGGAAGGAGAGGGTGGGCCGGACAAGCAGAAGTGTCGGTGGACTAGATAGCCACGCGACCAGGAGTGAGCTTCGCATCATACCCTTTAGGCAAGCACCTAACCCAAGCACCCAGCAAATAAACCCGAGTGGTTCTTGTCAGCTCAGATTCAGCAAACCCGCCCAGAGCGGCCGCAAGAGGAGCCCTGGAGTCCAACTCCTTCGATTCTCAGGACCTGAAGATGGATGCACAGTCAGAACCGAAACTGGTGCTAAAAAGAACCACCAAGTTGTCTCTAAATGAGCGCTTTACTATGCTGCTGGAGAACAAACAGCCCACGCCAGTGACTATTCGGGCTTCGCTGCAGCAGCAGCTGCAGGGCAGCGCCAGAAACAGAAGACTGGCCCAGCAGATGGAGAATAGACCCTCTGTCTGGGCAGAATCAAAATTTAGGCAGCGCCTGGGTAACAAGAGGAACATCCAGACTCCCTTAGGCCTACCCAGAGGTGACCTGTCCAGGGGAGCGATTGGAGGACGAGGCCTACCCAAAATCCAGGGAGGCTTTTGCCGAGGACGAGGAAGGGGAGGACTACGTGGGGGACTTGCCACCAGAAGCCTGCCAAGGGGCGGGTTGTCATTCCAAGGTCGAAGCCCGCTCCTCCGAGGTGAACAAGACTTTGCTGCCCCACGAATGGATTCAAGAGGTGGTGCTGTTCCAGGTCGTGGAGGTCCTTGGAGAAGGGGCCGAGGGCGTGCAGCTAGGGGTCGTGGTAGAATCGGTGGTAGAGGTCTGGCTGTGATAGGTTGGGGAAGAGGGAACTTTGGATGCCGTGATGGAGGCAGAGGTGACCGCACTCGCCCTGGATTGACCAAGGAGCAGCTGGACAAAGAACTGGATGCATACATGTCCAACACTAAAGCACGCCTGGATGCTGAGTTGGATGCCTACATGGCAGAGGCAGATTCAGAAACTGAAGCCTGCTTGGATGCTGAGTTGGATGCCTACATGGCAGAGGCAGATTCAGAAACTGAAGCCTGCTTGCCTGCCACTTAGACTCTCTGGAAATCACCACAGCTGTGCCTATGAAGAAATAGCCTTGAGCACCCATGAGAAGGACTCTGACTGAGGCCGGAAGGACTCACACCGTGGGTTGTGGACTCCCTTGCCACCGATGGGTGCCTTTCGTCTGTTCTGTTCACCTTTTGATGCTCTGTGAAATAAACCCCATTTTCCTTGATTCGGCTGAGTTTGTTTTGTTGTTTATCCAGTCACCCAGTCTTGGGTTTAAGCAGGAATGCGTTGGCCCTGTGAGGAGAACTTTTTTCCAGTCTCTGCCTCACCTGCTGTATACGCCGATAGTTTAATATTTCTTCTAATCACCTTTATGATCCCAGAAAGAGTTCCCAGAAGCAGCCAGAGTTCTCACTGATGGGAGCTCTCTGGGTTAGAGTTCTACACCTTCCTTAAGAGCTGTGTGCTCACAGCTAAACTGAAGGTGTGTGTGCTATGTTGATGGTGAAGGGGGTAATTTGGAAATGTTGATAGTGCTCCTGAGTCAGGAACGGCGTACACGTTGTAGCCACTTTGATTTAGTCGTTGACATTGCATAGGACATGCTGAGCCGGATGTGTAGAATTTCCACCCTAAAATAACATTTTTTAACTTATCTGGCCTTTGTGTCATTTCCAAGAGATTTTTCACATTTAGTGAAAGAGAAGCCATTTGTGGTCGCCAAAGACTCTCTGCTAGGAGAAGCTTTACAACCTAACTGCAGACGTGCAGCTACCTATGTCCAGAACCAGTCTTGGTTCAATCTACAAACATCGCTTCTTTTTGAACCTCTTGAAGGTTTAATTTTAACAATAATTTGTCAGCTGTTCAGTTTCAGTGGAATCCATTTATCTGGCTCGTTATAACAAACTGTTGTTTCATTCAAAAAATTTATCAGCACCCAATCATTAGGAAGTAGCCTAGAAAACTATGCACATTTCTCCCCTCCACCCAAAAATGGATTATGGATGTTGGTTTTTGTGTAATGTGTTAGTTACAATTTATTATGGATAATGCTTAGGGAAAATCTAAACAAAGCATCTTTGGTTAGATCCAAAGGTTTTGTTTTGAAAAACAAAGCCTGGGTGTTGGTGGCAATCAATTTAATCCCTACACTTGGGAGGCAGAAGCAGGCTGGTCTTAATGAGTACAAGGTCAGCCTGGTCTACAGAGCAAGTTTCCGGACAGGTTCTATTGCTACTCAGAAACCCTGGCTCAAAAACCCACAATGGTGAAATAGAAGTAGACAGAGAGCGAGAGACAGAGAGAGAGAGAGTGACAGAGACAGAGAGAGAAGAGAGATAAAATGAAAAAAAAATAAAAAAGATTATTGATCCAGTTTTTAGCACCTATTTCGTTTAAGTGTTTTGCATTGGTTTAGTATGGTATACTGTATATATACAAATTTTGTATATTGATACAAACTTGAGGTCAATTTTAGTAAAACATGCTCTACACACATTTCCATTCTTGTCTGAGCTATTGTACCTCTACAGCTCATTTAATATAAATTAATATAAATTTCTAGACTTTGAAAATTCTTATGATCAATTAACTGTTTAATATAATAAAGAAATATAGGTTAGTAGTTAATCACCTAGTACAATTGAACTCATAGTCATACTAGGTATATTTTCAAGATGAAACAAAGATAATTTAGAAGGATAGGTCATTTTCAAACACTTCAGAGATCTACAGAATATGGCAATTAAATTGTTTTAATAACCTTGGTTGTTCTCTGGTGTGGGAAGGTCATATGTCTATCTGTTGCTTTCATTGAATAATTAATAAAGAAACTGCTTGGCCTGAAAGGTCAGACGTAGGTGGGAGGAGTAGACAGAACAGAATGCTGGGAAGAAGGGAAGTGAGCCTGACGCCATGCCTCTCCTCTCCAGGGCAGCCGCCATGGAGCCAGCCGCCAGATCAGACGTGCTGAATCTTTCCCGGTAAGCCACCACATGTTGGTGCAACACAGATTATTAGAAATGGGTTAATCAAGATGTGAGATTAGGCAATAAGAGGCTAGAACTAACGGGCCAAGCAGTGTTTACAAGAATACAGTTTGTGTGTTGTTATTTCGGGGCATAAGCTGGCCAGGCGGCTGGGAGCAAGGCGGCTGGGAGCCAGGCGGCAGGCTCGCAGCCCAGAGCTCCTTGTACACTTCTCTTTGTGACAATGAGACATGTCTGCTTCTTGCAGCTGCAATCTTCTTCTGAGAAGATAATGGACATGGAAGAAACTGCACATGGAGTTTACTTTCTCTGTGGCAAAAAAGGAAGCCATCGGGCAAAAAATGCCCTTGTCTCAACTGCCTACATGACATTGTCCTAAAGACAAGCAGGACACAGAATATCCTCCCTCGCGGAAAAGCCTGTCGAATATGCTAGGCCTGAAGGCTGAAGATGGATGCCCCGATGCTAGCAGAAACTCGGTTTGGGTTACTGTACGGGCAGACAGTTGTTTTCTGTCATTGCATGGTTTGGAAGTCGCCTGCTTGCACCTCCTGCTTACTCAGTTCCTGTTATTTCCTTCTTGGGTCTCTGAGGGAGTTGAGGATTTGATAGCTACAGCTCTAGTTTTCCAGAAAAAGAAAGCAAATTACGATAGAAAATCAATTAGGGAGAAAACTTTGAACCCAAATAGATAGGATAGAGGTGAAATCTTTCTCTGAATTTGTCAGACACAAATGGATGGGGCATTGTTGATGTATTTATTGCCTGTACTTATTGTATATGCTCATATTGGTTATAGCCTTCTCTTTTCTCTTAGATAGAAAGTGGGAAAATAGTGACATTTCAATAGTATTTTAATAAATAAAGATTACCTAAAGATCTGAGAGTAAAAGAGTGCCATGGATCAGCCTAATGAGCAGATTTAGAAACACACCCGTTTAATCCCAGTAGCCACACCCTAACACACACTCTAATCCCATTGGTGCAGGCCTTTAGTCCCACCCCTAGAGGAGACTATAAAAAGGCGTGGAGACCTCTCTCAGACACAGTCTCATTGTGAGATTCCTGGATTGGCAGCACGGACTAGCACAAAGGAAAGGAAGGAGAGGGTGGGCCGGACAAGCAGAAGTGTCGGTGGACTAGATAGCCACGCGACCAGGAGTGAGCTTCGCATCATACCCTTTAGGCAAGCACCTAACCCAAGCACCCAGCAAATAAACCCGAGTGGTTCTTGTCAGCTCAGATTCAGCAAACCCGCCCAGAGCGGCCGCAAGAGGAGCCCTGGAGTCCAACTCCTTCGATTCTCAGGACCTGAAGATGGATGCACAGTCAGAACCGAAACTGGTGCTAAAAAGAACCACCAAGTTGTCTCTAAATGAGCGCTTTACTATGCTGCTGGAGAACAAACAGCCCACGCCAGTGACTATTCGGGCTTCGCTGCAGCAGCAGCTGCAGGGCAGCGCCAGAAACAGAAGACTGGCCCAGCAGATGGAGAATAGACCCTCTGTCTGGGCAGAATCAAAATTTAGGCAGCGCCTGGGTAACAAGAGGAACATCCAGACTCCCTTAGGCCTACCCAGAGGTGACCTGTCCAGGGGAGCGATTGGAGGACGAGGCCTACCCAAAATCCAGGGAGGCTTTTGCCGAGGACGAGGAAGGGGAGGACTACGTGGGGGACTTGCCACCAGAAGCCTGCCAAGGGGCGGGTTGTCATTCCAAGGTCGAAGCCCGCTCCTCCGAGGTGAACAAGACTTTGCTGCCCCACGAATGGATTCAAGAGGTGGTGCTGTTCCAGGTCGTGGAGGTCCTTGGAGAAGGGGCCGAGGGCGTGCAGCTAGGGGTCGTGGTAGAATCGGTGGTAGAGGTCTGGCTGTGATAGGTTGGGGAAGAGGGAACTTTGGATGCCGTGATGGAGGCAGAGGTGACCGCACTCGCCCTGGATTGACCAAGGAGCAGCTGGACAAAGAACTGGATGCATACATGTCCAACACTAAAGCACGCCTGGATGCTGAGTTGGATGCCTACATGGCAGAGGCAGATTCAGAAACTGAAGCCTGCTTGGATGCTGAGTTGGATGCCTACATGGCAGAGGCAGATTCAGAAACTGAAGCCTGCTTGCCTGCCACTTAGACTCTCTGGAAATCACCACAGCTGTGCCTATGAAGAAATAGCCTTGAGCACCCATGAGAAGGACTCTGACTGAGGCCGGAAGGACTCACACCGTGGGTTGTGGACTCCCTTGCCACCGATGGGTGCCTTTCGTCTGTTCTGTTCACCTTTTGATGCTCTGTGAAATAAACCCCATTTTCCTTGATTCGGCTGAGTTTGTTTTGTTGTTTATCCAGTCACCCAGTCTTGGGTTTAAGCAGGAATGCGTTGGCCCTGTGAGGAGAACTTTTTTCCAGTCTCTGCCTCACCTGCTGTATACGCCGATAGTTTAATATTTCTTCTAATCACCTTTATGATCCCAGAAAGAGTTCCCAGAAGCAGCCAGAGTTCTCACTGATGGGAGCTCTCTGGGTTAGAGTTCTACACCTTCCTTAAGAGCTGTGTGCTCACAGCTAAACTGAAGGTGTGTGTGCTATGTTGATGGTGAAGGGGGTAATTTGGAAATGTTGATAGTGCTCCTGAGTCAGGAACGGCGTACACGTTGTAGCCACTTTGATTTAGTCGTTGACATTGCATAGGACATGCTGAGCCGGATGTGTAGAATTTCCACCCTAAAATAACATTTTTTAACTTATCTGGCCTTTGTGTCATTTCCAAGAGATTTTTCACATTTAGTGAAAGAGAAGCCATTTGTGGTCGCCAAAGACTCTCTGCTAGGAGAAGCTTTACAACCTAACTGCAGACGTGCAGCTACCTATGTCCAGAACCAGTCTTGGTTCAATCTACAAACATCGCTTCTTTTTGAACCTCTTGAAGGTTTAATTTTAACAATAATTTGTCAGCTGTTCAGTTTCAGTGGAATCCATTTATCTGGCTCGTTATAACAAACTGTTGTTTCATTCAAAAAATTTATCAGCACCCAATCATTAGGAAGTAGCCTAGAAAACTATGCACATTTCTCCCCTCCACCCAAAAATGGATTATGGATGTTGGTTTTTGTGTAATGTGTTAGTTACAATTTATTATGGATAATGCTTAGGGAAAATCTAAACAAAGCATCTTTGGTTAGATCCAAAGGTTTTGTTTTGAAAAACAAAGCCTGGGTGTTGGTGGCAATCAATTTAATCCCTACACTTGGGAGGCAGAAGCAGGCTGGTCTTAATGAGTACAAGGTCAGCCTGGTCTACAGAGCAAGTTTCCGGACAGGTTCTATTGCTACTCAGAAACCCTGGCTCAAAAACCCACAATGGTGAAATAGAAGTAGACAGAGAGCGAGAGACAGAGAGAGAGAGAGTGACAGAGACAGAGAGAGAAGAGAGATAAAATGAAAAAAAAATAAAAAAGATTATTGATCCAGTTTTTAGCACCTATTTCGTTTAAGTGTTTTGCATTGGTTTAGTATGGTATACTGTATATATACAAATTTTGTATATTGATACAAACTTGAGGTCAATTTTAGTAAAACATGCTCTACACACATTTCCATTCTTGTCTGAGCTATTGTACCTCTACAGCTCATTTAATATAAATTAATATAAATTTCTAGACTTTGAAAATTCTTATGATCAATTAACTGTTTAATATAATAAAGAAATATAGGTTAGTAGTTAATCACCTAGTACAATTGAACTCATAGTCATACTAGGTATATTTTCAAGATGAAACAAAGATAATTTAGAAGGATAGGTCATTTTCAAACACTTCAGAGATCTACAGAATATGGCAATTAAATTGTTTTAATAACCTTGGTTGTTCTCTGGTGTGGGAAGGTCATATGTCTATCTGTTGCTTTCATTGAATAATTAATAAAGAAACTGCTTGGCCTGAAAGGTCAGACGTAGGTGGGAGGAGTAGACAGAACAGAATGCTGGGAAGAAGGGAAGTGAGCCTGACGCCATGCCTCTCCTCTCCAGGGCAGCCGCCATGGAGCCAGCCGCCAGATCAGACGTGCTGAATCTTTCCCGGTAAGCCACCACATGTTGGTGCAACACAGATTATTAGAAATGGGTTAATCAAGATGTGAGATTAGGCAATAAGAGGCTAGAACTAACGGGCCAAGCAGTGTTTACAAGAATACAGTTTGTGTGTTGTTATTTCGGGGCATAAGCTGGCCAGGCGGCTGGGAGCAAGGCGGCTGGGAGCCAGGCGGCAGGCTCGCAGCCCAGAGCTCCTTGTACACTTCTCTTTGTGACAATGAGACATGTCTGCTTCTTGCAGCTGCAATCTTCTTCTGAGAAGATAATGGACATGGAAGAAACTGCACATGGAGTTTACTTTCTCTGTGGCAAAAAAGGAAGCCATCGGGCAAAAAATGCCCTTGTCTCAACTGCCTACATGACATTGTCCTAAAGACAAGCAGGACACAGAATATCCTCCCTCGCGGAAAAGCCTGTCGAATATGCTAGGCCTGAAGGCTGAAGATGGATGCCCCGATGCTAGCAGAAACTCGGTTTGGGTTACTGTACGGGCAGACAGTTGTTTTCTGTCATTGCATGGTTTGGAAGTCGCCTGCTTGCACCTCCTGCTTACTCAGTTCCTGTTATTTCCTTCTTGGGTCTCTGAGGGAGTTGAGGATTTGATAGCTACAGCTCTAGTTTTCCAGAAAAAGAAAGCAAATTACGATAGAAAATCAATTAGGGAGAAAACTTTGAACCCAAATAGATAGGATAGAGGTGAAATCTTTCTCTGAATTTGTCAGACACAAATGGATGGGGCATTGTTGATGTATTTATTGCCTGTACTTATTGTATATGCTCATATTGGTTATAGCCTTCTCTTTTCTCTTAGATAGAAAGTGGGAAAATAGTGACATTTCAATAGTATTTTAATAAATAAAGATTACCTAAAGATCTGAGAGTAAAAGAGTGCCATGGATCAGCCTAATGAGCAGATTTAGAAACACACCCGTTTAATCCCAGTAGCCACACCCTAACACACACTCTAATCCCATTGGTGCAGGCCTTTAGTCCCACCCCTAGAGGAGACTATAAAAAGGCGTGGAGACCTCTCTCAGACACAGTCTCATTGTGAGATTCCTGGATTGGCAGCACGGACTAGCACAAAGGAAAGGAAGGAGAGGGTGGGCCGGACAAGCAGAAGTGTCGGTGGACTAGATAGCCACGCGACCAGGAGTGAGCTTCGCATCATACCCTTTAGGCAAGCACCTAACCCAAGCACCCAGCAAATAAACCCGAGTGGTTCTTGTCAGCTCAGATTCAGCAAACCCGCCCAGAGCGGCCGCAAGAGGAGCCCTGGAGTCCAACTCCTTCGATTCTCAGGACCTGAAGATGGATGCACAGTCAGAACCGAAACTGGTGCTAAAAAGAACCACCAAGTTGTCTCTAAATGAGCGCTTTACTATGCTGCTGGAGAACAAACAGCCCACGCCAGTGACTATTCGGGCTTCGCTGCAGCAGCAGCTGCAGGGCAGCGCCAGAAACAGAAGACTGGCCCAGCAGATGGAGAATAGACCCTCTGTCTGGGCAGAATCAAAATTTAGGCAGCGCCTGGGTAACAAGAGGAACATCCAGACTCCCTTAGGCCTACCCAGAGGTGACCTGTCCAGGGGAGCGATTGGAGGACGAGGCCTACCCAAAATCCAGGGAGGCTTTTGCCGAGGACGAGGAAGGGGAGGACTACGTGGGGGACTTGCCACCAGAAGCCTGCCAAGGGGCGGGTTGTCATTCCAAGGTCGAAGCCCGCTCCTCCGAGGTGAACAAGACTTTGCTGCCCCACGAATGGATTCAAGAGGTGGTGCTGTTCCAGGTCGTGGAGGTCCTTGGAGAAGGGGCCGAGGGCGTGCAGCTAGGGGTCGTGGTAGAATCGGTGGTAGAGGTCTGGCTGTGATAGGTTGGGGAAGAGGGAACTTTGGATGCCGTGATGGAGGCAGAGGTGACCGCACTCGCCCTGGATTGACCAAGGAGCAGCTGGACAAAGAACTGGATGCATACATGTCCAACACTAAAGCACGCCTGGATGCTGAGTTGGATGCCTACATGGCAGAGGCAGATTCAGAAACTGAAGCCTGCTTGGATGCTGAGTTGGATGCCTACATGGCAGAGGCAGATTCAGAAACTGAAGCCTGCTTGCCTGCCACTTAGACTCTCTGGAAATCACCACAGCTGTGCCTATGAAGAAATAGCCTTGAGCACCCATGAGAAGGACTCTGACTGAGGCCGGAAGGACTCACACCGTGGGTTGTGGACTCCCTTGCCACCGATGGGTGCCTTTCGTCTGTTCTGTTCACCTTTTGATGCTCTGTGAAATAAACCCCATTTTCCTTGATTCGGCTGAGTTTGTTTTGTTGTTTATCCAGTCACCCAGTCTTGGGTTTAAGCAGGAATGCGTTGGCCCTGTGAGGAGAACTTTTTTCCAGTCTCTGCCTCACCTGCTGTATACGCCGATAGTTTAATATTTCTTCTAATCACCTTTATGATCCCAGAAAGAGTTCCCAGAAGCAGCCAGAGTTCTCACTGATGGGAGCTCTCTGGGTTAGAGTTCTACACCTTCCTTAAGAGCTGTGTGCTCACAGCTAAACTGAAGGTGTGTGTGCTATGTTGATGGTGAAGGGGGTAATTTGGAAATGTTGATAGTGCTCCTGAGTCAGGAACGGCGTACACGTTGTAGCCACTTTGATTTAGTCGTTGACATTGCATAGGACATGCTGAGCCGGATGTGTAGAATTTCCACCCTAAAATAACATTTTTTAACTTATCTGGCCTTTGTGTCATTTCCAAGAGATTTTTCACATTTAGTGAAAGAGAAGCCATTTGTGGTCGCCAAAGACTCTCTGCTAGGAGAAGCTTTACAACCTAACTGCAGACATGCAGTTACCTATGTCCAGAACCAGTCTTGGTTCAATCTACAAACATCGCTTCTTTTTGAACCTCTTGAAGGTTTAATTTTAACAATAATTTGTCAGCTGTTCAGTTTCAGTGGAATCCATTTATCTGGCTCGTTATAACAAACTGTTGTTTCATTCAAAAAATTTATCAGCACCCAATCATTAGGAAGTAGCCTAGAAAACTATGCACATTTCTCCCCTCCACCCAAAAATGGATTATGGATGTTGGTTTTTGTGTAATGTGTTAGTTACAATTTATTATGGATAATGCTTAGGGAAAATCTAAACAAAGCATCTTTGGTTAGATCCAAAGGTTTTGTTTTGAAAAACAAAGCCTGGGTGTTGGTGGCAATCAATTTAATCCCTACACTTGGGAGGCAGAAGCAGGCTGGTCTTAATGAGTACAAGGTCAGCCTGGTCTACAGAGCAAGTTTCCGGACAGGTTCTATTGCTACTCAGAAACCCTGGCTCAAAAACCCACAATGGTGAAATAGAAGTAGACAGAGAGCGAGAGACAGAGAGAGAGAGAGTGACAGAGACAGAGAGAGAAGAGAGATAAAATGAAAAAAAAATAAAAAAGATTATTGATCCAGTTTTTAGCACCTATTTCGTTTAAGTGTTTTGCATTGGTTTAGTATGGTATACTGTATATATACAAATTTTGTATATTGATACAAACTTGAGGTCAATTTTAGTAAAACATGCTCTACACACATTTCCATTCTTGTCTGAGCTATTGTACCTCTACAGCTCATTTAATATAAATTAATATAAATTTCTAGACTTTGAAAATTCTTATGATCAATTAACTGTTTAATATAATAAAGAAATATAGGTTAGTAGTTAATCACCTAGTACAATTGAACTCATAGTCATACTAGGTATATTTTCAAGATGAAACAAAGATAATTTAGAAGGATAGGTCATTTTCAAACACTTCAGAGATCTACAGAATATGGCAATTAAATTGTTTTAATAACCTTGGTTGTTCTCTGATGTGGGAAGGTCATATGTCTATCTGTTGCTTTCATTGAATAATTAATAAAGAAACTGCTTGGCCTGAAAGGTCAGACGTAGGTGGGAGGAGTAGACAGAACAGAATGCTGGGAAGAAGGGAAGTGAGCCTGACGCCATGCCTCTCCTCTCCAGGGCAGCCGCCATGGAGCCAGCCGCCAGATCAGACGTGCTGAATCTTTCCCGGTAAGCCACCACATGTTGGTGCAACACAGATTATTAGAAATGGGTTAATCAAGATGTGAGATTAGGCAATAAGAGGCTAGAACTAACGGGCCAAGCAGTGTTTACAAGAATACAGTTTGTGTGTTGTTATTTCGGGGCATAAGCTGGCCAGGCGGCTGGGAGCAAGGCGGCTGGGAGCCAGGCGGCAGGCTCGCAGCCCAGAGCTCCTTGTACACTTCTCTTTGTGACAATGAGACATGTCTGCTTCTTGCAGCTGCAATCTTCTTCTGAGAAGATAATGGACATGGAAGAAACTGCACATGGAGTTTACTTTCTCTGTGGCAAAAAAGGAAGCCATCGGGCAAAAAATGCCCTTGTCTCAACTGCCTACATGACATTGTCCTAAAGACAAGCAGGACACAGAATATCCTCCCTCGCGGAAAAGCCTGTCGAATATGCTAGGCCTGAAGGCTGAAGATGGATGCCCCGATGCTAGCAGAAACTCGGTTTGGGTTACTGTACGGGCAGACAGTTGTTTTCTGTCATTGCA
The DNA here is from genome assembly GCF_037038515.1 of Microtus pennsylvanicus. NCBI lineage: Eukaryota > Metazoa > Chordata > Mammalia > Rodentia > Cricetidae > Microtus > Microtus pennsylvanicus. Next base: position 72,108,986 of record NC_134582.1, read on the forward strand.
TGGTTTGGAAGTCGCCTGCTTGCACCTCCTGCTTACTCAGTTCCTGTTATTTCCTTCTTGGGTCTCTGAGGGAGTTGAGGATTTGATAGCTACAGCTCTAGTTTTCCAGAAAAAGAAAGCAAATTACGATAGAAAATCAATTAGGGAGAAAACTTTGAACCCAAATAGATAGGATAGAGGTGAAATCTTTCTCTGAATTTGTCAGACACAAATGGATGGGGCATTGTTGATGTATTTATTGCCTGTACTTATTGTATATGCTCATATTGGTTATAGCCTTCTCTTTTCTCTTAGATAGAAAGTGGGAAAATAGTGACATTTCAATAGTATTTTAATAAATAAAGATTACCTAAAGATCTGAGAGTAAAAGAGTGCCATGGATCAGCCTAATGAGCAGATTTAGAAACACACCCGTTTAATCCCAGTAGCCACACCCTAACACACACTCTAATCCCATTGGTGCAGGCCTTTAGTCCCACCCCTAGAGGAGACTATAAAAAGGCGTGGAGACCTCTCTCAGACACAGTCTCATTGTGAGATTCCTGGATTGGCAGCACGGACTAGCACAAAGGAAAGGAAGGAGAGGGTGGGCCGGACAAGCAGAAGTGTCGGTGGACTAGATAGCCACGCGACCAGGAGTGAGCTTCGCATCATACCCTTTAGGCAAGCACCTAACCCAAGCACCCAGCAAATAAACCCGAGTGGTTCTTGTCAGCTCAGATTCAGCAAACCCGCCCAGAGCGGCCGCAAGAGGAGCCCTGGAGTCCAACTCCTTCGATTCTCAGGACCTGAAGATGGATGCACAGTCAGAACCGAAACTGGTGCTAAAAAGAACCACCAAGTTGTCTCTAAATGAGCGCTTTACTATGCTGCTGGAGAACAAACAGCCCACGCCAGTGACTATTCGGGCTTCGCTGCAGCAGCAGCTGCAGGGCAGCGCCAGAAACAGAAGACTGGCCCAGCAGATGGAGAATAGACCCTCTGTCTGGGCAGAATCAAAATTTAGGCAGCGCCTGGGTAACAAGAGGAACATCCAGACTCCCTTAGGCCTACCCAGAGGTGACCTGTCCAGGGGAGCGATTGGAGGACGAGGCCTACCCAAAATCCAGGGAGGCTTTTGCCGAGGACGAGGAAGGGGAGGACTACGTGGGGGACTTGCCACCAGAAGCCTGCCAAGGGGCGGGTTGTCATTCCAAGGTCGAAGCCCGCTCCTCCGAGGTGAACAAGACTTTGCTGCCCCACGAATGGATTCAAGAGGTGGTGCTGTTCCAGGTCGTGGAGGTCCTTGGAGAAGGGGCCGAGGGCGTGCAGCTAGGGGTCGTGGTAGAATCGGTGGTAGAGGTCTGGCTGTGATAGGTTGGGGAAGAGGGAACTTTGGATGCCGTGATGGAGGCAGAGGTGACCGCACTCGCCCGGGATTGACCAAGGAGCAGCTGGACAAAGAACTGGATGCATACATGTCCAACACTAAAGCACGCCTGGATGCTGAGTTGGATGCCTACATGGCAGAGGCAGATTCAAAAACTGAAGCCTGCTTGGATGCTGAGTTGGATGCCTACATGGCAGAGGCAGATTCAGAAACTGAAGCCTGCTTGCCTGCCACTTAGACTCTCTGGAAATCACCACAGCTGTGCCTATGAAGAAATAGCCTTGAGCACCCATGAGAAGGACTCTGACTGAGGCCGGAAGGACTCACACCGTGGGTTGTGGACTCCCTTGCCACCAATGGGTGCCTTTCGTCTGTTCTGTTCACCTTTTGATGCTCTGTGAAATAAACCCCATTTTCCTTGATTCGGCTGAGTTTGTTTTGTTGTTTATCCAGTCACCCAGTCTTGGGTTTAAGCAGGAATGCGTTGGCCCTGTGAGGAGAACTTTTTTCCAGTCTCTGCCTCACCTGCTGTATACGCCGATAGTTTAATATTTCTTCTAATCACCTTTATGATCCCAGAAAGAGTTCCCAGAAGCAGCCAGAGTTCTCACTGATGGGAGCTCTCTGGGTTAGAGTTCTACACCTTCCTTAAGAGCTGTGTGCTCACAGCTAAACTGAAGGTGTGTGTGCTATGTTGATGGTGAAGGGGGTAATTTGGAAATGTTGATAGTGCTCCTGAGTCAGGAACGGCGTACACGTTGTAGCCACTTTGATTTAGTCGTTGACATTGCATAGGACATGCTGAGCCGGATGTGTAGAATTTCCACCCTAAAATAACATTTTTTAACTTATCTGGCCTTTGTGTCATTTCCAAGAGATTTTTCACATTTAGTGAAAGAGAAGCCATTTGTGGTCGCCAAAGACTCTCTGCTAGGAGAAGCTTTACAACCTAACTGCAGACGTGCAGTTACCTATGTCCAGAACCAGTCTTGGTTCAATCTACAAACATCGCTTCTTTTTGAACCTCTTGAAGGTTTAATTTTAACAATAATTTGTCAGCTGTTCAGTTTCAGTGGAATCCATTTATCTGGCTCGTTATAACAAACTGTTGTTTCATTCAAAAAATTTATCAGCACCCAATCATTAGGAAGTAGCCTAGAAAACTATGCACATTTCTCCCCTCCACCCAAAAATGGATTATGGATGTTGGTTTTTGTGTAATGTGTTAGTTACAATTTATTATGGATAATGCTTAGGGAAAATCTAAACAAAGCATCTTTGGTTAGATCCAAAGGTTTTGTTTTGAAAAACAAAGCCTGGGTGTTGGTGGCAATCAATTTAATCCCTACACTTGGGAGGCAGAAGCAGGCTGGTCTTAATGAGTACAAGGTCAGCCTGGTCTACAGAGCAAGTTTCCGGACAGGTTCTATTGCTACTCAGAAACCCTGGCTCAAAAACCCACAATGGTGAAATAGAAGTAGACAGAGAGCGAGAGACAGAGAGAGAGAGAGAGTGACAGAGACAGAGAGAGAAGAGAGATAAAATGAAAAAAAAAATAAAAAAGATTATTGATCCAGTTTTTAGCACCTATTTCGTTTAAGTGTTTTGCATTGGTTTAGTATGGTATACTGTATATATACAAATTTTGTATATTGATACAAACTTGAGGTCAATTTTAGTAAAACATGCTCTACACACATTTCCATTCTTGTCTGAGCTATTGTACCTCTACAGCTCATTTAATATAAATTAATATAAATTTCTAGACTTTGAAAATTCTTATGATCAATTAACTGTTTAATATAATAAAGAAATATAGGTTAGTAGTTAATCACCTAGTACAATTGAACTCATAGTCATACTAGGTATATTTTCAAGATGAAACAAAGATAATTTAGAAGGATAGGTCATTTTCAAACACTTCAGAGATCTACAGAATATGGCAATTAAATTGTTTTAATAACCTTGGTTGTTCTCTGGTGTGGGAAGGTCATATGTCTATCTGTTGCTTTCATTGAATAATTAATAAAGAAACTGCTTGGCCTGAAAGGTCAGACGTAGGTGGGAGGAGTAGACAGAACAGAATGCTGGGAAGAAGGGAAGTGAGCCTGACGCCATGCCTCTCCTCTCCAGGGCAGCCGCCATGGAGCCAGCCGCCAGATCAGACGTGCTGAATCTTTCCCGGTAAGCCACCACATGTTGGTGCAACACAGATTATTAGAAATGGGTTAATCAAGATGTGAGATTAGGCAATAAGAGGCTAGAACTAACGGGCCAAGCAGTGTTTACAAGAATACAGTTTGTGTGTTGTTATTTCGGGGCATAAGCTGGCCAGGCGGCTGGGAGCAAGGCGGCTGGGAGCCAGGCGGCAGGCTCGCAGCCCAGAGCTCCTTGTACACTTCTCTTTGTGACAATGAGACATGTCTGCTTCTTGCAGCTGCAATCTTCTTCTGAGAAGATAATGGACATGGAAGAAACTGCACATGGAGTTTACTTTCTCTGTGGCAAAAAAGGAAGCCATCGGGCAAAAAATGCCCTTGTCTCAACTGCCTACATGACATTGTCCTAAAGACAAGCAGGACACAGAATATCCTCCCTCGCGGAAAAGCCTGTCGAATATGCTAGGCCTGAAGGCTGAAGATGGATGCCCCGATGCTAGCAGAAACTCGGTTTGGGTTACTGTACGGGCAGACAGTTGTTTTCTGTCATTGCATGGTTTGGAAGTCGCCTGCTTGCACCTCCTGCTTACTCAGTTCCTGTTATTTCCTTCTTGGGTCTCTGAGGGAGTTGAGGATTTGATAGCTACAGCTCTAGTTTTCCAGAAAAAGAAAGCAAATTACGATAGAAAATCAATTAGGGAGAAAACTTTGAACCCAAATAGATAGGATAGAGGTGAAATCTTTCTCTGAATTTGTCAGACACAAATGGATGGGGCATTGTTGATGTATTTATTGCCTGTACTTATTGTATATGCTCATATTGGTTATAGCCTTCTCTTTTCTCTTAGATAGAAAGTGGGAAAATAGTGACATTTCAATAGTATTTTAATAAATAAAGATTACCTAAAGATCTGAGAGTAAAAGAGTGCCATGGATCAGCCTAATGAGCAGATTTAGAAACACACCCGTTTAATCCCAGTAGCCACACCCTAACACACACTCTAATCCCATTGGTGCAGGCCTTTAGTCCCACCCCTAGAGGAGACTATAAAAAGGCGTGGAGACCTCTCTCAGACACAGTCTCATTGTGAGATTCCTGGATTGGCAGCACGGACTAGCACAAAGGAAAGGAAGGAGAGGGTGGGCCGGACAAGCAGAAGTGTCGGTGGACTAGATAGCCACGCGACCAGGAGTGAGCTTCGCATCATACCCTTTAGGCAAGCACCTAACCCAAGCACCCAGCAAATAAACCCGAGTGGTTCTTGTCAGCTCAGATTCAGCAAACCCGCCCAGAGCGGCCGCAAGAGGAGCCCTGGAGTCCAACTCCTTCGATTCTCAGGACCTGAAGATGGATGCACAGTCAGAACCGAAACTGGTGCTAAAAAGAACCACCAAGTTGTCTCTAAATGAGCGCTTTACTATGCTGCTGGAGAACAAACAGCCCACGCCAGTGACTATTCGGGCTTCGCTGCAGCAGCAGCTGCAGGGCAGCGCCAGAAACAGAAGACTGGCCCAGCAGATGGAGAATAGACCCTCTGTCTGGGCAGAATCAAAATTTAGGCAGCGCCTGGGTAACAAGAGGAACATCCAGACTCCCTTAGGCCTACCCAGAGGTGACCTGTCCAGGGGAGCGATTGGAGGACGAGGCCTACCCAAAATCCAGGGAGGCTTTTGCCGAGGACGAGGAAGGGGAGGACTACGTGGGGGACTTGCCACCAGAAGCCTGCCAAGGGGCGGGTTGTCATTCCAAGGTCGAAGCCCGCTCCTCCGAGGTGAACAAGACTTTGCTGCCCCACGAATGGATTCAAGAGGTGGTGCTGTTCCAGGTCGTGGAGGTCCTTGGAGAAGGGGCCGAGGGCGTGCAGCTAGGGGTCGTGGTAGAATCGGTGGTAGAGGTCTGGCTGTGATAGGTTGGGGAAGAGGGAACTTTGGATGCCGTGATGGAGGCAGAGGTGACCGCACTCGCCCTGGATTGACCAAGGAGCAGCTGGACAAAGAACTGGATGCATACATGTCCAACACTAAAGCACGCCTGGATGCTGAGTTGGATGCCTACATGGCAGAGGCAGATTCAGAAACTGAAGCCTGCTTGGATGCTGAGTTGGATGCCTACATGGCAGAGGCAGATTCAGAAACTGAAGCCTGCTTGCCTGCCACTTAGACTCTCTGGAAATCACCACAGCTGTGCCTATGAAGAAATAGCCTTGAGCACCCATGAGAAGGACTCTGACTGAGGCCGGAAGGACTCACACCGTGGGTTGTGGACTCCCTTGCCACCGATGGGTGCCTTTCGTCTGTTCTGTTCACCTTTTGATGCTCTGTGAAATAAACCCCATTTTCCTTGATTCGGCTGAGTTTGTTTTGTTGTTTATCCAGTCACCCAGTCTTGGGTTTAAGCAGGAATGCGTTGGCCCTGTGAGGAGAACTTTTTTCCAGTCTCTGCCTCACCTGCTGTATACGCCGATAGTTTAATATTTCTTCTAATCACCTTTATGATCCCAGAAAGAGTTCCCAGAAGCAGCCAGAGTTCTCACTGATGGGAGCTCTCTGGGTTAGAGTTCTACACCTTCCTTAAGAGCTGTGTGCTCACAGCTAAACTGAAGGTGTGTGTGCTATGTTGATGGTGAAGGGGGTAATTTGGAAATGTTGATAGTGCTCCTGAGTCAGGAACGGCGTACACGTTGTAGCCACTTTGATTTAGTCGTTGACATTGCATAGGACATGCTGAGCCGGATGTGTAGAATTTCCACCCTAAAATAACATTTTTTAACTTATCTGGCCTTTGTGTCATTTCCAAGAGATTTTTCACATTTAGTGAAAGAGAAGCCATTTGTGGTCGCCAAAGACTCTCTGCTAGGAGAAGCTTTACAACCTAACTGCAGACGTGCAGCTACCTATGTCCAGAACCAGTCTTGGTTCAATCTACAAACATCGCTTCTTTTTGAACCTCTTGAAGGTTTAATTTTAACAATAATTTGTCAGCTGTTCAGTTTCAGTGGAATCCATTTATCTGGCTCGTTATAACAAACTGTTGTTTCATTCAAAAAATTTATCAGCACCCAATCATTAGGAAGTAGCCTAGAAAACTATGCACATTTCTCCCCTCCACCCAAAAATGGATTATGGATGTTGGTTTTTGTGTAATGTGTTAGTTACAATTTATTATGGATAATGCTTAGGGAAAATCTAAACAAAGCATCTTTGGTTAGATCCAAAGGTTTTGTTTTGAAAAACAAAGCCTGGGTGTTGGTGGCAATCAATTTAATCCCTACACTTGGGAGGCAGAAGCAGGCTGGTCTTAATGAGTACAAGGTCAGCCTGGTCTACAGAGCAAGTTTCCGGACAGGTTCTATTGCTACTCAGAAACCCTGGCTCAAAAACCCACAATGGTGAAATAGAAGTAGACAGAGAGCGAGAGACAGAGAGAGAGAGAGTGACAGAGACAGAGAGAGAAGAGAGATAAAATGAAAAAAAAAATAAAAAAGATTATTGATCCAGTTTTTAGCACCTATTTCGTTTAAGTGTTTTGCATTGGTTTAGTATGGTATACTGTATATATACAAATTTTGTATATTGATACAAACTTGAGGTCAATTTTAGTAAAACATGCTCTACACACATTTCCATTCTTGTCTGAGCTATTGTACCTCTACAGCTCATTTAATATAAATTAATATAAATTTCTAGACTTTGAAAATTCTTATGATCAATTAACTGTTTAATATAATAAAGAAATATAGGTTAGTAGTTAATCACCTAGTACAATTGAACTCATAGTCATACTAGGTATATTTTCAAGATGAAACAAAGATAATTTAGAAGGATAGGTCATTTTCAAACACTTCAGAGATCTACAGAATATGGCAATTAAATTGTTTTAATAACCTTGGTTGTTCTCTGGTGTGGGAAGGTCATATGTCTATCTGTTGCTTTCATTGAATAATTAATAAAGAAACTGCTTGGCCTGAAAGGTCAGACGTAGGTGGGAGGAGTAGACAGAACAGAATGCTGGGAAGAAGGGAAGTGAGCCTGACGCCATGCCTCTCCTCTCCAGGGCAGCCGCCATGGAGCCAGCCGCCAGATCAGACGTGCTGAATCTTTCCCGGTAAGCCACCACATGTTGGTGCAACACAGATTATTAGAAATGGGTTAATCAAGATGTGAGATTAGGCAATAAGAGGCTAGAACTAACGGGCCAAGCAGTGTTTACAAGAATACAGTTTGTGTGTTGTTATTTCGGGGCATAAGCTGGCCAGGCGGCTGGGAGCAAGGCGGCTGGGAGCCAGGCGGCAGGCTCGCAGCCCAGAGCTCCTTGTACACTTCTCTTTGTGACAATGAGACATGTCTGCTTCTTGCAGCTGCAATCTTCTTCTGAGAAGATAATGGACATGGAAGAAACTGCACATGGAGTTTACTTTCTCTGTGGCAAAAAAGGAAGCCATCGGGCAAAAAATGCCCTTGTCTCAACTGCCTACATGACATTGTCCTAAAGACAAGCAGGACACAGAATATCCTCCCTCGCGGAAAAGCCTGTCGAATATGCTAGGCCTGAAGGCTGAAGATGGATGCCCCGATGCTAGCAGAAACTCGGTTTGGGTTACTGTACGGGCAGACAGTTGTTTTCTGTCATTGCATGGTTTGGAAGTCGCCTGCTTGCACCTCCTGCTTACTCAGTTCCTGTTATTTCCTTCTTGGGTCTCTGAGGGAGTTGAGGATTTGATAGCTACAGCTCTAGTTTTCCAGAAAAAGAAAGCAAATTACGATAGAAAATCAATTAGGGAGAAAACTTGGAACCCAAATAGATAGGATAGAGGTGAAATCTTTCTCTGAATTTGTCAAACACAAATGGATGGGGCATTGTTGATGTATTTATTGCCTGTACTTATTGTATATGCTCATATTGGTTATAGCCTTCTCTTTTCTCTTAGATAGAAAGTGGGAAAATAGTGACATTTCAATAGTATTTTAATAAATAAAGATTAGCTAAAGATCTGAGAGTAAAAGAGTGCCATGGATCAGCCTAATGAGCAGATTTAGAAACACACCCGTTTAATCCCAGTAGCCACACCCTAACACACACTCTAATCCCATTGGTGCAGGCCTTTAGTCCCACCCCTAGAGGAGAATATAAAAAGGCGTGGAGACCTCTCTCAGACACAGTCTCATTGTGAGATTCCTGGATTGGCAGCACGGACTAGCACAAAGGAAAGGAAGGAGAGGGTGGGCCGGACAAGCAGAAGTGTCGGTGGACTAGATAGCCACGCGACCAGGAGTGAGCTTCGCATCATACCCTTTAGGCAAGCACCTAACCCAAGCACCCAGCAAATAAACCCGAGTGGTTCTTGTCAGCTCAGATTCAGCAAACCCGCCCAGAGCGGCCGCAAGAGGAGCCCTGGAGTCCAACTCCTTCGATTCTCAGGACCTGAAGATGGATGCACAGTCAGAACCGAAACTGGTGCTAAAAAGAACCACCAAGTTGTCTCTAAATGAGCGCTTTACTATGCTGCTGGAGAACAAACAGCCCACGCCAGTGACTATTCGGGCTTCGCTGCAGCAGCAGCTGCAGGGCAGCGCCAGAAACAGAAGACTGGCCCAGCAGATGGAGAATAGACCCTCTGTCTGGGCAGAATCAAAATTTAGGCAGCGCCTGGGTAACAAGAGGAACATCCAGACTCCCTTAGGCCTACCCAGAGGTGACCTGTCCAGGGGAGCGATTGGAGGACGAGGCCTACCCAAAATCCAGGGAGGCTTTTGCCGAGGACGAGGAAGGGGAGGACTACGTGGGGGACTTGCCACCAGAAGCCTGCCAAGGGGCGGGTTGTCATTCCAAGGTCGAAGCCCGCTCCTCCGAGGTGAACAAGACTTTGCTGCCCCACGAATGGATTCAAGAGGTGGTGCTGTTCCAGGTCGTGGAGGTCCTTGGAGAAGGGGCCGAGGGCGTGCAGCTAGGGGTCGTGGTAGAATCGGTGGTAGAGGTCTGGCTGTGATAGGTTGGGGAAGAGGGAACTTTGGATGCCGTGATGGAGGCAGAGGTGACCGCACTCGCCCTGGATTGACCAAGGAGCAGCTGGACAAAGAACTGGATGCATACATGTCCAACACTAAAGCACGCCTGGATGCTGAGTTGGATGCCTACATGGCAGAGGCAGATTCAGAAACTGAAGCCTGCTTGGATGCTGAGTTGGATGCCTACATGGCAGAGGCAGATTCAGAAACTGAAGCCTGCTTGCCTGCCACTTAGACTCTCTGGAAATCACCACAGCTGTGCCTATGAAGAAATAGCCTTGAGCACCCATGAGAAGGACTCTGACTGAGGCCGGAAGGACTCACACCGTGGGTTGTGGACTCCCTTGCCACCAATGGGTGCCTTTCGTCTGTTCTGTTCACCTTTTGATGCTCTGTGAAATAAACCCCATTTTCCTTGATTCGGCTGAGTTTGTTTTGTTGTTTATCCAGTCACCCAGTCTTGGGTTTAAGCAGGAATGCGTTGGCCCTGTGAGGAGAACTTTTTTCCAGTCTCTGCCTCACCTGCTGTATACGCCGATAGTTTAATATTTCTTCTAATCACCTTTATGATCCCAGAAAGAGTTCCCAGAAGCAGCCAGAGTTCTCACTGATGGGAGCTCTCTGGGTTAGAGTTCTACACCTTCCTTAAGAGCTGTGTGCTCACAGCTAAACTGAAGGTGTGTGTGCTATGTTGATGGTGAAGGGGGTAATTTGGAAATGTTGATAGTGCTCCTGAGTCAGGAACGGCGTACACGTTGTAGCCACTTTGATTTAGTCGTTGACATTGCATAGGACATGCTGAGCCGGATGTGTAGAATTTCCACCCTAAAATAACATTTTTTAACTTATCTGGCCTTTGTGTCATTTCCAAGAGATTTTTCACATTTAGTGAAAGAGAAGCCATTTGTGGTCGCCAAAGACTCTCTGCTAGGAGAAGCTTTACAACCTAACTGCAGACGTGCAGTTACCTATGTCCAGAACCAGTCTTGGTTCAATCTACAAACATCGCTTCTTTTTGAACCTCTTGAAGGTTTAATTTTAACAATAATTTGTCAGCTGTTCAGTTTCAGTGGAATCCATTTATCTGGCTCGTTATAACAAACTGTTGTTTCATTCAAAAAATTTATCAGCACCCAATCATTAGGAAGTAGCCTAGAAAACTATGCACATTTCTCCCCTCCACCCAAAAATGGATTATGGATGTTGGTTTTTGTGTAATGTGTTAGTTACAATTTATTATGGATAATGCTTAGGGAAAATCTAAACAAAGCATCTTTGGTTAGATCCAAAGGTTTTGTTTTGAAAAACAAAGCCTGGGTGTTGGTGGCAATCAATTTAATCCCTACACTTGGGAGGCAGAAGCAGGCTGGTCTTAATGAGTTCAAGGTCAGCCTGGTCTACAGAGCAAGTTTCCGGACAGGTTCTATTGCTACTCAGAAACCCTGGCTCAAAAACCCACAATGGTGAAATACAAGTAGACAGAGAGCGAGAGACAGAGAGTGACAGAGACAGAGAGAGAAGAGAGATAAAATGAAAAAAAAATAAAAATGATTATTGATCCAGTTTTTAGCACCTATTTCTTTTAAGTGTTTTGCATTGGTTTAGTATGGTATACTGTATATATACAAATTTTGTATATTGATACAAACTTGAGGTCAATTTTAGTAAAACATGCTCTACACACATTTCCATTCTTGTCTGAGCTATTGTACCTCTACAGCTCATTTAATATAAATTATAAAATTTCTAGACTTTGAAAATTCTTATGATCAATTAACTGTTTAATATAATAAAGAAATATAGGTTAGTAGTTAATCATCTAGTACAATTGAACTCATAGTCATACTAGGTATATTTTCAAGATGAAACAAAGATATAATTTAGAAGGATAGGTCATTTTCAAACACTTCAGCGATCTACAGAATATGGCAATTAAAATGTTTTAATAACCTTGGTTGTTCTCTGGTGTGGGAAGGTCATATGTCTATCTGTTGCTTTCACTGAATAATTAATAAAGAAACTGCTTGGCCTGAAAGGTCAGACGTAGGTGGGAGGAGTAGACAGAAGAGAATGCTGGGAAGAAGGGAAGTGAGCCTGACGCCAAACCTCTCCTCTCCAGGGCAGCAGCCATGGAGCCAGCCGCCAGGTCAGACGTGCTGAATCTTTCCCGGTAAGCCACCACATGTTGGTGCAACACAGATTATTAGAAATGGGTTAATCAAGATGTGAGATTAGGCAATAAGAGGCTGGAACTAACGGGCCAAGCAGTGTTTACAAGAATACAGTTTGTGTGTTGTTATTTCGGGGCATAAGCTGGCCAGGCGGCTGGGAGCAAGGCGGCTGGGAGCCAGGCGGCAGGCTCGCAGCCCAGAGCTCCTTGTACACTTCTCTTTGTGACAATGAGACATGTCTGCTTCTTGCAGCTGCAATCTTCTTCTGAGAAGATAATGGACATGGAAGAAACTGCACATGGAGTTTACTTTCTCTGTGGCAAAAAAGGAAGCCATCGGGCAAAAAATGCCCTTGTCTCAACTGCCTACATGACATTGTCCTAAAGACAAGCAGGACACAGAATGTCCTCCCTCAAAGAAAAGCCTGTCGAATATGCTAGGCCTGAAGGCTGAAGATGGATGCCCCGATGCTACCAGAAACTCGGTTTGGGTTACTGTATGGGCAGACAGTCGTTTTCTGTCATTGCATGGTTTGGAAGTCGCCTGCTTGCACCTCCTGCTTACTCAGTTCCTGTTATTTCCTTCTTGGGTCTCTGAGGGAGTTGAGGATTTGATAGCTACAGCTCTAGTTTTCCAGAAAAAGAAAGCAAATTACGATAGAAAATCAATTATGGAGAAAACTTGGAACCCAAATAGATAGGATAGAGGTGAAATCTTTCTCTGAATTTGTCAAACACAAATGGATGGGGCATTGTTGATATATTTATTGCCTGTACTTATTGTATATGCTCATATTGGTTATAGCCTTCTCTTTTCTCTTAGATAGAAAGTGGGAAAATAGTGACATTTCAATAGTATTTTAATAAATAAAGATTACCTAAAGATCTGAGAGTAAAAGAGTGCCATGGATCAGCCTAATGAGCAGATTTAGAAACACACCCGTTTAATCCCAGTAGCCACACCCTAACACACACTCTAATCCCATTGGTGCAGGCCTTTAGTCCCACCCCTAGAGGAGAATATAAAAAGGCGTGGAGACCTCTCTCAGACACAGTCTCATTGTGAGATTCCTGGATTGGCAGCACGGACTAGCACAAAGGAAAGGAAGGAGAGGGTGGGCCGGACAAGCAGAAGTGTCAGTGAACTAGATAGCCACGCGACCAGGAGTGAGCTTCGCATCATACCCTTTAGGCAAGGACCTAACCCAAGCACCCAGCAAATAAACCCGAGTGGTTCTTGTCAGCTCAGATTCAGCAAACATGGCGGCAGCGTCCGCGAGGGGAGACCTGAGGTCCATTCCCTTTGATTCTCAGGACCTGAAGATGGATGCACAGTCAGGGGGGGAAGTGGTGCTAATAAGAACCCCCAAGTTGTCTCTAAATGAGCGCTTTACTAGTCTGCTGGAGAACAAACAGTCCACGCCAGCGACTATTCGGGCTTCGCTGCAGCAGCAGCTGCAAGGCAGCGCCAGAAACAGAAGACTGGCCCAGCAGATGGAGAATAGACCCTCCGTCCAGGCAGCATTAAAACTTAAGCAGCGCCTGGATAACAAGAGGAACATCCAGGCTCCCTTAGGCCTACCCAGAGGTGACCTGTCCAGGGGAGCGATTGGAGTACAAGGCCTACCCAAAATCCAGGGAGGCTTTCGCCAAGGACGAGGAAGTGGAAGAGGAAGAGGAAGGGGAGGACTACGAGGGGGACTTGCCACCAGAAGCCTGCCAAGGGGCGGGTTGTCATTCCAAGGTCGAAGCCCGCTCCTCCGAAGTTACCAAGACTTTGCTGCCCCACAAATGGACTCAAGAGGTGGTGCTGTTCCAGGTCGTGGAGGTCCTGGGAGAAGGGGCCGAGGGCATGCAGCTAGAGGTGGTGGTGGAATCGGTGGTAGAGGTCTGGCTGTGATAGGTTGGGGAAGAGGGAACTTTGGATGCCGTGATGGAGGCAGAGGTGCCCGCACTCGCCCTGCATTGACCAATGAGCAGCTGGACAAAGAACTGGATGCATACATGTCCAACACTAGAGCATGCCTGGATGATGAGGTGGATGCCTACATGGCAGAGGCAGATTCTGAAACTGAAGCCTGCCTGCCTGCCTCTTAGACTCTCTGGAAATCACCACAGGTGTGCCTATGAAGAAATAGCCTTGAGCACCCATGAGAAGGACTCTGACTGAGGCCGAAAGGACTCACACCGTGGGTTGTGGACTCCCTTGCCACCAATGGGTGCCTTTCGTCTGTTCTGTTCACCTTTCGATGCTCTGTGAAATGAACCCCATTTTCCTTGATTCGGCTGAGTTTGTTTTGTTGTTTATCCAGTCACCCAGTCTTGGGTTTAAGCAGGAATGTGTGGGCCCTGTGAGGAGAACTTTTTTCCAGTCTCTGCCTCACCTGCTGTATACGCCGATAGTTTAATATTTCTTCTAATCACCTTTATGATCCCAGAAAGAGTTCCCAGAAGCAGCCAGAGTTCTCACTGATGTGAGCTCTCTGGGTTAGAGTTCTACACCTTCCTTAAGAACTGTGTGCTCACAGCTAAACTGAAGGTGTTTTTGCTTTGTTGATGGTGAAGGGGGTAATTTGGAAATGTTGATAGTGCTCCTGGGTCAGGAACGGCCTACACGTTGTAGCCACTTTGATTTAGTATTTGACATTGCATAGGACATGCTGAGCTGGATGTGTAGAATTTCCACCCTAAAATAACATTTTTTAACTTATCTGGCCTTTGTGTCATTTCCAAGAGATTTTTCACATTTAGCAAAAGAGAAACCATTTGTGGTCGCCAAAGGAGAAGCTTTACAACCTAACTGCAGACATGCAGCTACTTATGTCCAGAACCAGTCTTGGTTCAATCTACAAAAATCGCTTATATTTTTAACATCTTGAAGGTTTAATTTTAACAATAATATTAGCTGTTCAGTTTCAGTGGAATCCATTTATCTGGCTCGTTATAAGAAACTGTTGTCTCATTCAAAAAAATTTTCAGCACCCAATCATTAGGAAGTAGCCTAGAATACTATGCATATTTCTCCCCTCCACCCAAAAATGGATTATGAATGTTGGTTTCTATGTAATGTGTTAGTTACAATCTATTATGGATAATGCTTAGGGAAAATCTAAACAAAGCATCTTTGGTTAGATCCAAAGGTTTTGTTTTGAAAAACAAAGCCTGGGCGTTGGTGGCAATCAATTTAATCCCTACACTTGGGAGGCAGAAGCAGGCTGGTCTTAATGAGTTCAAGGTCAGCCTGGTCTACAGAGCAAGTTTCCAGACAGGTTCTATTGCTACTCAGAAACCCTGGCTCAAAAACTGTCAGGAGCCAATTTCCTCCTAAAATCATTACAGGAACCATCACCCTGGGGAGTCTGCAGAGAACCCCACACCCCTAATTGTGTTAAGAATGGTTCTATTGACAGAGCCTACCCCACACCCAAATTGGTTGTTAATGAGAGCTATCTGTTAGCGGAACCCACCCCGCATTCCAAACTATCTAGAGAACTAGGTGTGTCATCTCCTAGTTGTAACTTCCAGGCCTACTGTGACCTGACTGAAGATAACCTGCTGCCTACGTGACCAACGAGGACCATGTGACCAACGTGAACCACGCGGCAAGAGCCCAGAACCCTGTGCCCCATCCCCCCAACTCCTTACCCTATAAAAGGTTGTATCTCGTCCCTAATAAACGGAGGCTCTGACAAACTTTGCATGGCCTTCTTCCTGTCTCCTAGCCCATATCTTCCAGGTAGTGCCTCTCCGTGACCCTGGAATAACTGACTGCCAGGCGGGCTACTAACCCTAGACTAAGTGGCCCGCCAAGGCAATCGACAGTGTGCCCGAACCAGCGACTCGGAGCACGGTCAACTATCGGACGACAACGCGCAGTCCCGGGACAACAAGAAGAAAACAGAAGGTTCTGCGGCTGTAGAACTCGGACAGATCTGCAGGATAAGGTAGGCGCAGGCTCACCGTCGTCCAAAAAGATATGGGACTTTCAAGGGAAGAGAAATTCATACAGGAATTTAATCAATCACTCAGGGAGAGAGGAGTAAGAGTCAAAAACAGAGATTCATATGTTTGCTTTATGTGTTTGCTTGTGGACTCAAAAGGGAGTCCCTCGAGATGCGAGAAGTTAGGGTACAATCCACACAGCTACGCCTGCCAAGCAGGCTGGCTGCTAGGGCTAGAGAGCCTATGTCTTTAACCCCCTGCCATATGGAGCAAAAGCTGACAGGCAGGTTTGCTATACAGGAATCTAGACTCAAAAAGTTGCAGCTTCATTTAGGACAGTAAATATGCTTCTTTTCCATTTTAAAAATCTTGCTTCTTGGTCAAAAATCTTTAGTTTGTAGGTGTATAAGTTTATATCTAAGGTAGATTAATTTCAGTACTGTGTTTCTGTAGGAAAGTTTTAAAATCAAAGATTGTGATATATTCAGAGGATTTTTAGAATTGTTTAGGCTATCCTGAGTTTTTATTTCTTTTGTATAAGGTTGGAGATTGTTCTTTTGAGTTCTATATTGTTCTTTTGAGTTCTGTGAAAAGTTTTGCTATAATTTTAATGAACATTTACATTAAATCTGTGAGTTCTGTGAGGAATGTTGCTATAATTCTTAATGGACATTTACACTGAATCTGTAAACTGCTTTCAGTGAAATTGTCATTTTTGCTGTGTTTCTTCTGCTTTGCAAGAAAGTAGGGGATCTTTCAAGATTTAAAGTTCTTATCCTACAAGTTTTTCCATTTGTACGGCCCGCTCTTGGGTGGGAGTCGTATTGTTTCAGCTTGAGGTCCTTTCCTGCTGCCAGGTGTGGTTTCAGGGTGGAATACTGAGACTCAGGCCTCTTAATTAAATTTATCAAGGGCCAGAGCTATACTCTTAACAAGCGATAGAGATGACAGGACCCAAAACTTCTGTCCTGCTTGCTTGGAGTTACTCCAAGATATTTTGTGGTATTCATGAATATTAAAAAGGATGATGTCTCATTTATCCTAGATGTAAAAGAGGTACATCTGGGTTGTTTTCAGATTCTAGGCTGTCATAAAATGGTTCTGCTGTGGACATGGCTGAGCACGTGTCCTTGTGGTTTGGTCAAACATCTTTGTATTTAGGCCCAAAAGGGGTATTGCTGAGTTTTGAGGTAGATATTTGCCTAATTTTAAAAAATAGACAAAATGAGGGTCCCTCAGTGCTGGGGAGACTCTCACTTGGGTCTCTGGATGGCAAGGGCCCGGAGACCATCCTTGCTGAGGTTGCACACGTGGCCTTGGTTGGTGGGGGAGGAGTTCGACCCCCAGTGACCAGGAGAAAGAATTTTTTGAGGAAAGGGGCCACACCCCAGTGGTCCAGGAGGTTCTTAAATTCCAAAAATCCTGTGGTGGTCTCAGGAGGACAGCTCTCCTGCCTCGGGACCACTCCCAAGGTTGTAATCCCCTAGTTCCTAAAACAGTACTGTGATGATTGCAGCTGGAAAACCTGTTTTTCCAGGTTAAGGTCTGGCTTTGTCTTCAGCTGGTTCCTGGTGCAGGGTCGCTAAGCGGCTAGCCCTGGATTTTTGATTCTTCTCTTCCTGCTGGGAGAGTCAGGTTCATCCAGGATTTTCAATACTAGGTATGATCCAAAAGTGGCTGTGCCAGTATGCACTTCCAGCACCAGTTTACACTTCTAGCAATAAAAGTTTTTTCTTTACCCACATTTTCTTAAACATAAATTGTTAATAATAATTTTTAATCTTGGTCATTTCTACAAGGATAAGATAAAATCTCGGAGTTTTGGTTTGCATTTCTCTGAGGACTAAAGGTTGTTATGTTTGAGCATTTTTTAAATGTCTCAGTCATTTTTAAGTTCGTCTGAGAGTTTTCAGTTTAGGTATATAACAAATATTTTTTGGGATTAAAATTTTTAATGACTAATTTCCTGAGTTATTCATATATTTTTGAAATGGATTTATGATAAGTAAAGATCTTTTCCCACTATATAGTCTTGTTATACAAAAGTTTCTCAGTTCAGGAGATTTATGGTTTCTCCAAATGTTTATGCCACTGAGGCTGTGTTGAGATGTGGCAAAGTGTGCTTCAAAAATTTTTCTGTAAGATTCAACATAATTTTTATATGCTGAGGCCTTTGGCTCATTTAAACATAAAAAGTTTTGTATATGGAGATGAATGTAGATTTATTTTCATTTTTCTACATGTTGGTGTCTAATGAGGCCAGCATTATTAGTTAAAAAAATGCTTCATTTTTCCATTTTCCTATCTGCAAGGCAGACTTAAAACTTAAGAGGAGGATAGCTTAAAAACTTTTAATTAGATATACAATGGTTAAAGCCCTAGTTATAATATTCTCATAAGGGACCTTGAGCCGCTAGGTAAAATTCTTACAAAAAACAATTTCCAATAAAAAGCTTAAACAAGCTGCCTAACAGGTACTCAAGCAGGTAAAAAATATAAATCAACAGGTAAAGTATGCAATAATGTATAAGTACAGTATATTACAGCTATGGCAAATGTGTATATTAAATGTAAAACTTATTTTACAACAGTTTTATAAAAAATGCTGTTTATGGCTAAACCTTCTCAGTTTTGCTAGTTAAGATATTAAACTCTTAATTTGTCTGATACAAAAGGGCAGGATAAAAGCTGAAAAATGGTTTGACAAAATATTGACTATGATCAATGTTTCTTATACTAAATAATAGATTCATTGATAATTTTAAGATTGATTCCTGGACAATTGTCTTTGCTCAATTCAAAGGCAAAAACAATAATCTTTTCCCAGATCATTGCTACAATTCACACAACTGTATTTTGCTAATGTTATAGCTAAAAAATCCCTTAAAGGATTTTATGCTAAATTTTACAAATGGCTTTTCCAATGGAAAAACTGCATGTATGGTTAAAATAAAAAAAAAATTGTGGAGCGTAACACGGCTCCTTGAAAACAACTCATAAAAGTTGCAAGCAGATCCTGATGCAAACGGATCTGGCGCAATAACACCAAGCTATCCTTTGCTAAGGCAAGGTGGAAAAACCCTTGCAATGCATTATAAAAAAAATACCCGACCTATATATATTTGGGGTCGAGGATATGTTTATGCTTTTTTCACAGAAAGAAAAGAAAAGCTGGATCTGATGCTGTCGAGGCTGCGGACATTCCACAGAGGAGTTCCAGAGGAGATTGGGGAGAAGTCCTTGGTCCGGCCTTTCCTGCCCCCAAGGAGAGGAGTGCCTGATAACACAACCTGCTACACCACTCTGCAGGGTGTCAATTCTGCCCCTAGAGAGTCCAGGGAGACCCGCCTGAGATAAGTGCCAGGATGTGCTTCAGATAGCTGAATCCAGCTCACCTCACTCAGGAATCCCACCTGCCCTGAAGCACTAATGCTGAGCTCCTTCTGCAGTTTGAATTCTGGTTTGCTTTGAAACTAAGATGCAGACTAAACATCAGACAGTTTTAATCTTTGACACAAAACTCATTTTAATTAAAATATTAATGCCTTTTCACTTAAGAAAGGGGAAAGATTAGGGTTCCTGTCACTGTTGCTCAGAGACTGGAACTGGTGGTATTTGATAACAACAATGTATGTCATTGCGCTCTTACTACAATGCGCTTATAGATGTTGGGAAAAGTCTGACACACGCTGTAAAATGTTTGGGTTTAATGCATATGTTAAAAATTTAGATTTAGATCCCTTTTACACTGCCCTAATTATTGGCAGGCAGCACTCATAATCTTATTGTGGAGTAGGCATTTAGGAAGGAGGATACCTAAGGCCAGATTAAAAGGTGAATACTGGGTTTGGAAAATGCCCTTTCTTCTTGTCTGGAAGATGGAGTTATTGGTGCCCAAAATTATATCATTATATTTTGTTTGAGGAGCTCCTCACAGCCTTTTCATTAGTGATAGACACAGGGGCCCAATGACGGGAGTTAGTGTGGATCCTCGCCTGAACAGCACACCATACAGAGGCTGTACTGGCCGGCTCAACAATGGCATGGTGCCAGGCACGAGGAGTGCCCTCCACATAGCCCAAGACAGGGCGACCTGTGATCTGTTTACTTTAAATCTCGCTAGATACCTTTCATTTGAGGAGCTCCAAGGACGGGTGACTTGTGGCAGAAAATCCCCCAACCTAAGACAGGATACTGGGAATCCTAAGACGGGTAAGGGGGATAAAGACCTGGTCCCCACTAGACCTAAGAATCATAAGGCACCCCTCTGTTCCCAGGAGAGGTAAATTGCTTCACCATTCGAGAGGAGGGTCTCTGCTTGTCCCAGTCCCTTTTCTTTTAGATCTGACACCTTGGTTGGACTCTGACCTGATGCCCTTCACTTAATAGCTGCCTGTCTTTATAAAAGAAAGGGGGATCTGTCAGGAGCCAATTTCCTCCTAAAATCATTACAGGAACCATCACCCTGGGGAGTCTGCAGAGAACCCCACACCCCTAATTGTGTTAAGAATGGTTCTATTGACAGAGCCTACCCCACACCCAAATTGGCTTGTTAATGAGAGCTATCTGTTAGCGGAACCCACCCCCCATTCCAAACTATCTAGGGAACTAGGTGTGTCATCTCCTAGTTGTAACTTCCAGGCCTACTGTGACTTGACCGAAGATAACCTCCTGCCTACGTGACCAACGAGGACCATGTGACCAACGTGAACCACGCGGCAAGAGCCCAGAACCCTGTGCCCCATCCCCCCAACTCCTTACCCTATAAAAGGTTGTATCTCGTCCCTAATAAACGGAGGCTCTGACAAACTTTGCATGGCCTTCTTCCTGTCTCCTAGCCCATATCTTCCAGGTAGTGCCTCTCCGTGACCCTGGAATAACTGACTGCCAGGCGGGCTACTAACCCTAGACTAAGTGGCCCGCCAAGGCAATCAACAAAAAACCCACAATGGTGAAATAGAAGGAGACAGAGACAGAGAGAAGAGAGGTAAAATGAAAAAAAAAATAAAAAAGATTATTGATCCAGTTTTTAGCACCTATTTCTTTTAAGTGTTTTGCATTGGTTTAGTATTGTATACTGTATACAAATTTTGTATATTGATACAAACTTGAGGTCAATTTTAGTAAAACATGCTCTACATACATTTCCATTCTTGTCTGAGCTATTGTACCTCTACAGCTCATTTAATATAAATTAATATAAATTTCTAGACTTTGAAAATTCTTATTATCAATTAACTGTTTAATATAATAAAGAAATATAGGTTAGTAGTTAATCATCTAGTACAATTGAACTCATAGTCATACTAGGTATATTTTCAAGATGAAACAAAGATATAATTTAGAAGGATAGGTCATTTTCAAACACTTCAGAGATCTACAGAATATGGCAATTAAAATGTTTCAATAACCTTGGTTGTTCTCTGATGTGGGAAGGTCATATGTCTATCTGTTGCTTTCATTGAATAATTAATAAAGAAACTGCTTGGCCTGAAAGGTCAGACGTAGGTGGGAGGAGTAGACAGAACAGAATGCTGGGAAGAAGGGAAGTGAGCCTGACCCCATGCCTCTCCTCTCCAGGGCAGCCGCCATGGAGCCAGCTGCCAGGTCAGACGTGCTGAATCTTTCCCAGTAAGCCACCACATGTTGGTGCAACACAGATTATTAGAAATGGGTTAATCAAGATGGGAGATTAGGTAATAAGAGGCTAGAACTATCGGTCCAAGCACTGTTTACAAGAATACAGTTTGTGTGTTGTTATTTCGGGGCATAAGCTGGCCAGGCGGCTGGGAGCAAGGCGGCAGGCTCACAGCCCAGAGTTCCTTGTATACTTCTCTTTGTGACAATGAGACATGTCTGCTTCTTGCCTCCGCAATCTTCTTCTGAGAAGATAATGGACATGGAAGAAACTGCACATGGAGTTTACTTTCTCTGTGGCAAAAAGGAAGCCATCGGGCAAAAAATGCCCTTGTCTCAACTGCCTACATGACATTGTCCTAAAGACAAGCAGGACACAGAATATCCTCCCTCAAAGAAAAGCCTGTCGAATATGCTAGGCCTGAAGGCTGAAGATGGATGCCCCGATGCTAGCAGAAACTCGGTTTGGGTTACTGTACGGGCAGACAGTTGTTTTCTGTCATTGCATGGTTTGGAAGTCGCCTGCTTGCACCTCCTGCTTACTCAGTTCCTGTTATTTCCTTCTTGGGTCTCTGAGGGAGTTGAGGATTTGATAGCTACAGCTCTAGTTTTCCAGAAAAAGAAAGCAAATTACGATAGAAAATCAATTAGGGAGAAAACTTGGAACCCAATTAGATAGGATAGAGGTGAAATCTTTCTCTGAATTTGTCAAACACAATTGGATGGGGCATTGTTGATGTATTTATTGCCTGTACTTATTGTATATGCTCATATTGGTTATAGCCTTCTCTTTTCTCTTAGATAGAAAGTGGGAAAATAGTGACATTTCAATAGTATTTTAATAAATAAAGATTAGCTAAAGATCTGAGAGTAAAAGAGTGCCATGGATCAGCCTAATGAGCGGATTTGAAACACACACCTTTAATCCCAGTAGCCACACCCTAACACACACTCTAATCCCATTGGTCCCACCCCTAGAGGAGAATATAAAAAGGCATGGAGACCCCTCTCAGACACAGTCTCATTGTGAGATTCCTGGATTGGCAGCACGGACTAGCACAAAGGAAAGGAAGGAGAGGGTGGGCCGGACAAGCAGAAGTGTCGGTGGACTAGATAGCCACGCGACCAGGAGTGAGCTTCGCATCATACCCTTTAGGCAAGCACCTAACCCAAGCACCCAGCAAATAAACCCGAGTGGTTCTTGTCAGCTCAGATTCAGCAAACATGGCGGCAGCGTCCGCGAGAGGAGACCTGAGGTCCATCTCCTTTGATTCTCAGGACCTGAAGATGGATGCACAGTCAGGGGGGGAAGTGGTGCTAATAAGAACCCCCAAGTTGTCTCTAAATGAGCGCTTTACTAGTCTGCTGGAGAACAAACAGTCCACGCCAGCGACTATTCGGGCTTCGCTGCAGCAGCAGCTGCAAGGCAGCGCCAGAAACAGAAGACTGGCCCAGCAGATGGAGAATAGACCCTCCGTCCAGGCAGCATTAAAACTTAAGCAGCGCCTGGATAACAAGAGGAACATCCAGGCTCCCTTAGGCCTACCCAGAGGTGACCTGTCCAGGGGAGCGATTGGAGTACAAGGCCTACCCAAAATCCAGGGAGGCTTTCGCCAAGGACGAGGAAGTGGAAGAGGAAGAGGAAGGGGAGGACTACGTGGGGGACTTGCCACCAGAAGCCTGCCAAGGGGCGGGTTGTCATTCCAAGGTCGAAGCCCGCTCCTCCGAAGTTACCAAGACTTTGCTGCCCCACAAATGGACTCAAGAGGTGGTGCTGTTCCAGGTCGTGGAGGTCCTGGGAGAAGGGGCCGAGGGCATGCAGCTAGAGGTGGTGGTGGAATCGGTGGTAGAGGTCTGGCTGTGATAGGTTGGGGAAGAGGGAACTTTGGATGCCGTGATGGAGGCAGAGGTGCCCGCACTCGCCCTGCATTGACCAAGGAGCAGCTGGACAAAGAACTGGATGCATACATGTCCAACACTAGAGCACGCCTGGATGATGAGGTGGATGCCTACATGGCAGAGGCAGATTCTGAAACTGAAGCCTGCCTGGATGCTGAGTTCGATGCCTACATGGCAGAGGCAGATTCAGAAACTGAAGCCTGCCTGGATGCTGAGTTCGATGCCTACATGGCAGAGGAGGATTCAGAAACTGAAGCCTGCCTGGATGCTGAGTTGGATGTCTACATGGCAGAGGCAGATTCTGAAACTGAAGCCTGCCTGGATGCTGAGTTGGATGTCTACATGGTAGAGGCAGATTCAGAAACTGAAGGCTGCCTGCCTGCCTCTTAGACTCTCTGGAAATCACCACAGGTGTGCCTATGAAGAAATAGCCTTGAGCACCCATGAGAAGGACTCTGACTGAGGCCGAAAGGACTCACACCGTGGGTTGTGGACTCCCTTGCCACCAATGGGTGCCTTTCGTCTGTTCTGTTCACCTTTCGATGCTCTGTGAAATGAACCCCATTTTCCTTGATTCGGCTGAGTTTGTTTTGTTGTTTATCCAGTCACCCAGTCTTGGGTTTAAGCAGGAATGTGTGGGCCCTGTGAGGAGAACTTTTTTCCAGTCTCTGCCTCACCTGCTGTATACGCCGATAGTTTAATATTTCTTCTAATCACCTTTATGATCCCAGAAAGAGTTCCCAGAAGCAGCCAGAGTTCTCACTGATGTGAGCTCTCTGGGTTAGAGTTCTACACCTTCCTTAAGAACTGTGTGCTCACAGCTAAACTGAAGGTGTTTTTGCTTTGTTGATGGTGAAGGGGGTAATTTGGAAATGTTGATAGTGCTCCTGGGTCAGGAACGGCCTACACGTTGTAGCCACTTTGATTTAGTATTTGACATTGCATAGGACATGCTGAGCTGGATGTGTAGAATTTCCACCCTAAAATAACATTTTTTAACTTATCTGGCCTTTGTGTCATTTCCAAGAGATTTTTCACATTTAGCAAAAGAGAAACCATTTGTGGTCGCCAAAGGAGAAGCTTTACAACCTAACTGCAGACATGCAGCTACCTATGTCCAGAACCAGTCTTGGTTCAATCTACAAAAATCGCTTATATTTTTAACGTCTTGAAGGTTTAATTTTAACAATAATATTAGCTGTTCAGTTTCAGTGGAATCCATTTATCTGGCTCGTTATAAGAAACTGTTGTCTCATTCAAAAAAATTTTCAGCACCCAATCATTAGGAAGTAGCCTAGAAAACTATGCATATTTCTCCCCTCCACCCAAAAATGGATTATGAATGTTGGTTTCTATGTAATGTGTTAGTTACAATCTATTATGGATAATGCTTAGGGAAAATCTAAACAAAGCATCTTTGGTTAGATCCAAAGGTTTTGTTTTGAAAAACAAAGCCTGGGCGTTGGTGGCAATCAATTTAATCCCTACACTTGGGAGGCAGAAGCAGGCTGGTCTTAATGAGTTCAAGGTCAGCCTGGTCTACAGAGCAAGTTTCCAGACAGGTTCTATTGCTACTCAGAAACCCTGGCTCAAAAACCCACAATGGTGAAATAGAAGGAGACAGAGACAGAGAGAAGAGAGGTAAAATGAAAAAAAATAAAAAAGATTATTGATCCAGTTTTTAGCACCTATTTCTTTTAAGTGTTTTGCATTGGTTTAGTATTGTATACTGTATACAAATTTTGTATATTGATACAAATTTGTGGTCAATTTTAGTAAAACATGCTCTACATACATTTCCATTCTTGTCTGAGCTATTGTACCTCTACAGCTCATTTAATATAAATTAATATAAATTTCTAGACTTTGAAAATTCTTATGATCAATTAACTGTTTAATATAATAAAGAAATATAGGTTAGTAGTTAATCATCTAGTACAATTGAACTCATAGTCATACTAGGTATATTTTCAAGATGAAACAAAGATATAATTTAGAAGGATAGGTCATTTTCAAACACTTCAGAGATCTACAGAATATGGCAATTAAAATGTTTTAATAACCTTGGTTGTTCTCTGATGTGGGAAGGTCATATGTCTATCTGTTGCTTTCATTGAATAATTAATAAAGAAACTGCTTGGCCTGAAAGGTCAGACGTAGGTGGGAGGAGTAGACAGAACAGAATGCTGGGAAGAAGGGAAGTGAGCCTGACCCCATGCCTCTCCTCTCCAGGGCAGCCGCCATGGAGCCAGCTGCCAGGTCAGACGTGCTGAATCTTTCCCAGTAAGCCACCACATGTTGGTGCAACACAGATTATTAGAAATGGGTTAATCAAGATGGGAGATTAGGTAATAAGAGGCTAGAACTATCGGTCCAAGCACTGTTTACAAGAATACAGTTTGTGTGTTGTTATTTCGGGGCATAAGCTGGCCAGGCGGCTGGGAGCAAGGCGGCAGGCTCACAGCCCAGAGTTCCTTGTATACTTCTCTTTGTGACAATGAGACATGTCTGCTTCTTGCCTCCGCAATCTTCTTCTGAGAAGATAATGGACATGGAAGAAACTGCACATGGAGTTTACTTTCTCTGTGGCAAAAAGGAAGCCATCGGGCAAAAAATGCCCTTGTCTCAACTGCCTACATGACATTGTCCTAAAGACAAGCAGGACACAGAATATCCTCCCTCAAAGAAAAGCCTGTCGAATATGCTAGGCCTGAAGGCTGAAGATGGATGCCCCGATGCTACCAGAAACTCGGTTTGGGTTACTGTACGGGCAGACAGTCGTTTTCTGTCATTGCATGGTTTGGAAGTCGCCTGCTTGCACCTCCTGCTTACTCAGTTCCTGTTATTTCCTTCTTGGGTCTCTGAGGGAGTTGAGGATTTGATAGCTACAGCTCTAGTTTTCCAGAAAAAGAAAGCAAATTACGATAGAAAATCAATTAGGGAGAAAACTTTGAACCCAATTAGATAGGATAGAGGTGAAATCTTTCTCTGAATTTGTCAAACACAATTGGATGGGGCATTGTTGATGTATTTATTGCCTGTACTTATTGTATATGCTCATATTGGTTATAGCCTTCTCTTTTCTCTTAGATAGAAAGTGGGAAAATAGTGACATTTCAATAGTATTTTAATAAATAAAGATTAGCTAAAGATCTGAGAGTAAAAGAGTGCCATGGATCAGCCTAATGAGCGGATTTGAAACACACACCTTTAATCCCAGTAGCCACACCCTAACACACACTCTAATCCCATTGGTCCCACCCCTAGAGGAGAATATAAAAAGGCATGGAGACCCCTCTCAGACACAGTCTCATTGTGAGATTCCTGGATTGGCAGCACGGACTAGCACAAAGGAAAGGAAGGAGAGGGTGGGCCGGACAAGCAGAAGTGTCGGTGGACTAGATAGCCACGCGACCAGGAGTGAGCTTCGCATCATACCCTTTAGGCAAGCACCTAACCCAAGCACCCAGCAAATAAACCCGAGTGGTTCTTGTCAGCTCAGATTCAGCAAACATGGCGGCAGCGTCCGCGAGAGGAGACCTGAGGTCCATCTCCTTTGATTCTCAGGACCTGAAGATGGATGCACAGTCAGGGGGGGAAGTGGTGCTAATAAGAACCCCCAAGTTGTCTCTAAATGAGCGCTTTACTAGTCTGCTGGAGAACAAACAGTCCACGCCAGCGACTATTCGGGCTTCGCTGCAGCAGCAGCTGCAAGGCAGCGCCAGAAACAGAAGACTGGCCCAGCAGATGGAGAATAGACCCTCCGTCCAGGCAGCATTAAAACTTAAGCAGCGCCTGGATAACAAGAGGAACATCCAGGCTCCCTTAGGCCTACCCAGAGGTGACCTGTCCAGGGGAGCGATTGGAGTACAAGGCCTACCCAAAATCCAGGGAGGCTTTCGCCAAGGACGAGGAAGTGGAAGAGGAAGAGGAAGGGGAGGACTACGTGGGGGACTTGCCACCAGAAGCCTGCCAAGGGGCGGGTTGTCATTCCAATGTCGAAGCCCGCTCCTCCGAAGTTACCAAGACTTTGCTGCCCCACAAATGGACTCAAGAGGTGGTGCTGTTCCAGGTCGTGGAGGTCCTGGGAGAAGGGGCCGAGGGCATGCAGCTAGAGGTGGTGGTGGAATCGGTGGTAGAGGTCTGGCTGTGATAGGTTGGGGAAGAGGGAACTTTGGATGCCGTGATGGAGGCAGAGGTGCCCGCACTCGCCCTGCATTGACCAAGGAGCAGCTGGACAAAGAACTGGATGCATACATGTCCAACACTAGAGCACGCATGGATGATGAGGTGGATGCCTACATGGCAGAGGCAGATTCTGAAACTGAAGCCTGCCTGGATGCTGAGTTCGATGCCTACATGGCAGAGGCAGATTCAGAAACTGAAGCCTGCCTGGATGCTGAGTTCGATGCCTACATGGCAGAGGAGGATTCAGAAACTGAAGCCTGCCTGGATGCTGAGTTGGATGTCTACATGGCAGAGGCAGATTCTGAAACTGAAGCCTGCCTGGATGCTGAGTTGGATGTCTACATGGTAGAGGCAGATTCAGAAACTGAAGGCTGCCTGCCTGCCTCTTAGACTCTCTGGAAATCACCACAGGTGTGCCTATGAAGAAATAGCCTTGAGCACCCATGAGAAGGACTCTGACTGAGGCCGGAAGGACTCACACCGTGGGTTGTGGACTCCCTTGCCACCAATGGGTGCCTTTCGTCTGTTCTGTTCACCTTTCGATGCTCTGTGAAATGAACCCCATTTTCCTTGATTCGGCTGAGTTTGTTTTGTTGTTTATCCAGTCACCCAGTCTTGGGTTTAAGCAGGAATGTGTGGGCCCTGTGAGGAGAACTTTTTTCCAGTCTCTGCCTCACCTGCTGTATACGCCGATAGTTTAATATTTCTTCTAATCACCTTTATGATCCCAGAAAGAGTTCCCAGAAGCAGCCAGAGTTCTCACTGATGTGAGCTCTCTGGGTTAGAGTTCTACACCTTCCTTAAGAACTGTGTGCTCACAGCTAAACTGAAGGTGTTTTTGCTTTGTTGATGGTGAAGGGGGTAATTTGGAAATGTTGATAGTGCTCCTGGGTCAGGAACGGCCTACACGTTGTAGCCACTTTGATTTAGTATTTGACATTGCATAGGACATGCTGAGCTGGATGTGTAGAATTTCCACCCTAAAATAACATTTTTTAACTTATCTGGCCTTTGTGTCATTTCCAAGAGATTTTTCACATTTAGCAAAAGAGAAACCATTTGTGGTCGCCAAAGGAGAAGCTTTACAACCTAACTGCAGACATGCAGCTACCTATGTCCAGAACCAGTCTTGGTTCAATCTACAAAAATCGCTTATATTTTTAACGTCTTGAAGGTTTAATTTTAACAATAATATTAGCTGTTCAGTTTCAGTGGAATCCATTTATCTGGCTCGTTATAAGAAACTGTTGTCTCATTCAAAAAAATTTTCAGCACCCAATCATTAGGAAGTAGCCTAGAAAACTATGCATATTTCTCCCCTCCACCCAAAAATGGATTATGAATGTTGGTTTCTATGTAATGTGTTAGTTACAATCTATTATGGATAATGCTTAGGGAAAATCTAAACAAAGCATCTTTGGTTAGATCCAAAGGTTTTGTTTTGAAAAACAAAGCCTGGGCGTTGGTGGCAATCAATTTAATCCCTACACTTGGGAGGCAGAAGCAGGCTGGTCTTAATGAGTTCAAGGTCAGCCTGGTCTACAGAGCAAGTTTCCAGACAGGTTCTATTGCTACTCAGAAACCCTGGCTCAAAAACCCACAATGGTGAAATAGAAGGAGACAGAGACAGAGAGAAGAGAGGTAAAATGAAAAAAAATAAAAAAGATTATTGATCCAGTTTTTAGCACCTATTTCTTTTAAGTGTTTTGCATTGGTTTAGTATTGTATACTGTATACAAATTTTGTATATTGATACAAATTTGTGGTCAATTTTAGTAAAACATGCTCTACATACATTTCCATTCTTGTCTGAGCTATTGTACCTCTACAGCTCATTTAATATAAATTAATATAAATTTCTAGACTTTGAGAATTCTTATGATCAATTAACTGTTTAATATAATAAAGAAATATAGGTTAGTAGTTAATCATCTAGTACAATTGAACTCATAGTCATACTAGGTATATTTTCAAGATGAAACAAAGATATAATTTAGAAGGATAGGTCATTTTCAAACACTTCAGAGATCTACAGAATATGGCAATTAAAATGTTTTAATAACCTTGGTTGTTCTCTGATGTGGGAAGGTCATATGTCTATCTGTTGCTTTCATTGAATAATTAATAAAGAAACTGCTTGGCCTGAAAGGTCAGACGTAGGTGGGAGGAGTAGACAGAACAGAATGCTGGGAAGAAGGGAAGTGAGCCTGACCCCATGCCTCTCCTCTCCAGGGCAGCCGCCATGGAGCCAGCTGCCAGGTCAGACGTGCTGAATCTTTCCCAGTAAGCCACCACATGTTGGTGCAACACAGATTATTAGAAATGGGTTAATCAAGATGGGAGATTAGGTAATAAGAGGCTAGAACTATCGGTCCAAGCACTGTTTACAAGAATACAGTTTGTGTGTTGTTATTTCGGGGCATAAGCTGGCCAGGCGGCTGGGAGCAAGGCGGCAGGCTCACAGCCCAGAGTTCCTTGTATACTTCTCTTTGTGACAATGAGACATGTCTGCTTCTTGCCTCCGCAATCTTCTTCTGAGAAGATAATGGACATGGAAGAAACTGCACATGGAGTTTACTTTCTCTGTGGCAAAAAGGAAGCCATCGGGCAAAAAATGCCCTTGTCTCAACTGCCTACATGACATTGTCCTAAAGACAAGCAGGACACAGAATATCCTCCCTCAAAGAAAAGCCTGTCGAATATGCTAGGCCTGAAGGCTGAAGATGGATGCCCCGATGCTACCAGAAACTCGGTTTGGGTTACTGTACGGGCAGACAGTCGTTTTCTGTCATTGCATGGTTTGGAAGTCGCCTGCTTGCACCTCCTGCTTACTCAGTTCCTGTTATTTCCTTCTTGGGTCTCTGAGGGAGTTGAGGATTTGATAGCTACAGCTCTAGTTTTCCAGAAAAAGAAAGCAAATTACGATAGAAAATCAATTAGGGAGAAAACTTTGAACCCAATTAGATAGGATAGAGGTGAAATCTTTCTCTGAATTTGTCAAACACAATTGGATGGGGCATTGTTGATGTATTTATTGCCTGTACTTATTGTATATGCTCATATTGGTTATAGCCTTCTCTTTTCTCTTAGATAGAAAGTGGGAAAATAGTGACATTTCAATAGTATTTTAATAAATAAAGATTAGCTAAAGATCTGAGAGTAAAAGAGTGCCATGGATCAGCCTAATGAGCGGATTTGAAACACACACCTTTAATCCCAGTAGCCACACCCTAACACACACTCTAATCCCATTGGTCCCACCCCTAGAGGAGAATATAAAAAGGCATGGAGACCCCTCTCAGACACAGTCTCATTGTGAGATTCCTGGATTGGCAGCACGGACTAGCACAAAGGAAAGGAAGGAGAGGGTGGGCCGGACAAGCAGAAGTGTCGGTGGACTAGATAGCCACGCGACCAGGAGTGAGCTTCGCATCATACCCTTTAGGCAAGCACCTAACCCAAGCACCCAGCAAATAAACCCGAGTGGTTCTTGTCAGCTCAGATTCAGCAAACATGGCGGCAGCGTCCGCGAGAGGAGACCTGAGGTCCATCTCCTTTGATTCTCAGGACCTGAAGATGGATGCACAGTCAGGGGGGGAAGTGGTGCTAATAAGAACCCCCAAGTTGTCTCTAAATGAGCGCTTTACTAGTCTGCTGGAGAACAAACAGTCCACGCCAGCGACTATTCGGGCTTCGCTGCAGCAGCAGCTGCAAGGCAGCGCCAGAAACAGAAGACTGGCCCAGCAGATGGAGAATAGACCCTCCGTCCAGGCAGCATTAAAACTTAAGCAGCGCCTGGATAACAAGAGGAACATCCAGGCTCCCTTAGGCCTACCCAGAGGTGACCTGTCCAGGGGAGCGATTGGAGTACAAGGCCTACCCAAAATCCAGGGAGGCTTTCGCCAAGGACGAGGAAGTGGAAGAGGAAGAGGAAGGGGAGGACTACGTGGGGGACTTGCCACCAGAAGCCTGCCAAGGGGCGGGTTGTCATTCCAATGTCGAAGCCCGCTCCTCCGAAGTTACCAAGACTTTGCTGCCCCACAAATGGACTCAAGAGGTGGTGCTGTTCCAGGTCGTGGAGGTCCTGGGAGAAGGGGCCGAGGGCATGCAGCTAGAGGTGGTGGTGGAATCGGTGGTAGAGGTCTGGCTGTGATAGGTTGGGGAAGAGGGAACTTTGGATGCCGTGATGGAGGCAGAGGTGCCCGCACTCGCCCTGCATTGACCAAGGAGCAGCTGGACAAAGAACTGGATGCATACATGTCCAACACTAGAGCACGCATGGATGATGAGGTGGATGCCTACATGGCAGAGGCAGATTCTGAAACTGAAGCCTGCCTGGATGCTGAGTTCGATGCCTACATGGCAGAGGCAGATTCAGAAACTGAAGCCTGCCTGGATGCTGAGTTCGATGCCTACATGGCAGAGGAGGATTCAGAAACTGAAGCCTGCCTGGATGCTGAGTTGGATGTCTACATGGCAGAGGCAGATTCTGAAACTGAAGCCTGCCTGGATGCTGAGTTGGATGTCTACATGGTAGAGGCAGATTCAGAAACTGAAGGCTGCCTGCCTGCCTCTTAGACTCTCTGGAAATCACCACAGGTGTGCCTATGAAGAAATAGCCTTGAGCACCCATGAGAAGGACTCTGACTGAGGCCGGAAGGACTCACACCGTGGGTTGTGGACTCCCTTGCCACCAATGGGTGCCTTTCGTCTGTTCTGTTCACCTTTCGATGCTCTGTGAAATGAACCCCATTTTCCTTGATTCGGCTGAGTTTGTTTTGTTGTTTATCCAGTCACCCAGTCTTGGGTTTAAGCAGGAATGTGTGGGCCCTGTGAGGAGAACTTTTTTCCAGTCTCTGCCTCACCTGCTGTATACGCCGATAGTTTAATATTTCTTCTAATCACCTTTATGATCCCAGAAAGAGTTCCCAGAAGCAGCCAGAGTTCTCACTGATGTGAGCTCTCTGGGTTAGAGTTCTACACCTTCCTTAAGAACTGTGTGCTCACAGCTAAACTGAAGGTGTTTTTGCTTTGTTGATGGTGAAGGGGGTAATTTGGAAATGTTGATAGTGCTCCTGGGTCAGGAACGGCCTACACGTTGTAGCCACTTTGATTTAGTATTTGACATTGCATAGGACATGCTGAGCTGGATGTGTAGAATTTCCACCCTAAAATAACATTTTTTAACTTATCTGGCCTTTGTGTCATTTCCAAGAGATTTTTCACATTTAGCAAAAGAGAAACCATTTGTGGTCGCCAAAGGAGAAGCTTTACAACCTAACTGCAGACATGCAGCTACCTATGTCCAGAACCAGTCTTGGTTCAATCTACAAAAATCGC
Organism: Microtus pennsylvanicus; assembly: GCF_037038515.1. Taxonomy (NCBI): domain Eukaryota; kingdom Metazoa; phylum Chordata; class Mammalia; order Rodentia; family Cricetidae; genus Microtus; species Microtus pennsylvanicus. The sequence continues at coordinate 72,141,696 of NC_134582.1, forward strand.
TTATATTTTTAACGTCTTGAAGGTTTAATTTTAACAATAATATTAGCTGTTCAGTTTCAGTGGAATCCATTTATCTGGCTCGTTATAAGAAACTGTTGTCTCATTCAAAAAAATTTTCAGCACCCAATCATTAGGAAGTAGCCTAGAAAACTATGCATATTTCTCCCCTCCACCCAAAAATGGATTATGAATGTTGGTTTCTATGTAATGTGTTAGTTACAATCTATTATGGATAATGCTTAGGGAAAATCTAAACAAAGCATCTTTGGTTAGATCCAAAGGTTTTGTTTTGAAAAACAAAGCCTGGGCGTTGGTGGCAATCAATTTAATCCCTACACTTGGGAGGCAGAAGCAGGCTGGTCTTAATGAGTTCAAGGTCAGCCTGGTCTACAGAGCAAGTTTCCAGACAGGTTCTATTGCTACTCAGAAACCCTGGCTCAAAAACCCACAATGGTGAAATAGAAGGAGACAGAGACAGAGAGAAGAGAGGTAAAATGAAAAAAAATAAAAAAGATTATTGATCCAGTTTTTAGCACCTATTTCTTTTAAGTGTTTTGCATTGGTTTAGTATTGTATACTGTATACAAATTTTGTATATTGATACAAATTTGTGGTCAATTTTAGTAAAACATGCTCTACATACATTTCCATTCTTGTCTGAGCTATTGTACCTCTACAGCTCATTTAATATAAATTAATATAAATTTCTAGACTTTGAGAATTCTTATGATCAATTAACTGTTTAATATAATAAAGAAATATAGGTTAGTAGTTAATCATCTAGTACAATTGAACTCATAGTCATACTAGGTATATTTTCAAGATGAAACAAAGATATAATTTAGAAGGATAGGTCATTTTCAAACACTTCAGAGATCTACAGAATATGGCAATTAAAATGTTTTAATAACCTTGGTTGTTCTCTGATGTGGGAAGGTCATATGTCTATCTGTTGCTTTCATTGAATAATTAATAAAGAAACTGCTTGGCCTGAAAGGTCAGACGTAGGTGGGAGGAGTAGACAGAACAGAATGCTGGGAAGAAGGGAAGTGAGCCTGACCCCATGCCTCTCCTCTCCAGGGCAGCCGCCATGGAGCCAGCTGCCAGGTCAGACGTGCTGAATCTTTCCCAGTAAGCCACCACATGTTGGTGCAACACAGATTATTAGAAATGGGTTAATCAAGATGGGAGATTAGGTAATAAGAGGCTAGAACTATCGGTCCAAGCACTGTTTACAAGAATACAGTTTGTGTGTTGTTATTTCGGGGCATAAGCTGGCCAGGCGGCTGGGAGCAAGGCGGCAGGCTCACAGCCCAGAGTTCCTTGTATACTTCTCTTTGTGACAATGAGACATGTCTGCTTCTTGCCTCCGCAATCTTCTTCTGAGAAGATAATGGACATGGAAGAAACTGCACATGGAGTTTACTTTCTCTGTGGCAAAAAGGAAGCCATCGGGCAAAAAATGCCCTTGTCTCAACTGCCTACATGACATTGTCCTAAAGACAAGCAGGACACAGAATATCCTCCCTCAAAGAAAAGCCTGTCGAATATGCTAGGCCTGAAGGCTGAAGATGGATGCCCCGATGCTACCAGAAACTCGGTTTGGGTTACTGTACGGGCAGACAGTCGTTTTCTGTCATTGCATGGTTTGGAAGTCGCCTGCTTGCACCTCCTGCTTACTCAGTTCCTGTTATTTCCTTCTTGGGTCTCTGAGGGAGTTGAGGATTTGATAGCTACAGCTCTAGTTTTCCAGAAAAAGAAAGCAAATTACGATAGAAAATCAATTAGGGAGAAAACTTTGAACCCAATTAGATAGGATAGAGGTGAAATCTTTCTCTGAATTTGTCAAACACAATTGGATGGGGCATTGTTGATGTATTTATTGCCTGTACTTATTGTATATGCTCATATTGGTTATAGCCTTCTCTTTTCTCTTAGATAGAAAGTGGGAAAATAGTGACATTTCAATAGTATTTTAATAAATAAAGATTAGCTAAAGATCTGAGAGTAAAAGAGTGCCATGGATCAGCCTAATGAGCGGATTTGAAACACACACCTTTAATCCCAGTAGCCACACCCTAACACACACTCTAATCCCATTGGTCCCACCCCTAGAGGAGAATATAAAAAGGCATGGAGACCCCTCTCAGACACAGTCTCATTGTGAGATTCCTGGATTGGCAGCACGGACTAGCACAAAGGAAAGGAAGGAGAGGGTGGGCCGGACAAGCAGAAGTGTCGGTGGACTAGATAGCCACGCGACCAGGAGTGAGCTTCGCATCATACCCTTTAGGCAAGCACCTAACCCAAGCACCCAGCAAATAAACCCGAGTGGTTCTTGTCAGCTCAGATTCAGCAAACATGGCGGCAGCGTCCGCGAGAGGAGACCTGAGGTCCATCTCCTTTGATTCTCAGGACCTGAAGATGGATGCACAGTCAGGGGGGGAAGTGGTGCTAATAAGAACCCCCAAGTTGTCTCTAAATGAGCGCTTTACTAGTCTGCTGGAGAACAAACAGTCCACGCCAGCGACTATTCGGGCTTCGCTGCAGCAGCAGCTGCAAGGCAGCGCCAGAAACAGAAGACTGGCCCAGCAGATGGAGAATAGACCCTCCGTCCAGGCAGCATTAAAACTTAAGCAGCGCCTGGATAACAAGAGGAACATCCAGGCTCCCTTAGGCCTACCCAGAGGTGACCTGTCCAGGGGAGCGATTGGAGTACAAGGCCTACCCAAAATCCAGGGAGGCTTTCGCCAAGGACGAGGAAGTGGAAGAGGAAGAGGAAGGGGAGGACTACGTGGGGGACTTGCCACCAGAAGCCTGCCAAGGGGCGGGTTGTCATTCCAATGTCGAAGCCCGCTCCTCCGAAGTTACCAAGACTTTGCTGCCCCACAAATGGACTCAAGAGGTGGTGCTGTTCCAGGTCGTGGAGGTCCTGGGAGAAGGGGCCGAGGGCATGCAGCTAGAGGTGGTGGTGGAATCGGTGGTAGAGGTCTGGCTGTGATAGGTTGGGGAAGAGGGAACTTTGGATGCCGTGATGGAGGCAGAGGTGCCCGCACTCGCCCTGCATTGACCAAGGAGCAGCTGGACAAAGAACTGGATGCATACATGTCCAACACTAGAGCACGCATGGATGATGAGGTGGATGCCTACATGGCAGAGGCAGATTCTGAAACTGAAGCCTGCCTGGATGCTGAGTTCGATGCCTACATGGCAGAGGCAGATTCAGAAACTGAAGCCTGCCTGGATGCTGAGTTCGATGCCTACATGGCAGAGGAGGATTCAGAAACTGAAGCCTGCCTGGATGCTGAGTTGGATGTCTACATGGCAGAGGCAGATTCTGAAACTGAAGCCTGCCTGGATGCTGAGTTGGATGTCTACATGGTAGAGGCAGATTCAGAAACTGAAGGCTGCCTGCCTGCCTCTTAGACTCTCTGGAAATCACCACAGGTGTGCCTATGAAGAAATAGCCTTGAGCACCCATGAGAAGGACTCTGACTGAGGCCGAAAGGACTCACACCGTGGGTTGTGGACTCCCTTGCCACCAATGGGTGCCTTTCGTCTGTTCTGTTCACCTTTCGATGCTCTGTGAAATGAACCCCATTTTCCTTGATTCGGCTGAGTTTGTTTTGTTGTTTATCCAGTCACCCAGTCTTGGGTTTAAGCAGGAATGTGTGGGCCCTGTGAGGACAACTTTTTTCCAGTCTCTGCCTCACCTGCTGTATACGCCGATAGTTTAATATTTCTTCTAATCACCTTTATGATCCCAGAAAGAGTTCCCAGAAGCAGCCAGAGTTCTCACTGATGTGAGCTCTCTGGGTTAGAGTTCTACACCTTCCTTAAGAACTGTGTGCTCACAGCTAAACTGAAGGTGTTTTTGCTTTGTTGATGGTGAAGGGGGTAATTTGGAAATGTTGATAGTGCTCCTGGGTCAGGAACGGCCTACACGTTGTAGCCACTTTGATTTAGTATTTGACATTGCATAGGACATGCTGAGCTGGATGTGTAGAATTTCCACCCTAAAATAACATTTTTTAACTTATCTGGCCTTTGTGTCATTTCCAAGAGATTTTTCACATTTAGCAAAAGAGAAACCATTTGTGGTCGCCAAAGGAGAAGCTTTACAACCTAACTGCAGACATGCAGCTACCTATGTCCAGAACCAGTCTTGGTTCAATCTACAAAAATCGCTTATATTTTTAACGTCTTGAAGGTTTAATTTTAACAATAATATTAGCTGTTCAGTTTCAGTGGAATCCATTTATCTGGCTCGTTATAAGAAACTGTTGTCTCATTCAAAAAAATTTTCAGCACCCAATCATTAGGAAGTAGCCTAGAAAACTATGCATATTTCTCCCCTCCACCCAAAAATGGATTATGAATGTTGGTTTCTATGTAATGTGTTAGTTACAATCTATTATGGATAATGCTTAGGGAAAATCTAAACAAAGCATCTTTGGTTAGATCCAAAGGTTTTGTTTTGAAAAACAAAGCCTGGGCGTTGGTGGCAATCAATTTAATCCCTACACTTGGGAGGCAGAAGCAGGCTGGTCTTAATGAGTTCAAGGTCAGCCTGGTCTACAGAGCAAGTTTCCAGACAGGTTCTATTGCTACTCAGAAACCCTGGCTCAAAAACCCACAATGGTGAAATAGAAGGAGACAGAGACAGAGAGAAGAGAGGTAAAATGAAAAAAAATAAAAAAGATTATTGATCCAGTTTTTAGCACCTATTTCTTTTAAGTGTTTTGCATTGGTTTAGTATTGTATACTGTATACAAATTTTGTATATTGATACAAATTTGTGGTCAATTTTAGTAAAACATGCTCTACATACATTTCCATTCTTGTCTGAGCTATTGTACCTCTACAGCTCATTTAATATAAATTAATATAAATTTCTAGACTTTGAAAATTCTTATGATCAATTAACTGTTTAATATAATAAAGAAATATAGGTTAGTAGTTAATCATCTAGTACAATTGAACTCATAGTCATACTAGGTATATTTTCAAGATGAAACAAAGATATAATTTAGAAGGATAGGTCATTTTCAAACACTTCAGAGATCTACAGAATATGGCAATTAAAATGTTTTAATAACCTTGGTTGTTCTCTGATGTGGGAAGGTCATATGTCTATCTGTTGCTTTCATTGAATAATTAATAAAGAAACTGCTTGGCCTGAAAGGTCAGACGTAGGTGGGAGGAGTAGACAGAACAGAATGCTGGGAAGAAGGGAAGTGAGCCTGACCCCATGCCTCTCCTCTCCAGGGCAGCCGCCATGGAGCCAGCTGCCAGGTCAGACGTGCTGAATCTTTCCCAGTAAGCCACCACATGTTGGTGCAACACAGATTATTAGAAATGGGTTAATCAAGATGGGAGATTAGGTAATAAGAGGCTAGAACTATCGGTCCAAGCACTGTTTACAAGAATACAGTTTGTGTGTTGTTATTTCGGGGCATAAGCTGGCCAGGCGGCTGGGAGCAAGGCGGCAGGCTCACAGCCCAGAGTTCCTTGTATACTTCTCTTTGTGACAATGAGACATGTCTGCTTCTTGCCTCCGCAATCTTCTTCTGAGAAGATAATGGACATGGAAGAAACTGCACATGGAGTTTACTTTCTCTGTGGCAAAAAGGAAGCCATCGGGCAAAAAATGCCCTTGTCTCAACTGCCTACATGACATTGTCCTAAAGACAAGCAGGACACAGAATATCCTCCCTCAAAGAAAAGCCTGTCGAATATGCTAGGCCTGAAGGCTGAAGATGGATGCCCCGATGCTACCAGAAACTCGGTTTGGGTTACTGTACGGGCAGACAGTCGTTTTCTGTCATTGCATGGTTTGGAAGTCGCCTGCTTGCACCTCCTGCTTACTCAGTTCCTGTTATTTCCTTCTTGGGTCTCTGAGGGAGTTGAGGATTTGATAGCTACAGCTCTAGTTTTCCAGAAAAAGAAAGCAAATTACGATAGAAAATCAATTAGGGAGAAAACTTTGAACCCAATTAGATAGGATAGAGGTGAAATCTTTCTCTGAATTTGTCAAACACAATTGGATGGGGCATTGTTGATGTATTTATTGCCTGTACTTATTGTATATGCTCATATTGGTTATAGCCTTCTCTTTTCTCTTAGATAGAAAGTGGGAAAATAGTGACATTTCAATAGTATTTTAATAAATAAAGATTAGCTAAAGATCTGAGAGTAAAAGAGTGCCATGGATCAGCCTAATGAGCGGATTTGAAACACACACCTTTAATCCCAGTAGCCACACCCTAACACACACTCTAATCCCATTGGTCCCACCCCTAGAGGAGAATATAAAAAGGCATGGAGACCCCTCTCAGACACAGTCTCATTGTGAGATTCCTGGATTGGCAGCACGGACTAGCACAAAGGAAAGGAAGGAGAGGGTGGGCCGGACAAGCAGAAGTGTCGGTGGACTAGATAGCCACGCGACCAGGAGTGAGCTTCGCATCATACCCTTTAGGCAAGCACCTAACCCAAGCACCCAGCAAATAAACCCGAGTGGTTCTTGTCAGCTCAGATTCAGCAAACATGGCGGCAGCGTCCGCGAGAGGAGACCTGAGGTCCATCTCCTTTGATTCTCAGGACCTGAAGATGGATGCACAGTCAGGGGGGGAAGTGGTGCTAATAAGAACCCCCAAGTTGTCTCTAAATGAGCGCTTTACTAGTCTGCTGGAGAACAAACAGTCCACGCCAGCGACTATTCGGGCTTCGCTGCAGCAGCAGCTGCAAGGCAGCGCCAGAAACAGAAGACTGGCCCAGCAGATGGAGAATAGACCCTCCGTCCAGGCAGCATTAAAACTTAAGCAGCGCCTGGATAACAAGAGGAACATCCAGGCTCCCTTAGGCCTACCCAGAGGTGACCTGTCCAGGGGAGCGATTGGAGTACAAGGCCTACCCAAAATCCAGGGAGGCTTTCGCCAAGGACGAGGAAGTGGAAGAGGAAGAGGAAGGGGAGGACTACGTGGGGGACTTGCCACCAGAAGCCTGCCAAGGGGCGGGTTGTCATTCCAATGTCGAAGCCCGCTCCTCCGAAGTTACCAAGACTTTGCTGCCCCACAAATGGACTCAAGAGGTGGTGCTGTTCCAGGTCGTGGAGGTCCTGGGAGAAGGGGCCGAGGGCATGCAGCTAGAGGTGGTGGTGGAATCGGTGGTAGAGGTCTGGCTGTGATAGGTTGGGGAAGAGGGAACTTTGGATGCCGTGATGGAGGCAGAGGTGCCCGCACTCGCCCTGCATTGACCAAGGAGCAGCTGGACAAAGAACTGGATGCATACATGTCCAACACTAGAGCACGCCTGGATGATGAGGTGGATGCCTACATGGCAGAGGCAGATTCTGAAACTGAAGCCTGCCTGGATGCTGAGTTCGATGCCTACATGGCAGAGGCAGATTCAGAAACTGAAGCCTGCCTGGATGCTGAGTTCGATGCCTACATGGCAGAGGCAGATTCAGAAACTGAAGCCTGCCTGGATGCTGAGTTCGATGCCTACATGGCAGAGGAGGATTCAGAAACTGAAGCCTGCCTGGATGCTGAGTTGGATGTCTACATGGCAGAGGCAGATTCTGAAACTGAAGCCTGCCTGGATGCTGAGTTGGATGTCTACATGGTAGAGGCAGATTCAGAAACTGAAGGCTGCCTGCCTGCCTCTTAGACTCTCTGGAAATCACCACAGGTGTGCCTATGAAGAAATAGCCTTGAGCACCCATGAGAAGGACTCTGACTGAGGCCGAAAGGACTCACACCGTGGGTTGTGGACTCCCTTGCCACCAATGGGTGCCTTTCGTCTGTTCTGTTCACCTTTCGATGCTCTGTGAAATGAACCCCATTTTCCTTGATTCGGCTGAGTTTGTTTTGTTGTTTATCCAGTCACCCAGTCTTGGGTTTAAGCAGGAATGTGTGGGCCCTGTGAGGACAACTTTTTTCCAGTCTCTGCCTCACCTGCTGTATACGCCGATAGTTTAATATTTCTTCTAATCACCTTTATGATCCCAGAAAGAGTTCCCAGAAGCAGCCAGAGTTCTCACTGATGTGAGCTCTCTGGGTTAGAGTTCTACACCTTCCTTAAGAACTGTGTGCTCACAGCTAAACTGAAGGTGTTTTTGCTTTGTTGATGGTGAAGGGGGTAATTTGGAAATGTTGATAGTGCTCCTGGGTCAGGAACGGCCTACACGTTGTAGCCACTTTGATTTAGTATTTGACATTGCATAGGACATGCTGAGCTGGATGTGTAGAATTTCCACCCTAAAATAACATTTTTTAACTTATCTGGCCTTTGTGTCATTTCCAAGAGATTTTTCACATTTAGCAAAAGAGAAACCATTTGTGGTCGCCAAAGGAGAAGCTTTACAACCTAACTGCAGACATGCAGCTACCTATGTCCAGAACCAGTCTTGGTTCAATCTACAAAAATCGCTTATATTTTTAACGTCTTGAAGGTTTAATTTTAACAATAATATTAGCTGTTCAGTTTCAGTGGAATCCATTTATCTGGCTCGTTATAAGAAACTGTTGTCTCATTCAAAAAAATTTTCAGCACCCAATCATTAGGAAGTAGCCTAGAAAACTATGCATATTTCTCCCCTCCACCCAAAAATGGATTATGAATGTTGGTTTCTATGTAATGTGTTAGTTACAATCTATTATGGATAATGCTTAGGGAAAATCTAAACAAAGCATCTTTGGTTAGATCCAAAGGTTTTGTTTTGAAAAACAAAGCCTGGGCGTTGGTGGCAATCAATTTAATCCCTACACTTGGGAGGCAGAAGCAGGCTGGTCTTAATGAGTTCAAGGTCAGCCTGGTCTACAGAGCAAGTTTCCAGACAGGTTCTATTGCTACTCAGAAACCCTGGCTCAAAAACCCACAATGGTGAAATAGAAGGAGACAGAGACAGAGAGAAGAGAGGTAAAATGAAAAAAAATAAAAAAGATTATTGATCCAGTTTTTAGCACCTATTTCTTTTAAGTGTTTTGCATTGGTTTAGTATTGTATACTGTATACAAATTTTGTATATTGATACAAATTTGTGGTCAATTTTAGTAAAACATGCTCTACATACATTTCCATTCTTGTCTGAGCTATTGTACCTCTACAGCTCATTTAATATAAATTAATATAAATTTCTAGACTTTGAAAATTCTTATGATCAATTAACTGTTTAATATAATAAAGAAATATAGGTTAGTAGTTAATCATCTAGTACAATTGAACTCATAGTCATACTAGGTATATTTTCAAGATGAAACAAAGATATAATTTAGAAGGATAGGTCATTTTCAAACACTTCAGAGATCTACAGAATATGGCAATTAAAATGTTTTAATAACCTTGGTTGTTCTCTGATGTGGGAAGGTCATATGTCTATCTGTTGCTTTCATTGAATAATTAATAAAGAAACTGCTTGGCCTGAAAGGTCAGACGTAGGTGGGAGGAGTAGACAGAACAGAATGCTGGGAAGAAGGGAAGTGAGCCTGACCCCATGCCTCTCCTCTCCAGGGCAGCCGCCATGGAGCCAGCTGCCAGGTCAGACGTGCTGAATCTTTCCCAGTAAGCCACCACATGTTGGTGCAACACAGATTATTAGAAATGGGTTAATCAAGATGGGAGATTAGGTAATAAGAGGCTAGAACTATCGGTCCAAGCACTGTTTACAAGAATACAGTTTGTGTGTTGTTATTTCGGGGCATAAGCTGGCCAGGCGGCTGGGAGCAAGGCGGCAGGCTCACAGCCCAGAGTTCCTTGTATACTTCTCTTTGTGACAATGAGACATGTCTGCTTCTTGCCTCCGCAATCTTCTTCTGAGAAGATAATGGACATGGAAGAAACTGCACATGGAGTTTACTTTCTCTGTGGCAAAAAGGAAGCCATCGGGCAAAAAATGCCCTTGTCTCAACTGCCTACATGACATTGTCCTAAAGACAAGCAGGACACAGAATATCCTCCCTCAAAGAAAAGCCTGTCGAATATGCTAGGCCTGAAGGCTGAAGATGGATGCCCCGATGCTACCAGAAACTCGGTTTGGGTTACTGTACGGGCAGACAGTCGTTTTCTGTCATTGCATGGTTTGGAAGTCGCCTGCTTGCACCTCCTGCTTACTCAGTTCCTGTTATTTCCTTCTTGGGTCTCTGAGGGAGTTGAGGATTTGATAGCTACAGCTCTAGTTTTCCAGAAAAAGAAAGCAAATTACGATAGAAAATCAATTAGGGAGAAAACTTTGAACCCAATTAGATAGGATAGAGGTGAAATCTTTCTCTGAATTTGTCAAACACAATTGGATGGGGCATTGTTGATGTATTTATTGCCTGTACTTATTGTATATGCTCATATTGGTTATAGCCTTCTCTTTTCTCTTAGATAGAAAGTGGGAAAATAGTGACATTTCAATAGTATTTTAATAAATAAAGATTAGCTAAAGATCTGAGAGTAAAAGAGTGCCATGGATCAGCCTAATGAGCGGATTTGAAACACACACCTTTAATCCCAGTAGCCACACCCTAACACACACTCTAATCCCATTGGTCCCACCCCTAGAGGAGAATATAAAAAGGCATGGAGACCCCTCTCAGACACAGTCTCATTGTGAGATTCCTGGATTGGCAGCACGGACTAGCACAAAGGAAAGGAAGGAGAGGGTGGGCCGGACAAGCAGAAGTGTCGGTGGACTAGATAGCCACGCGACCAGGAGTGAGCTTCGCATCATACCCTTTAGGCAAGCACCTAACCCAAGCACCCAGCAAATAAACCCGAGTGGTTCTTGTCAGCTCAGATTCAGCAAACATGGCGGCAGCGTCCGCGAGAGGAGACCTGAGGTCCATCTCCTTTGATTCTCAGGACCTGAAGATGGATGCACAGTCAGGGGGGGAAGTGGTGCTAATAAGAACCCCCAAGTTGTCTCTAAATGAGCGCTTTACTAGTCTGCTGGAGAACAAACAGTCCACGCCAGCGACTATTCGGGCTTCGCTGCAGCAGCAGCTGCAAGGCAGCGCCAGAAACAGAAGACTGGCCCAGCAGATGGAGAATAGACCCTCCGTCCAGGCAGCATTAAAACTTAAGCAGCGCCTGGATAACAAGAGGAACATCCAGGCTCCCTTAGGCCTACCCAGAGGTGACCTGTCCAGGGGAGCGATTGGAGTACAAGGCCTACCCAAAATCCAGGGAGGCTTTCGCCAAGGACGAGGAAGTGGAAGAGGAAGAGGAAGGGGAGGACTACGTGGGGGACTTGCCACCAGAAGCCTGCCAAGGGGCGGGTTGTCATTCCAATGTCGAAGCCCGCTCCTCCGAAGTTACCAAGACTTTGCTGCCCCACAAATGGACTCAAGAGGTGGTGCTGTTCCAGGTCGTGGAGGTCCTGGGAGAAGGGGCCGAGGGCATGCAGCTAGAGGTGGTGGTGGAATCGGTGGTAGAGGTCTGGCTGTGATAGGTTGGGGAAGAGGGAACTTTGGATGCCGTGATGGAGGCAGAGGTGCCCGCACTCGCCCTGCATTGACCAAGGAGCAGCTGGACAAAGAACTGGATGCATACATGTCCAACACTAGAGCACGCCTGGATGATGAGGTGGATGCCTACATGGCAGAGGCAGATTCTGAAACTGAAGCCTGCCTGGATGCTGAGTTCGATGCCTACATGGCAGAGGCAGATTCAGAAACTGAAGCCTGCCTGGATGCTGAGTTCGATGCCTACATGGCAGAGGCAGATTCAGAAACTGAAGCCTGCCTGGATGCTGAGTTCGATGCCTACATGGCAGAGGAGGATTCAGAAACTGAAGCCTGCCTGGATGCTGAGTTGGATGTCTACATGGCAGAGGCAGATTCTGAAACTGAAGCCTGCCTGGATGCTGAGTTGGATGTCTACATGGTAGAGGCAGATTCAGAAACTGAAGGCTGCCTGCCTGCCTCTTAGACTCTCTGGAAATCACCACAGGTGTGCCTATGAAGAAATAGCCTTGAGCACCCATGAGAAGGACTCTGACTGAGGCCGAAAGGACTCACACCGTGGGTTGTGGACTCCCTTGCCACCAATGGGTGCCTTTCGTCTGTTCTGTTCACCTTTCGATGCTCTGTGAAATGAACCCCATTTTCCTTGATTCGGCTGAGTTTGTTTTGTTGTTTATCCAGTCACCCAGTCTTGGGTTTAAGCAGGAATGTGTGGGCCCTGTGAGGACAACTTTTTTCCAGTCTCTGCCTCACCTGCTGTATACGCCGATAGTTTAATATTTCTTCTAATCACCTTTATGATCCCAGAAAGAGTTCCCAGAAGCAGCCAGAGTTCTCACTGATGTGAGCTCTCTGGGTTAGAGTTCTACACCTTCCTTAAGAACTGTGTGCTCACAGCTAAACTGAAGGTGTTTTTGCTTTGTTGATGGTGAAGGGGGTAATTTGGAAATGTTGATAGTGCTCCTGGGTCAGGAACGGCCTACACGTTGTAGCCACTTTGATTTAGTATTTGACATTGCATAGGACATGCTGAGCTGGATGTGTAGAATTTCCACCCTAAAATAACATTTTTTAACTTATCTGGCCTTTGTGTCATTTCCAAGAGATTTTTCACATTTAGCAAAAGAGAAACCATTTGTGGTCGCCAAAGGAGAAGCTTTACAACCTAACTGCAGACATGCAGCTACCTATGTCCAGAACCAGTCTTGGTTCAATCTACAAAAATCGCTTATATTTTTAACGTCTTGAAGGTTTAATTTTAACAATAATATTAGCTGTTCAGTTTCAGTGGAATCCATTTATCTGGCTCGTTATAAGAAACTGTTGTCTCATTCAAAAAAATTTTCAGCACCCAATCATTAGGAAGTAGCCTAGAAAACTATGCATATTTCTCCCCTCCACCCAAAAATGGATTATGAATGTTGGTTTCTATGTAATGTGTTAGTTACAATCTATTATGGATAATGCTTAGGGAAAATCTAAACAAAGCATCTTTGGTTAGATCCAAAGGTTTTGTTTTGAAAAACAAAGCCTGGGCGTTGGTGGCAATCAATTTAATCCCTACACTTGGGAGGCAGAAGCAGGCTGGTCTTAATGAGTTCAAGGTCAGCCTGGTCTACAGAGCAAGTTTCCAGACAGGTTCTATTGCTACTCAGAAACCCTGGCTCAAAAACCCACAATGGTGAAATAGAAGGAGACAGAGACAGAGAGAAGAGAGGTAAAATGAAAAAAAATAAAAAAGATTATTGATCCAGTTTTTAGCACCTATTTCTTTTAAGTGTTTTGCATTGGTTTAGTATTGTATACTGTATACAAATTTTGTATATTGATACAAATTTGTGGTCAATTTTAGTAAAACATGCTCTACATACATTTCCATTCTTGTCTGAGCTATTGTACCTCTACAGCTCATTTAATATAAATTAATATAAATTTCTAGACTTTGAAAATTCTTATGATCAATTAACTGTTTAATATAATAAAGAAATATAGGTTAGTAGTTAATCATCTAGTACAATTGAACTCATAGTCATACTAGGTATATTTTCAAGATGAAACAAAGATATAATTTAGAAGGATAGGTCATTTTCAAACACTTCAGAGATCTACAGAATATGGCAATTAAAATGTTTTAATAACCTTGGTTGTTCTCTGATGTGGGAAGGTCATATGTCTATCTGTTGCTTTCATTGAATAATTAATAAAGAAACTGCTTGGCCTGAAAGGTCAGACGTAGGTGGGAGGAGTAGACAGAACAGAATGCTGGGAAGAAGGGAAGTGAGCCTGACCCCATGCCTCTCCTCTCCAGGGCAGCCGCCATGGAGCCAGCTGCCAGGTCAGACGTGCTGAATCTTTCCCAGTAAGCCACCACATGTTGGTGCAACACAGATTATTAGAAATGGGTTAATCAAGATGGGAGATTAGGTAATAAGAGGCTAGAACTATCGGTCCAAGCACTGTTTACAAGAATACAGTTTGTGTGTTGTTATTTCGGGGCATAAGCTGGCCAGGCGGCTGGGAGCAAGGCGGCAGGCTCACAGCCCAGAGTTCCTTGTATACTTCTCTTTGTGACAATGAGACATGTCTGCTTCTTGCCTCCGCAATCTTCTTCTGAGAAGATAATGGACATGGAAGAAACTGCACATGGAGTTTACTTTCTCTGTGGCAAAAAGGAAGCCATCGGGCAAAAAATGCCCTTGTCTCAACTGCCTACATGACATTGTCCTAAAGACAAGCAGGACACAGAATATCCTCCCTCAAAGAAAAGCCTGTCGAATATGCTAGGCCTGAAGGCTGAAGATGGATGCCCCGATGCTACCAGAAACTCGGTTTGGGTTACTGTACGGGCAGACAGTCGTTTTCTGTCATTGCATGGTTTGGAAGTCGCCTGCTTGCACCTCCTGCTTACTCAGTTCCTGTTATTTCCTTCTTGGGTCTCTGAGGGAGTTGAGGATTTGATAGCTACAGCTCTAGTTTTCCAGAAAAAGAAAGCAAATTACGATAGAAAATCAATTAGGGAGAAAACTTTGAACCCAATTAGATAGGATAGAGGTGAAATCTTTCTCTGAATTTGTCAAACACAATTGGATGGGGCATTGTTGATGTATTTATTGCCTGTACTTATTGTATATGCTCATATTGGTTATAGCCTTCTCTTTTCTCTTAGATAGAAAGTGGGAAAATAGTGACATTTCAATAGTATTTTAATAAATAAAGATTAGCTAAAGATCTGAGAGTAAAAGAGTGCCATGGATCAGCCTAATGAGCGGATTTGAAACACACACCTTTAATCCCAGTAGCCACACCCTAACACACACTCTAATCCCATTGGTCCCACCCCTAGAGGAGAATATAAAAAGGCATGGAGACCCCTCTCAGACACAGTCTCATTGTGAGATTCCTGGATTGGCAGCACGGACTAGCACAAAGGAAAGGAAGGAGAGGGTGGGCCGGACAAGCAGAAGTGTCGGTGGACTAGATAGCCACGCGACCAGGAGTGAGCTTCGCATCATACCCTTTAGGCAAGCACCTAACCCAAGCACCCAGCAAATAAACCCGAGTGGTTCTTGTCAGCTCAGATTCAGCAAACATGGCGGCAGCGTCCGCGAGAGGAGACCTGAGGTCCATCTCCTTTGATTCTCAGGACCTGAAGATGGATGCACAGTCAGGGGGGGAAGTGGTGCTAATAAGAACCCCCAAGTTGTCTCTAAATGAGCGCTTTACTAGTCTGCTGGAGAACAAACAGTCCACGCCAGCGACTATTCGGGCTTCGCTGCAGCAGCAGCTGCAAGGCAGCGCCAGAAACAGAAGACTGGCCCAGCAGATGGAGAATAGACCCTCCGTCCAGGCAGCATTAAAACTTAAGCAGCGCCTGGATAACAAGAGGAACATCCAGGCTCCCTTAGGCCTACCCAGAGGTGACCTGTCCAGGGGAGCGATTGGAGTACAAGGCCTACCCAAAATCCAGGGAGGCTTTCGCCAAGGACGAGGAAGTGGAAGAGGAAGAGGAAGGGGAGGACTACGTGGGGGACTTGCCACCAGAAGCCTGCCAAGGGGCGGGTTGTCATTCCAATGTCGAAGCCCGCTCCTCCGAAGTTACCAAGACTTTGCTGCCCCACAAATGGACTCAAGAGGTGGTGCTGTTCCAGGTCGTGGAGGTCCTGGGAGAAGGGGCCGAGGGCATGCAGCTAGAGGTGGTGGTGGAATCGGTGGTAGAGGTCTGGCTGTGATAGGTTGGGGAAGAGGGAACTTTGGATGCCGTGATGGAGGCAGAGGTGCCCGCACTCGCCCTGCATTGACCAAGGAGCAGCTGGACAAAGAACTGGATGCATACATGTCCAACACTAGAGCACGCCTGGATGATGAGGTGGATGCCTACATGGCAGAGGCAGATTCTGAAACTGAAGCCTGCCTGGATGCTGAGTTCGATGCCTACATGGCAGAGGCAGATTCAGAAACTGAAGCCTGCCTGGATGCTGAGTTCGATGCCTACATGGCAGAGGAGGATTCAGAAACTGAAGCCTGCCTGGATGCTGAGTTGGATGTCTACATGGCAGAGGCAGATTCTGAAACTGAAGCCTGCCTGGATGCTGAGTTGGATGTCTACATGGTAGAGGCAGATTCAGAAACTGAAGGCTGCCTGCCTGCCTCTTAGACTCTCTGGAAATCACCACAGGTGTGCCTATGAAGAAATAGCCTTGAGCACCCATGAGAAGGACTCTGACTGAGGCCGAAAGGACTCACACCGTGGGTTGTGGACTCCCTTGCCACCAATGGGTGCCTTTCGTCTGTTCTGTTCACCTTTCGATGCTCTGTGAAATGAACCCCATTTTCCTTGATTCGGCTGAGTTTGTTTTGTTGTTTATCCAGTCACCCAGTCTTGGGTTTAAGCAGGAATGTGTGGGCCCTGTGAGGACAACTTTTTTCCAGTCTCTGCCTCACCTGCTGTATACGCCGATAGTTTAATATTTCTTCTAATCACCTTTATGATCCCAGAAAGAGTTCCCAGAAGCAGCCAGAGTTCTCACTGATGTGAGCTCTCTGGGTTAGAGTTCTACACCTTCCTTAAGAACTGTGTGCTCACAGCTAAACTGAAGGTGTTTTTGCTTTGTTGATGGTGAAGGGGGTAATTTGGAAATGTTGATAGTGCTCCTGGGTCAGGAACGGCCTACACGTTGTAGCCACTTTGATTTAGTATTTGACATTGCATAGGACATGCTGAGCTGGATGTGTAGAATTTCCACCCTAAAATAACATTTTTTAACTTATCTGGCCTTTGTGTCATTTCCAAGAGATTTTTCACATTTAGCAAAAGAGAAACCATTTGTGGTCGCCAAAGGAGAAGCTTTACAACCTAACTGCAGACATGCAGCTACCTATGTCCAGAACCAGTCTTGGTTCAATCTACAAAAATCGCTTATATTTTTAACGTCTTGAAGGTTTAATTTTAACAATAATATTAGCTGTTCAGTTTCAGTGGAATCCATTTATCTGGCTCGTTATAAGAAACTGTTGTCTCATTCAAAAAAATTTTCAGCACCCAATCATTAGGAAGTAGCCTAGAAAACTATGCATATTTCTCCCCTCCACCCAAAAATGGATTATGAATGTTGGTTTCTATGTAATGTGTTAGTTACAATCTATTATGGATAATGCTTAGGGAAAATCTAAACAAAGCATCTTTGGTTAGATCCAAAGGTTTTGTTTTGAAAAACAAAGCCTGGGCGTTGGTGGCAATCAATTTAATCCCTACACTTGGGAGGCAGAAGCAGGCTGGTCTTAATGAGTTCAAGGTCAGCCTGGTCTACAGAGCAAGTTTCCAGACAGGTTCTATTGCTACTCAGAAACCCTGGCTCAAAAACCCACAATGGTGAAATAGAAGGAGACAGAGACAGAGAGAAGAGAGGTAAAATGAAAAAAAATAAAAAAGATTATTGATCCAGTTTTTAGCACCTATTTCTTTTAAGTGTTTTGCATTGGTTTAGTATTGTATACTGTATACAAATTTTGTATATTGATACAAATTTGTGGTCAATTTTAGTAAAACATGCTCTACATACATTTCCATTCTTGTCTGAGCTATTGTACCTCTACAGCTCATTTAATATAAATTAATATAAATTTCTAGACTTTGAAAATTCTTATGATCAATTAACTGTTTAATATAATAAAGAACTATAGGTTAGTAGTTAATCACCTAGTACAATTGAACTCATAGTCATACTAGGTATATTTTCAAGGTCAAACAAAGATATAATTTAGATGGATAGGTCATGTTCAAAGACTTCAGAGATTTACAGAATATGGCAATTAAAATGTTTTAATAACCAAATTGTTCTTTTTTGTGACAATGAGACATGGCTGCTTCTTGCAGCAGCAATCCACTTTAGAGTAGATAATGGACATGGAAGAAACTCCACATGGAGTTTACTCTTTGTGGCAAAAAGAAACCCACCTGTCAAGAAAATGCCCTTGTCTCGACAGCTGACATGACATTGTCCTAAAGACAAGCAGAACATTGAATATCCTGCTTCACAGAAAAGCCTGTCACATGTGCTAGTCCTGAAGGCTGAGGATGGATGCCCCAATGCTGCCCAGGAACTCAGTTTGGGTGACTGTCTGGGCAGACAGCTGAATTCTATCATTCCATGATTTGGAATTCGCCTGCTTGCACCTCCTGCTTACTCAGTTCCTGTTATTTCCTTCTTGGGTCTCTAAGGGAGTTGAGGATTTGATAGCTATAGTTCTAGTTTTCCAGACGCCGATAGCAAATTATGATAGAAAGTCAATTTGGGAGAAGACATTGAACCCAAGTAGATAGGATAGATGTGAAATATTTGTTCTCAATTTGTCAAATGGAAATTTCTAAACATTGTTTATGTATTTAATTCCTGTACATATTGTATATAGTCATTGTACTTATTGTATATAATTTTCTTATATTTTTTAGCCCTTTTTTAGACTAAAAGTGAATATGCAGTGACATTTCAATTTTTTTTTTTTACTAATTAAAGGTTACCTGAAGATCTTAGGGTAAAACAGTGCCACTGATCAGCCTTATAGACCAGGTTATGGTAACACACACCTTTAATCCCTGTTGTCAGTATAACACACACCTTTAATCCCTGTGGTGCATTCTCTTAATCTCAGTCTTAGAATGGAATATAAGATGGGAGAGACCTCTCTCAGACACACAGTGTCAAAATGAGTTTTTTTTTTTAATGTTAGGTTGCCATTTCAGACTGAAATATATGTTCTAGCCAGTTGCTCTCTTTTGCATTTTGGAATTTGAGGTTGAACCCCATTTTATGACCTTGAGTTTTTATTAATCTTGTTTCAAACTAATGTGCATACAAGTGTTTTGCCTTTGTTTTTGCACCACATGCTTGCAGTTCCCGAGCAGGCCAGAAGAAGCGAGTCAGATTCCCTGAACTAAAAGTATAGACATTTCAACCAGTCATGTAACTGGAAATCAACCCTGGGTCCTCTGTAAGAACAGCCAGTGCTCTTAACCCCTGAACCACCTCTTAGCCCCTAAGATCATTTTTGTTGTTGTTGCTATTTTGTTTTCAGTGAGCATAGTTTGCAGTTTTCAGAGTACAAATTTTTTTAAAATACATATTTATTTATTTATTATTATGTATACAATATTCTTTCTGCATGTATGCCTGAAGGCCAGAAGAGGGCACCAGACCTCATTACAGATGGTTATGAGCCACCATGTGGTTGTTAGGAATTGAACTCAGGACCTTTGGAAGAGCAGGCAATGCTCTTAACCGCTGAGCCATCTCTCCAGCCCCCCAGAGTACAAATTTATAATTTTTTTTGGTCTAACTCATCACTAAGTATTTTACTCATTTGAATGCTTCTTTGAACTATCATCTTAAGTTCCTTTTCTGGTTGTTAGAGTGTTGGAGGGCAGGGCTTGGTCGCACGTGCCTTTAATCCCAGCACTTTGGAGGCAGAGGCAGGCAAATCTCTGTGAGTTCAAGTTCAGCCTGGACTATCAAGTGAGACACAGGACAAATGTAGCTACACAGAGAAAGCCTGTCTCCAAAAGGAAAAAAACAAAAACAAAAACAAAAAAGAAAGAGTGAGAAAGACAGACTGGAAATTTTTAGAGGGAGACATCCTGTGTCCACCTCTGTCTTCCATCTGCACTAACACGTTAATACATGTATGTACATGTATGTACAGGCACCTTTACAAGCATTCCACAGGCATACATTCATGCAAAAAAGAAAACACTGTGATGAATTAAAGAAGCCGAACACAAATGCTATGTGATTCTACTTACAGAACTTTCTGGAATCAGCAGATTCATACAGAGAGCACTAGGGTCTAGGAAGGCCTGGGGGAGGGTGGAATGGACAGTTACCGCTTTATGGATAGACAGTGTACTTGGGGTAGAGAAAAGGGGCTGTCAAAGGAAGTGGTGACGACTGCACCATAGCTTGAGATCAGTCTCAGCCAATCATACATGTAGAATGATTAAAGAGAAAATTTATGTTTATGCATTTTACTACAACAACGTTTAATGAGTACCGGAAAAGGAAAACAAAAGATTTAACAGTGGTAGGTCAGACGGGTTGCCATTGCTGTGAAGAAATACTTGGGAAATTTAAAGGACAGAAATTGGATTTGGGCTTTGGTTGGGAGGTTCCAGTTCATGGTATCTTGGCTTCATTGTGTTTAGACATGTGGGTACACAGTGTTGGGGTACATCGTGATGGGACACACAGCGTATGCTGGAGGGGAAACACCTGGTAGAGCCTACCGCTTACCTCCTGAAGGCCTGGGAGCGACCAACACTGGCAGACAGCATCTACTTGCTGGGTCATCTCACTGTGTATTTCAATAAGGACACAAGAGTCTCCACCTCCACCCTTTTGACTGCACATTAAATGGCCATGTGTGTTTTAATTTTTATCCTCTTGCAACTCTGTATTCACTGGGCTCTCTTTGCTCGGACGTGTTTGTTTTCATTGGCCCACCAGCAGCAAATTCCTGCAGTATTATAAGCATGCGGCATTGCTGCCGTTGGGTTAGCCAGCACCGTTCCATCTGCGAGGAAGGAGCCCCACAGTATTCTCTCATGAGTCACTCCGCTACGGGTGCCAAAACCAATCAAACCGGTGCCAAATGCAAGAAGTCACCAGAAGACTCTCGGCAATTTACAGTGTTTTTATAGGGAAGGGGAAATGGAGTGGGGAGGGGTACATTTGCATATTCTTTCTTCTTTTTTTCTTGTCTGCTGGTGATCTTCATAAATTATAGTCATTATGGGACTGAAAAGGTAACTCAACAGGTAAGAATGTATACTCTTCCGGCAAAAGACCTAGAACAGTCCCTGGCACCCATGTCGGGTGGCTCATAATGGCCTATAATTCCAGTTTCAGAGACTCCTATGCTCACTTCCGGACTCCCCCATCCTCCTCCCCGTCCTGCTTCCCTGCCTTAGCTTCTCGGAGGAGCTGAGTTGTCTTTTCCTTATAGCTTTTGATACTGTTTCTTTTCTTTGTCTTTGTAATACTGTTTTTTATACTATTTCTTTTGTCTCTTCTACAATGTCTCTCAGAGAGATTTTTGTTGTATCTATTTGAAGCCCTAAATTCATCTTGTGTTTGGGTGTCTACTTTCTCTAAAATTGGAAACTTTTCTGTTATGATTTCTGTTAAGAGATTCTCTATCCTTCTATCTCAGCTTTTTCTCCTATTCTGTAGATTCTAATCATCTCCCAGAATTCTCGGACATTCTGGTAATGTTGCTTTTTTTTCCTTTATCATTATTTGAATATAGGATGCTTTTGTCCATGTCTTCCATCTGATATTATTTCCACTGTTGGGCTGAGTCTATTAGCAATTCTTTCCATTATAGTTTTTACTTGAATCATTGAGGTTTTTTGCAATCCTTTTCTTTACATTTCTAATTTTTTCTTTCTTTTCTTTTTGAATTTTTTGGTTGGTTTTTCCAAAAGGGTCTCTCTATCTAACTCTCTGGCTGGTCTGGAACTTGCTATGTAGCCCAAGTTAGCCTTGACCTTGCAGTGTCTTAGTTAGGGTTTCTATTGCTGCAATGAAACACTCACCAGATAGCAAACTAGGAAGTGAAGAGTTTATTTGGCTTACAGTTCTGTATCTCTGTTCATTGGGGAAGGAAGTCCAGACAAAAGCGCAAACAGTGTAGGATCCTGGAGACAGGAGCTGATGCAGAGCCCCTGAATGGTGCTGCTTTCTGGCTTGCTCCCTATGGCTTGCTCAGGCTATTTTCTTATAGAACCCAGGACCACCAGCCCAGGGGTGGCCCTAACCACAGTGGGCTGATCACTAATTGTAATTTTATGGAAGCATTTTCTCAACTGAAGTTCTCCCTTCTGATATGACTCTAGGTTGTGTCAAGTTGGCAAAAATCTAGCCAAGACACACGGAGATCCTCCTGTCTCTGCCTCCAAAGCACAGGGATTAAAGGCATGCACCACAATGATCGGCCTTTCTTAAACCTCAAGGTCCTCGCTGAACTTTTCTTGCATGTTGTTAATTGCCATCTGTGTTCCTGGCTTTCTTCTGTGGGTCCTGCACTGATTCCCTTACTTCTGTCTTTAACTTGTTTGAATTGAATCATCTTCTGTGCTAAGTCAAGCAATCCAGTCGCAGAGACACCGCTGTGATTTCTCTCACATGTGAAATCAATGTGTATCTTTAAGGTTCTTAGCGATAGTACTATACACTATTCTCTAACCCCATGGACAAGAGCGAGGGAAACGTCAGCATGGACAGTGAGGGAATGTTCAGGAAGAGGTTGGAGCATTTGGGAGATGCAATGCTGGCTACCCAGAGTCAAGGCGATGTAGGTGGGGGAAGGTGGCAGTGGGAGGCATTGATCAGATTACAACGTGTCAGCTGTGGAATAAGGAAAGCAGATAACTGTGGGAGCAGGTAACCACACTTAAGACAGCACTGTATACCTGAATCTAAGATGCTAGATTTTCATTACACCACACACATACAAAATAAGAAAATAGTGTGACATGAGTGATGGGTATGTTGTTTAGTTTGACTGGAGTGATTATTTGAAAATAATCCAGGCAGTGGTGGTTTACACTTTTAATCTCAGCACTTGGGAGGCAGAGGCAGATGCATCTCAGTGAGTTCGAGGTCAATCTGGTCTACAGAGTTCCAGGATAGCCAGGGATACACAGAGAAACCTTGCCTCTAACCACCCTCTTCCCCCCAAAAAAAGAAAAAAAAAATGTTGCATAGCTAATCACTAATGGTCACTTAATATATAAAAACAGGGTTTTCATATATAAGATAAGGTTTTAAAATTCCTTATTACAATAGAACATATGTATTCGGTCTTGTTCTGTAAAATCCTTCCAAAGGGTGAGAGGGGAAGAGAGAGACAAGAAGGTAGAGAAAGATGGAGATCTAGGGGTCCAGACTATGTGGGAGCATCACAGACCTTGGAGCTGAGAGGCTGCTTCGGTCGGTGTGCCAGTGGCCAGGGCTTCAGCCTGTGTGGCAATGGGCAAGGGCTTCAATTCATGTGGCAATGGTAGGGGCCAGGTTTCAGAGGTGCTCCTTCCCACAAAGAGGGAGACACACAGATAGCCACTGACCAAGCCAAACTAAACAAAACTTTCTCTTCAAATAAGAGCATTTTGCAAGCTGACCTGAATTGGCTCTACGCTTTGTTGTAAATCAGATTCCTGGCTGAACCTAGGCTCAGTATGTGGTGACCTTACACAGGGACCTTTTGTTCATACCTATTTTGTCTATATTGTATCTTTTGTTAAATATATGTCTATACGAATAATGTTTAAGTTTTCCACAGTGAACAGTAGATTTTCATGCAGTAATCTTTGAAGTTTCCAGGAAGAAAATGGGGCCTCACAACAATGAGTCTACCTGGTTGATATGACCTCATGATGCTGGTAGTGCTACTTTAAGACTGATTTGGGGTACTAGCTGCTCAAGATGGCTCCAACTTGGTTAGCTGAAATGATAAACCTTCTTACACCATTCTGGCCAGAACTCCAAATAGGAAACTCAGAAAAACCCTATCGACTCTTCAGAGACCATTTGCAATTATACCAGACAATAATCTTGAAACTTAACTATCATTTTACTTTTACAGGATCCCATAGAAAGAACATTACCCCCATGACAGCTGGAAGTAATTCTAAAAGAAGATGCCCCCTCTCCCAACAAAATTTGTCCATAGGATTAAGGACATCATTTAGGGGTTGATTATTACTGGTATAGGGGTGGGGGTTGGGGTGAAATTATGTAGGCTCAGAGATCTCTTTTTAAAAAAAAAAGGGAAAATTGAATGGGATAGTAGATTAGTGTAAGCTTACTCACACTAATAATAATAATAGTGAGTAATAGAGTGAATACTTGTGAGCTATTATTTACAGACAATATACATTGATATAGATTCTTGTATATTGATACAGGTTCGAATTATATTTGCTATCTTAAATATGCTCCTATTTCTGTTTATAATATTTGTACACCTATGCAAAGTTATTTTGTCAGAATGTATGCATGTTTGTTTCTACCTCTGTTTAAGACATTTTGTATATTGATACAATTTTGGGATATATTTATCATATAGCATTATACATTTCTACCTCTGATACAGATACTTGTACATTGTTTACATTTTAAGATCATTGTCCTCAATTGCTACACAGTTGCTTAAAGATTGTTTAATATTCTAATATGAAGTCTTAAAGTTATAAAGGTATTAAGTATTATTATGGGCCAATAGTCATTCATGTTTGTCATACTTATAGTAAGACTAATCAGGTTCTTTAGATACCTAGAGATTGTATTCTGCGTAGATAGATAATCTTGAACCACTTCAAAGAGCTATAGAACATGTCATTTGCATGACTTGGAGTTCTATTCATGTGAGACAGGACTGCGTTTCTGGACTCCACCCTACCTTTGGATGTCTCCTCGGTAAGATAATAAATTTTCCCATTACTTCACATAGTGTAAATCGAAGTTTTGAATTTACTCAAATGGTCTGTCAGTTACTCTAGGCCTTAGTCAAAGTTGATTGCTCCAATGTTGCAAATGAGACTTTGGGTGATTGCTCAGGCAGCCACCTGTCTCTGTCATCTACTGCACATTTTCGAAGCTGCTTGATTGCACGTCCTGCCTACTCAAGCGATATTCTCTCCCTTCTCAGGCCTTCGATGGGGTTGAAGATTAGATAGTCATAGTTACTTTCCTCTTATGATTTAGCTAAGCCATTTCTAATACAAGACTTAGAGTCCTTAGGATAGAATGATTATTAAAACATTTAGCATATGTTCCTTGCTTAGTATTTTTATGCTGGTTATAATTCTAATTTTTATACTTGATATCTGTTCTTATTGTATATAGTTTTGTATTGGGTTTGAAATTCTCTTATTTAAACAAAAGGAGGAGGTGATGGGGAACCTCCTTCAGCCAACGGCCTTTGAGAGGCTGGACCAGGTTGAGGCATGGCTTCAGGGTACCAAAAGACCGCAGTCCCACACGCTGGCCTTTCTTCTTCCTGCGGATGTTCGACTCTGTTCCTATTCCATGAGTTTCCTCTTTTTAATAAAGAAAAACCTTAGAACACTCTCTTCAGAGTCATCTTGGGATTATTTGACCCGCGTTCCCCCCAGTCAACGCATTCAGGACCAGAATCTTGCTTTAGCTTTGTAACAATCCAACAGATGAGATACTGACTATATTGTCCTTGTTGGCTGGTGAGGAATGATATAGGTGCAGCGAGCAGTGAATCTGTAGCTCCCACAAGACGGGGAGATGAAGCATAAATACGAGCAGTATTTGTGAAAGAGCAGTCCCAGAGCCCGTGAGACCGCTCAGTCCCAGAGCCTGTGAGATGGCAGCTCAGTCCCAGAGTCTGAGAGACGGCTCAGTCCCAAAGCCCGTGAGACGGTTCAGTGCGGAAAGGCACGGGTCTCCCAACTCCTCTGACTTCCACATGCATGCCCCTTATATATACAATAAATAAATGGTTTCAATTTTTTTAAAAGAAACGCATGAAAGAAAGGAACTTGTCTTCATTCGAGGGCTCTTGACAAAAAGTTAGCCATGCTGATTCACGCCACCCACTCCGCTGTGGCAGAGTCTGGAGGTCAAGCTGTATTCATCATTTCGTTGTCTCCTTGGTGTGATAAAATAGTGTGAGAAAATCACCTTAATGAAGGAGGGGGTTGTTTGGGGTGTTTAATGTCTATCATGGTGGGAAGTCAAGGCAACCAGCTGGTCATTTCTTTTAGGGGAGATCTCCTTCAATTGGCCTGCTGCAGGTCATCTTCACAGGTATGCCCAGACACTGGCCTAAAGGAAATAATCCCTTACAGGTGTGCCTAGAGGCTTGCCTACTGGGTGAGCATAGATCCTGTGATACTAACCATCACAGCAAGACCATCACGTGAGGAAGTCAGACAGCAGAAGCTTGAGGCAGCGGGTCACATTTACTTCTCTGGAAGCAGAGAGAGACTGATGATTGTTCTGAGTCAGCTTTCTCCTTTGAAGTCATTCTGGGACCTCAGCCCAAGGAATGGTGCCACCTACAGGGGTTGCGTTTTCCCACCCCTATGAACCAAAACTAGAGAATCCTTCTCAGGTGTGCCAAGAGGCTTGTCTCCTAGGTAATTCTAGGTCATATCAAGATGATAAGCCACTCTAGGATACGGAAGTGAAAGAGAGAGCCTATTTCTTAGTGACCAACTGCGTTTCTGGACTCCACCCTACTTTTGGATGTCTCCTCGGTAAGATAATAAATTTTCCCATGACTTCACATAGTGTAAATCGAAGTTTTGAACTTACTCAGGAAGTGGCTCTACCTCAAGAACTTCAAGTGACAGCAGGGCCCAGAAGATTCTAGAGTCCCAGAGCTGCGAAGAGGTCAAGTCAAGAACCCCAGAGTCTTTGCCATATTCTGAGAGAGAAAAAAAAACCCACAAAAACAGGCAGGACAACTTGAGGAGTGTGGTGCAGAGGACAGAATCCACAAATCCCAGCCCTCAACCTGCGATTCCCCCTCAGTCACGAGGCTGTGAGCACTCTTTCCAGAGTGTGTGCAGACTTATAGGCTGCTAGTTCCTACTACGTTCCATCCTGGAGGGAGGTGCCAAAAGCAGGCGAATTTGTGCCTGAGCGAGATGCTGCCCCTTCTGTTTGACAGGGGGCACCTGGGGCACAGAGTGATCCTTGGCAGCCTGTGTGGGCCTCAGAAACCTCAACATACTCTACAGCTGCCAATGGATCAGAGCTGGAAAATGAATGGGAATTTTGCAATGCAGGAGAAAAAGCACACGGAACTCAGAGCTGTGCTTAAGAGAACACAGGTTTTCATGCTGTCTTCTTTTACTCAAACAACAGGCACACCTTTATTCCTCCTTCCTGACACCTTGTTCCCAGGCTCATAAAATGCACAGACTCCCCCTCAAGGCGCCTCAGCAGCTCAGAACTGTTAGTCACATACTGTTTTTGAGACCTTACAGCAGCCAAAAGTGAAGTCTTCCTGGTGTAGACTTTCCTTTGCTTCCCCGTGAGCATCTGACTGCCACAGGCAGGCTAAGTGAAGGGACTGGTCAACCTTTTGTTGACTTTTTGCTGACTCACTGGAAATTCAGAGAGGCCTGCAGAAGCTTGCTGATTCTTCCTTGAATATTAGAAATATACTTTCCATAAAAGCAATTTCCCATCTCGGGGACACAAACAGGTGTCACCATAAGATTCCTAAGGAGTTCTCTCAGCTTTGTCCCTGTCTTACCCCACTTTGAAATTGCCCTAATCTTCTTGAGAAACCAGTTTCAGTCAGCCATGTTATGATTGCTAAGGATTTTCACATCTCTCTGCCATGGCCTGAGAGGGCAGCTTTGCCTGAGGGAGCATCCGGGATAGAAGACTGATTCTGCCAGGCTCGACTGGGACTCCGCTCCAACTCCATGGTGGATATGCCCACACGAAGCATTAATCTAATCTCTATCAATAAAAAATCAGGAGTCAGATATTGGAGTAAGCACCTGAACCATTAGCGAAGAGGGAGCAGTTGCCAGTTAGTTCCTACCTCTTCCATTCCTCCACCCGAAAGGGCCAGGATCCTCTCTCAGGCCCACCTTACCACTTCCTGTCTCCTCTCTGTCCTCAGTCCTCCAAACCTCCATGGTCAGCTAATGGCTGGCTCTGCCCTCGGACTCCAAGCAAGCTTTATTTGTCAGAACACAATCAAAATATCACACAACACCCATAACAAACAAGACATTGTCTCACACAAGGTGGGTGGTGAGACCAACAGCGACTCAAGGCTGTCCTCAGACCTCCAAATGCATGTACACACTCTCACAGAGATTCTACAACCGTGTACACACATATTACATTTTCAAAAAATCTATTTTTAAAAATACATGAGTTAACCTATAAAGAGAAAAGTTTTGTTTTGGCTGATAGTTGGGAGATTTCAGTCTTTGTTGTTGCTTTGGATTGGAAACATGGTAGCAGCACATCATAGTCGGAATATATGGCAGAGAAAAACTGATTACTTGATGGCTAGGGGACAAAAGGGAAACAAGGAGTGTTGTAATCAAAAAAAAAAAAATAGTGGTGCATGAGAGAAAGACACCATGCGACCGAGCTCAGATGGAGAGCTTTTCTTATTGGGGGAAAGTAAATGGGAAAAGGGGGAAGGGGAGAGGGGAGACCATCCTCTGGGGACTGGAGTGGCAGAAGAGAAGAGGAGAGGGGGGAGGGAGGGAAGGAGAGAGAGACAGACAGACAGACAGAGAGAGAGACAGACAGAGAGAAAGGAAGAGACGGGAGTTGGGCAAGGTCCACCTTTTAAAAAGAAACATAGCAAAAGCGCAAAGAAGGTGCTGTTAGTGGCTGCAGCTGAGGACGTAGCCTGTGAGGACCTCAAGGGCAGACCAGTGCAGGTGCCTGAATACTAACTAACAGGAAGAGTCTGGAATCTCACTTCCATTAATGCAAAGATCTCACAATAGTCCCTGTTTCTTAGAGGTTCCACTGCATCCCGGAAACTGAACACTGAAGTTCTCACCCAATCCTAAGAATCAAAGGAGGTCACCCTAGACCCCACTCTCCAAGTCCCTTCCCACCAGTATTTTCAGAAATGCAGGCGGGAGTCTGCCGAACGAGCTCTACAGGCGGCACGTTACACGGAAAGGGTGCTGGCAGGGATTGGAAAGTAACGCTCTATTGTCCAATGACTCAGACCTGGAGGGAAGGCAGCCGTTCCTTTGTGTGATATATTCCATCTCTAGTGACCCGAGTTTCCAACTGTGAGGACATTTAGTCAACAGCAGCATTTGTGGACACTGTGGAGAGGAGCAGGGGGCTGAGTGGAGTAAGTTCAACTCAGTGGTTCCGGGGTCTGGACACTAGATGGGCTTCACCTGTGACCATTTTCACTGCCTTCTCACGATCGCAGGCTGCACAGCCTTATGCTAATGCAGAAAGTAAAAGCATTTCCCTACACGTGTCTTTCCCTTCCCACGTCACAGGTCATTGACCCACAGTCCTGAGTCACACTTAACTCCCACCTCACCATTGAACTCTGGAGATTCATCCCCTGGTCCGGGCCCATTCTCTCTCAAACAAAGTCACATTTCTCACGATGAAAATGGAGGAGTGTTACGAATAGAGTGACTGCTGGGACCGGAGGGACGGTTCAGCTGTTGAGAGCTTACACAGCTCTTGTAGAGGACCTGAGTTCAGTTCCCAGCAGGCAGCTCACAACGGCTTCTAACTCCAATTCTAAGGGATCTGGTGCCCTCTTCTGGCCTTCGAGAACACTGCACTCACACACACAGCACACATACAAATGCTTTTAAAAATAAATATTTTCCTCTTCTGGACTTCAGGCATACACACAGAAAGAATATTGTAATACATAATAAATAAATATTAAAAATAAATATTTAAAAAGAGAAAAAGAGCTCAAAGTTGCCAACACAAACAAGTAATCATTATTTAGTGAGATGGAAATATTAATTACCATAACTTGACCATTATATATTTTATATGTGAATATGTTATATACATCAAATTGTCATAATGGAGGGGAGAGAGAGAGAGAGAGAGAGAGAGAGAGAGAGAGAGAGAGAGAGAGAGAGAGAGAGAGAGAGAGAGAGACTGTTTAGAAACTACTGAGTCTACCATGAAAGATTTGTTTCAGGGTTTCTGAAAGCCTGTCTCAAGGACTGTGAGAGTCCCCAAAGTTACCTGTCAGAGAACCCCTCTATCAATAAGTATCTCCTGAGCCTTAAGTTCTGTGGAATACACATTGGGGAACACCACCTCAGGACACTTTCAGTATTTCCCCTTCTTCATATGACATCACTTTCAGGCTAGACAGAAACCTTCCCTTCATCCCTAAGTCAATATGATTTTCATAAATTTCTGTCTTCCTGGTGTTTTTGTAAGTCTCTCCTTGTCCAAGTCAAACCTGGATTCAGAATGACAATTTTTTTCCTACTCTGCCAAAAGCCTCACACTCATACATTTATCCTCAAATATTTTCAGCTTCAAAGGTTTGAAAAGAAAATAAAAGGCAAGATAAAAGTCCTGAAATTCTGTCGGCTGTCCTGAAGAGCTTTAGAATTCCATCTTCCCCTGAATTCTGTGGTCACCCTTAAGGCTTTGCCCCGCGTGTTTCTGGTTTCTCTCTAATTAAACATTTAAGCTTCCTTTCTCCTGGGAGCCTGAACACAGTGTACACTTAAAAATCATTGCTGTGGGTTCTGTAGCTCAGGCTTAGGGGAAGCTTTGGCTGGTACCAAGTCTGCAAAAGGTTCCCATACTAGGCATGGCCCTTATGAACTACAGCCAGCCTGGCTCGGGAAATGCGGATGCATTCAGCCTAAGCCTTCCATGCTGGCAGGAAGATGCAGATGTTCATCCTACCCTTTACTCTGAGCCTGACCGATGAAAGCCCTGAATTTAGGGAGGCTGAGCCCAAGACTGTCGATGTCACTGATTCCCTGACATTATACACTTCACTGTATAATCACAAGTTGATAAAGAAGATTGGGGAGCGAGGCATCTCGGGAGGTTCTTCATTCTTCAGAATGTTCTCACCATGTAACTGCTGAAGTCTACACAATGATATAAATTGCTATATTTTTAAGGTTGGTCTTGATACAAACTCTCCCTTGAACATTCTAGGTCTCTCTCTCTCTCTCTCTCTCTCTCTCTCTCTCTCTCTCTCTCTCTGTGTGTGTGTGTGTGTGTGTGTGAGTGTGTGTGTGTGTGTGAAGTTATGGGATTTTTGTGAGTTAAAAGAAATAGATTATAAACCACATTTTGTCCTTTTAGCTAAAAGTCATCTTAAAACTCACATTTAGGGCATTCTTCAAAGGAAAATGAATTTCTAAAGCAGGTAGTTTGGTTTATGTTGAAGCCGGTCATGGAGGCACACACCTTTAATCCCAGCCCTCAGGAGGCAGAGTAAAAGGATTGCTGGGAGTTTGAGACCAGCCTGGTCTACACAGTGAGTTCAAGGACAGCCAGAGCAACATAACAAAGGGACCCTGTACTGGCTGGTTTTGTGTGACAGCTTGACACAAGCTAGAGTCATCAGAGGGAAAGGAGCCTCGGTTGAGGAAATGCTCCCATGAGATCCAGCTGTAAGGCATTTTCTCAATTAGTGGTTAGTGGGGGAGGACCCAGTCCATGGTGAGTGGTGCCATCCCTGGTATGGTGGGCCTGGGTTCTATAGGAAAGCAGGCTGAGCAAGCCAGGGGAAGTAAGCTAGTTAATAGCTTCTGTCCATGGCTTCTGAATCAGCTCCTGCCTCCAGGATCCTGCCCTCTTTGAGTTCCTGTCCTGACTTCCTTCAGTGATGAATAGCAATGTTGAAGTGTAAGCCAAACAATTTCTTTCCTCCCAACTTGCTTTTTGGTTATGATGTTTCATCACGGCAATAGAAATCCTCAGACAGACTCTGTCTCAAAACAAAACAGGAGGGTACCATTCCCACTTACTAATAAAATAAAAATATGTAAACCCACATCTTTGAACATCTATTTAAGATACATTATTCTGTGCTTTGTGTAATTTTTTCCAAGTTATTGCAACTAGAATAAAAATTGAATGTTACTGCCACAACTTAAGCAGTCAAGACACCAAAGTTTCAAGAGGTTGTTTAGGGAGGTATAGACAGAGACTGCTCATCCATTTCCCGGCTGCCCAAACCTGAATAATCACACAAAAACTATATTAATTCCAACACTATTTGGCTGATGGCTCAGGTATATTTCTAGCTAGCTCTTACATCTTAAATTAACCCATTTCTTTTAATCTATGTAGCACCACGAGGCTGTGACTTATCAGTAAGGTTCCAGTGTCTGTCTCCTTTGATGTCTGCCTGATTCAGCCTTCTTTCCTCCTCTATCTCTGCTTGGATTTCCTGCCTTACTATATTCTGCCCTGCCATAGGCCAAAGCATCTTCTTTATTAGTCAGTGGTAATAAAACATATTTGTAGCATATAGAAGGGAATCCCACATCAGTGAGGTAGAGCCATCAAGCTAGGTTCTGTGGCAAATACAAAGTGAGAAGCTCTATGATTGCAGGCAGGCAGGCAGGCAGGCAGGCAGGCAGGCTGAGGAGTCCTGAGCTGGACCTGACCTGGTCATGGCAAAGCCATCCCTTCATCAGGACCAGTGGCCTCACTGAGACATAGAACATTTTCTATCTCTGACCCTCCAGTTTTTTGTAGATGTAGAAAGTTCAGCCACTTGCTCTGCCAGCCACGAGCAACTTTCCTGGTGAAGAGATGCGGACTTAAGTCATCCAGCACCCCGTCCTGAAAGCTACCCCTCACCCAAGGCTTCCTTCCCAGTTACTCTTGCTTCTATTCCTGAGCTTATATGATTCTCATCAAGCTGAGACACAGGTGAAATGAAAAACTGTGGTCAATGGATCATTTAACATGTTTTGTTATAGAAGAGTCTCCAGTCTGGACCACAATGTCTCTTTTAAATACACACACACACACACACACACACACACACACACACACACACAGGCAATTGGAGAGGATAACATGAGCAAGGATGACTCTCATGTGACCGCGCTTAGACTGGGCTGCTCCTAGGGTGCCCTAGGGATTTTCTTTCCTTCTTTTTTTCCTGTCTCCCAAACCACTTCTTTGTCTGAGGATCCCCCACTGCCCTTCCTGTCTTCTATGGTGTCACCCCGTGCTTCGCCTGAAACTTAAATGAATCCGAGGACTCAAAGGGACAATGAGACGCGTTACCTGAGGCAAGAAGCCACCTGCACTCCTTGAGGGATGCTGTTCTCATGTGTCCTGCCAGTTTGTACCAAGGGCATTCAGCACAAATACATCCCCCAGCTCTCTTACTCGAATAGTACCCTCTGTGCTCTCAAACGCGTGGGTTCTGATGAAGACATGGAAAAGGCACCTGCATTCATGTGGCCATCCATATTAACTCCGTCTTTTCACTACAGGCAAATCAGGAAGAACTAGCAGGGTAACTGAGCTATCCCAAGACACAGCTCCTGCATCTGATCATGACATGTTTTTAAGTACATTATGGAACAAATAGCATCCCTGAGGCCATTCAGAACAGAGGTGAGCATTGTTGCAAGTCATTGGTTATTACCCCAATTAACTCCCTATAACCTAAAAGTCAAAACAATGTGAACTACTCAAAACATTTGCTCTGAATAGGCAATGCCAGCTGAGTTAGCAAAGCCTTTTTTCCCCTGCCAAACAATTGGCTTTGATTTTCTCTCCTCTCTGCTGCTGGTTCAATATAGCCGAATATTAGACAGAAATCTCTGCACAAAGGTCATGTGTTACATATACTCAAGTATCATGTGTTCATTTGACATACATTCATGCTTCAAAGGCGAGATGTGAAGGAAAGGTGGCATGCAGGTGTCAGCTGATGAAGGACACTGGACACGGAGCAGGATAAATGGTGTAAAGTCTTCCCAGAATGTGGACAGTTGCTGGAGCGGAATGAACGAACAGTGCACGCTTCCCACAAGGAACCGGTTGCATCTGAAAGATATGGAGAGAGAGAAAATCTGTATGCAGAGAGAGAGTGGATCTGTATGCAATCTGTATGCAGAGAGAGAGAGAGCTGGTCTGTATGCGGAGAGAGAGCTGGTCTGTATGCGGAGAGAGAGAAAATCTGTATGCAGAGAGAGAGCGGGTCTGTATGCAATCTGTATGCAGAGAGAGCGGTCTGTATGCGGAGAGAGAGCGGGTCTGTATGCGGAGAGAGAGCGGGTCTGTATGGGGAGAGAGAGCGGGTCTGTATGCGGAGAGAGAGAAAATCTGTATGCAGAGAGAGAGCGGGTCTGTATGCAATCTGTATGCAGAGAGAGCAGTCTGTATGCAGAGAGAGCGGGTCTGTATGTGGAGAGAGAGCTGGTCTGTATGTGGAGAGAGAGCTGGTCTGTATGTGGAGAGAGAGCGGGTCTGTATGCAGAGAGAGAGAGAGAGAGAGAGCGGGTCTGTATGCAGAGAGAGAGAGAGAGAGAGAGAGAGAGAGAGAGAGAGAGAGCGGGTCTGTATGCAGAGAGAGAGAGAGAGCGCGGGTCTGTATGCAGAGAGAGCGGGTCTGTGTGTGGAGAGAGAGCGGGTCTGTATGCAATCTGTATGCACAGGGAGCGGTCTGTATGCAGAGAGAGAGAGCGGGTCTGTATGCAATCTGTATGCACAGGGAGCGGTCTGTATGCGGAGAGAGAGCGGGTCTGTATGCAGAGAGAGAGAGCGGGTCTGTATGCAATCTGTATGCAGAGAGCGGGTCTGTATGCAGAGAGCTTTGCGCACGTCAGAGCTTGCTGAGGGAGAAGCGCACCTGTGATGCATTTGTACCAAGAGGGGCGGGTGGTCTGAGCTGAGTGATGGCATCCTGAGGTCAGCACAGTAGAGAAGATAGGTTCTTGTTCAGGGTTTATGGCCCCTGGCCCAGATGCTCAAGTACTGGATTAGAATAAGACTCCTAATCAGACAAGGTCAAAGTAGAGTAGCCCCAAAGATGGTATCAGCAAGGCCCTGTGGCAGCAATCGGTTGAAAATTAGTCTAAGTTAGATCAGTGTCCAGGGCCAATATGGCACCTGACTCATAGCAGGACTAGTTGAGAAGCTGAGATGGCTTGGTGAATAGGGGGACTTGCTATGTAAGCATGAGGACCCAAGTTAGAATTCCAGGACCCGTGGGTATGGCTCTGGGTGCCTATAACCCTAGCATGGGGTTGGAGGAATGCAAGTGGAGCCAAGAGCTCACTGTTTGGAAAGCCTGCTGTGTGAAATGGTTCAGGGAGAGACCCTGTCTCAAGGGAATAAGGTGGAGAACAAGAAGAAGACATTCAGCATCCTTTTCTGGCATCCAAGTATGAGAGCATAAGACACATATACCCACACATTAGTGTGTATCAACCACACAAATGTACTGGTACACACACACACACACACACACACACCACCACCACCACCACCACCAACAACAACAACAACACACACACCAAACAGAAAGAAAAGGCAAAAAGTACTAGCTAAACGAATGAAAGACAACCTTAACATGACATAGAATTTAACTATGCCAGTTATGTCCCCGTGTGTGTGTGTGTGTGTGTGTGTGAAGATTGCTGTCTTCCTTTGTCATTCTATAAACTATGATACAGATGCAGTGTTCTCAGTGGCACAAAATAAGAAGGGAAGAAGGAAGAAAAGGAGAGGAGAGCTCACCCTTTTAGTCAGCCCAGTAGACCAGGAGGACTATCTACTTCTCCCTCATGCTCCTCCCTCTCCCCCAAAGATTTTAATTGTATGTGTATGGACCTGAGTATGTGTGCACAGAGGACAGGCGAGGCGTTAAAGTCCCTAGAGCTGGAGCTACAGGCATTGGAGGGATGCCTGGTCTCTTATGTGGACGCTAGGATCTGAATTCCAGCCTTGTTGCAGTGAGTGCTACCCCTCTGCCCTGACAGCTGTCTCTTACTCATCATCAAGTCACAGTGGAATCTATGGGAGAAGCTCTAAGCCCTGGGCACAAGCCCCCCAAACCCAGGCAGAGTTAAGCTGGTAGCTCAGCCTGTAATCCCAGCTATCTGGGAGGCTAAGGCAGGAGAATGGAAAGTTCATGGCCTGCCTGGGCAACCTACTGAAACACTATCTCAAAATCAAAAATGAAAAACAGGATATAGCTCCATGGTAGAGTACTTGCCGAGCAAGTGTGAGCCCTAAGATTTAACCTCTAATACCAAACAACAACAAAATCCAACCAAAGGCTAAAAAAATAAAGGCTAGAATGTAGAAAATGGAGTATTGAGAGTCGAGAATTAAAGTATTAAGAATTAGAGACATTCTAGATAAAAATTTAAAGATGAACAAAACCAAATTCTTGGATGGATATGCTGTGAATATGGATATAAAGAAGAATTGGGTCTTATTCTGCCTAACATTTTAACAGTTTATTACAAATATTTTTGAACGTGGAGTGAAGCTGTAAATTGTGTAGTAAAATGCCATCTCCATTTTATGACAGTATTTTCATTATTCTGCCTTTATCATATGTCACTCATCTGCCTAATTCAACAATTCAGTCTCAATTTTGGTGTTTGCACAGTGTTGTCATATAGGAACACAACTGTGACATTAGTAATGACAGAAATCATTATTTATAGCAAGGTAAATATAACCAGGATGGCTGACTGTCCTATAATACACATTTTCCCAATGGCAATAGAATTAAGTATACATGTGGAAATTTATTATGCCGACTACATTTCCCAGACTCCATTGCAGCTAGTATGCTCATAGGACTAAGTTCTGACAAGTAAGTCATGAGAGCAGGTATCTTTCCCTAAGACGTAGCAAGTCTGTGCTGTTCGCTTTCTCTGTCATCCCTTCCTCTAGTCTGCATTCTAGAATACAGAAGTCATTGTCTTGGACCACAAGAATAAGGACTACAGCCTGGAAAGGGCACCGTGAAGACACAAACAGGAGGGAGTCAAGAATTTTAAGGTCTCTTTCCCTCCCTCTCAGAGCTAATGCCTTTTGAACCACTTGTAAATGAAGTTTATATCCTGCCCAGTCCTGCAACCATCCAGTTCCAAATAAACACACAGAGGCTTATATCAATTATAAACTCTTTAGCCTATTGCTCGGGCTTATTATTAACTAGCTCTTACAATTTAAATTAACCCATGATTCTTATCTATGTTTAGCAATGTGTCTTGTTACCTTTTGTCAGTTAGGCATTCTCATCTTGCTTCTTCTGTATCTGACTGGTGACTGCATCTCTGTCTTTCCTCTTCCCAGAATTTCCTTAGTCTGGTCACTCTACCTATACTTCCTGCCTGGCTACTGGTCAATCAGAGTTTTATTAAACCAATACGAGTAACAAATCTTTACAGGGTACAAGAGCATTATTCCACAGCGACCACTCTTTCCTTTTGCCAAAGAAAGGGTATCTCACAGGGGCTGCTCTCACCCTTCTTACTTTGCTGTATCAATTCAACATTTCATTTCATCTCCCTGCCTCATAGGATTGACCTCCACCATCAACGTCTGCTGTTTCCAGCAATCCACCCAACTGCAAATCCTTCCAACTTCTACTCCCCTCCCAATACTATGCCATTCACGTTCACGATGTCATCTTGGGTCCCATTGTTATGCTTTGACCAACACCCTCTTTAAAGATGGAGGTGAGCTGAGGGTGGCTTCTCTTTTTCCCCTAGACCCAGAAATGCCAGAGTTGGGGCCCTTTGCTTGACAGAATCAGATGTCAATTTAGATGCCTTGACTTGTAGCCTTGTCTCACTCACTGAGTGTAGTAGCCATCACCTTAAAGCCTTTTATCCTCAGCCACATACAGATGCCCGTCACATGGTGGTCTAACAGCCTACAAAAATATTTTGAAATGACGCAACTGAACCAGAACCTAGTACCCTTTTCATATCTCTTGCTTCCAGAAATCTCCTTTTGGTAGTATCTTGTTTGTTTGTTGTTTGTGGGTAGAATATCACCTGTGTGGGCCAAGTTGGCCTGTCCTTACCTCACTTGCTGTCTTCTCCCTGGCTGAACCACCACAGCATCTTTTGTGTCAGGAGAGAGAAGGACAAGAGGAACACAGAGAAGGAACATCAAGGTGAAGAGCCAGACTACCTGACCCAATCAAACTGCTACCCTAGTCCAGACCAACCACCCAGTCATGCAGGAACCTTTGCTGTGTCTCACTCCTACATCTGAAGTTCCTTTGCTACTTTCTTGTGTCCTGCTGAAGAACCAGTCTGCCTCCATCTTAGGCTTAAAGGCCATCTTATAGCAAAGACAAACTAAGTTCATTCCTGTTTATGATTAAACCTCTGTTTCTCAAGGACCAGGCTATGCCTCATTTGTAACCTTAACTACAAATAGTTCTCTACTGCCTGTTCTAGGAGTGACAATCATGTCTTTATTTCAAAAAGTTGTATATGACCATCTTGCAACCCTACCTTTGTTTCAAAAGGTATGACTACCTTGTCTTGACTACCTGTTGTTATGACTACCTTGTCATGCCCACTTTGCAATCCTGTCTTTGTTTCAGGAGGTTGTTAGGACTAACATTATGATGTTCTGCTCCTGTAACCCTGCTTATTTTGCCCTCTAAATCCCCCATTTGGAAATCCTATACCCCTGAGCTATAAAAGCCTTGTCTTCCTCACATCCAATGCAGGCCTCTCTAATCCCACCTTAGGGAGAGGCAGCCTCCTGTGTACAAGAATAGAAAAGCTTGCTTTAACTAACTGTCTATGATGATTTCGGTTGGCCGTCTTTCTCCTCCTGTCTTTGGGATTAACACGGTATCTGAATACCATTTCACTCTACACCACCTTTGACCGTGTTTGTCACCTAATTCAAACGCCACAACCCCAGCATCCCACTAAACCCCTCTCCTCAGCCACCTCAACCACATCTCTCTCTGTGCTTATTTCCTCTCTGTGTCTGGAGTTCTCGGCATAGGGCAGCAGATGGGATAAAGTTATTTAGAGGCTTTGAGGGGAAAGGAATCCCCAATAAGTTCTTTATTAAAAATGGACCCTGGTTACAAAAGAGATTAACAAAGGAAAAACAAACAACAGTTCTATTTCTTATCTACTGAGACCCTGGGAGGACGAAGGGAACAGAGGTGGCCTTGGAATGTCAGCTGTAACAAAGCACTTGCCTAGCAGGTGTGAGGCCCTGGGTAGAATCCTCAGTGACACACCCCACCCCCATCTACCCACCTACCAACCCCCCACCCCCAATCCTATGAAAAAGAGAGAGAAGAAAAGAAAAGAACAAAAGACAGGATAGACGGACCAGCCTTTGAGTCTCTCTGGGTGGCAACTAGGGGGAAGACAAACAGAGGCTAGGAAGTAAAGTTGTTTGCTTAGGTTTCTCTTACCTCCTGCCGGCCAACCACAGCTACAGTGGCTTCACAGGGTGACCTTTGTCCTTCTGGAGTGTGTGTGGGGGGAGTAGGGGACTGGGGAGCCCACCTTTTGTCTTTGTAAGTTTCTGTCCAGCTGTTAGGCACAGAACTCCCCTGTGCCCCATCTTTAATTTGCTTTTGGATCAACAATCCTTCTTACTTAGGAGTAGCTCAAGCTGTTTTCCCTTCAGACTCATAGAAGATATCTGATAAACGCCTGTCAAATGCTGTGTGACCAACGGGAAGCTCTGCTACTCAACACAAAGGAATTCTTGGATCAGAACTGTCTCGGAGCAAGGCATGCATTCTCTATCACACAAGAATCTCGAGATGCGTATTCTTAATAGGATCTCCTTGCAGACAAGGAAAACAGGGCTCCCAGAAGCCTAGCAATTGCCCAAGGAAAGTTATGAGGCAGAGCAGGGGTCCAAAGCTCTATCAGTCAGGCTACGAGGCTACTTAGCTCCGTGTTTAGTTAAGACAAAATCCTGTTGTTAGCCAAGACCTTACATGGAAAGCAGGTTGCTGTAGCATTCACTAGTCATACTTATTGCTCTGAAAAATAGCCAGACAAGCTCCTGAGGGGTTAATCACTCAGTGAACCCCGTTTGCCATATGAACAAATATTCAAGTTTCCAGGGACACTTGCAACTTCTTAGAAACCACCTTTTAAGGGACAGTAGCTCACATCTGTGCAGCACTTTATGGTAAATAAAATGGCCTTACCAACATTAGTCCATTTGGCTCACAAACTATCTTGTAAGCAGCAGAGCATGCAGATACTATCCTTCCCAGTCGCTAAAGGAGTGTGTCAGAAATGGCTGGCTAGAGACCTCAACACAGGGGGCTTTTAGATTTTTTAAAGTATTGTTATTTTAAATTATGTGTATGCGTGGGTAAACTTTGCAAGAATGTAAGGACAGAGGAGCTGGAGCTGGAGTTACAGGCAGTAGCAAGCTACCTGACGTGGGTGCTAGGGTCTTCTTAGCCATACGAGTACCTTTCTGTCCCTACCCACTCACTCCCCCAGAGCAATCAATGTGGGTTGTGTTATGTTAGACTTTACAGAGGGAAAAAAACAATCCTAGATTGCAAGCTACCACTTTTTTAATTTTAAAAAAGCACTATATTTTGATGTATTTAATGTGTGTATTTATGTGTTACAGTGTGTGTACACACACATACGCATGCTCATGTGAAGGTCAGAGGGCAGCTTATAAGAAGAGTCACTTCTCTCCTTTTCTAAGTGTGGGTTCTGGGGATTGAACTCAGGTCATCGGGCTTTTAGAGCGTGCCCTTACCCATTGGAGCCATCCCTTTACCCTCCATTCTGAAAGATTTTGTTTGTTTGTTTTTAAGTATTTAGCCACATTATCCAGAAAAGTTGGGATGCAGGGAGGGGTGTATGACACCCCCCCTCAAGTAGTTTGAATTCATCTGAGCCTAATTTTTCATTTTTCTAGTAACTTTGGGGATTGATCAATATTCATATCTGAAAAAAACACGAGGGCCTGAGAAAATCTGCTTATTTATCTTATCAGAGAAAAAGACAACGAGGGGACCAAGGTCCTGTGGAATTGTGACTCCGTTGGGGGCAGGCATCACACATCCATGGGATGCTGGTTTCTGGGAGGCCAAGTGATGGGTATATTAAATACCCTGTCTGATAGATAATACTCTAGTCAAAGAGCCTAGGCCCTATCCTGCACACCTGGACTCCTACCTTTTAAACTAAAAGTGAACAGCTAGGAACAGGGAGATTGCATCCTGAATTTCCCCGGCATGCCTCTGAGGATGTTGGCAGAGGGGTCATAGCATCAGAAAGATTTTACAGGTGTCTACCTGCTAGAACACTCGAGGCAAGGCTAAGAATTGCTGAGTCGTTTGGAGAGATCTCATGATGGGAAGTCACAGCCAGACAGAATTCCCAGTGTTGCTACCAGAAGAGAAAAGCCAGAGGCAGGTCACTTGAGACCGGAAGGATGGTAGCAAGAGGAGTCTGGGTAGTTGTCGTGGTCACTTCCCTAAGCTGATCAGGTCACAAGCATAGAGAGCCCGGCCTGGCCCAGCCCTGGCCAGACAAACTCCTTCAGAAAAATCAGACTCCTTTAAAAAGGAATTAAAGGACAAACGGCCAGAATGGGTGATGTTATGGGAGTCTGGGGAAGGAGAGGTGAGGCGAGGAGAGAGCTCTTAGAGAAGGTGGGCCTCTCCTGGTCCTTAGGCCCTTACCAAGTGCCAACTCCACCCCAGCTCTCCTGTCCGAGAGCCCTTCTGTCCCCAGACAACCAGAGGCTGCAGAACCTTGGTCCTCCTGAAGGTTCTAACAGGCCTGAGCATGGCAAACGTGTCTAGTAGGTATTGCCCTTCCCTCATTTCATTTGCCTTGCTAAACTGTTAGATTACATCCCTAGAGCTAGCCAAGGAGGTCTGTGCCCTTATTTGGCCACTTCCTCCTCCTGGGACCACCAAGGTCTGCTATCAAAGTAATGAAGCCTAGTATCTAACGCCCCCTTTTGGCTACCCTAATTAACATGCCCAATCAAAAGTAACTCATCCTAACATGGAGTTTTCTGATTCCCTTTATAAACTGCCACTTGCCTACGTGTCCTTTGTCCCTCTGGGGTAAATATCTCCCCACCCCATTGACCCTTTTCTCTTCTCTCTCATCCTCTATCTCTTGTCTTTGTCTCTTATTCCCTGCCCTTTGTCCCTCTGGGACAAATGAATCTCCGTTGTGCTGAGAACTTGGTCTTGGTGTGTCCTGTGCTGATTTCACCTTCTGGCCATCTGCAGCAGCCACTTCCAGTTTGGTTTCTGGTGGTGTAGATGGATGGGACCCTCCAGATAGCTTTTGGGGCGCTTTCTAAGAGGAGGCAGTGGAAGGGGTGGCTATTATAAGGGACACCCCTTGCAGCCTGTGCTCCCTGGCTGTCCCCTATTGGGAAGCCTCTAAGCCTGGGCAGCAACTCCTTATCTCCCTTGCTGCTGGCTGGTAGAGAGGGAGAGATCCCTGGGCCTGCCTGGCTGTTGGCAGGGGGAGGAGGCTTGGAAAACATTCAGGACAGGCAGCGGTGGGAACATTGCCTTTACCAGGAGAAGGCCACACACAGAGGCTGGAACACACACGCACGCACGCGCGCGCACACACACACACACACACAGAGAGAGAGAGAGAGAGAGAGAGAGAGAGAGAGAGAGAGAGAGAGAGAGAGAGAGAGAGAGAGCACAGGAAGGAACTGGGTTGAAAACATACTGAATATCCTGATCATCCATGACATGAAGTATTCTCATACATAAAGCACAAGATCACAAGAAAATAGTCTCCTGTTGTCAGGAGTCACGGAGTTGCTGTTCAACATTCACTGACTTTAATAAAGGACAAAGCTCCTGCAAGTCAGCCTAGCTCCATAGCTGTGGGGTCAGTTGGAGAGGAATTCCTAGACTG
Organism: Microtus pennsylvanicus; assembly: GCF_037038515.1. NCBI lineage: Eukaryota > Metazoa > Chordata > Mammalia > Rodentia > Cricetidae > Microtus > Microtus pennsylvanicus. The sequence goes on from NC_134582.1 coordinate 72,184,062, forward strand.
GATATACACTAGAGGAGGAGCTGGCAGAAAAGCAGATCATAATCCCCACAGATTAGAAAGCTCGTGACTGGCAGGTGCCCAGGTGACAATGACCGCCGACTGCTGGGAAGTAGGGTAGAGTTGTTTGAGATTTTTACGTCTTCTAGAATGAACGTCTTGCTACTTTCAGGAATTGGGGAAACTAGTTTCTGTAGATAGAGTATTCAGGGGATAACTCTGGGGTCTGGTGTGACCAGGGACACCAGGAAAAGCTGCTCAGAGCTTTGATTCTTAGCCTTGAGAGGGGTCTCCGGGAATCCCCTGGAAGCTTGACAAAACGCTCCCCACTCCAGAATCTGGGGGAGGGGCTGTGTAATTGGAGCTCAGAGACCACACACCAAGCCAGTTGCTAGGGCCGCAAGCCTCTGCTGCAGACTTTCCCCTTCCCCAGGGCTGCCTGTGACACCGGCTGTCACTCAGGCAGATCCAGTCCTGTGCTGTGGCTATGGCTGCCACAGGTAAGAACACTGGATTTTTGTTGTTGTTGTTCACAACCAGGAAAGCCGGATGTTTTGTATACTCCCTTGTATATTCCTCTAGAGCAGAGGTTCTCAATCCGTGGGTCGTGACCCCTTAGGGGGATAGAATGACCCTTTCACAGGAATCACCTAAGAGTATCAGAAAAACACAGATATTTACATTACAGTTTTTAACAGTACCAAACTTACAGTTATGAAGTAGCAATGAAAATAATTTTATGGTTGGGGGACCACCGCAACATGAAGAACTGTATTAAAGGGTCACAGCATTAGGAAGGCCGAGAACCAGTGTTCTAGAATAAGAAGAGTCATTATGTGCTGAAGAAAACAGCCACCACTCACCTGCCTGTCAACAGCCAAGGAGTCCAAATGGAGTAACTGATGTAGGAGACACTTTCCTTAAGACAGAGAGGCGGGGGACACTCCACTTCGGGGTGTACAGAGTGGCTCCTCTGGCGCACCAGGTATCTAACTGCGGGGAGATAGCTCAGTGGGTGGGGTACTGGCTGTGTACACATGGGGACTGTCCCAATGAACTGCAGTGCAAGCCTGTAGTACTAGTGGGGCAGAGACTGGCGGATTGCTGGGGCTCAATGGCCAGTCAGTCCGTCTAGTCCAAACAGTAAACCAATCCGGATCTGGTGGAGAGGCATAGAGGACATCAGTCTCTGGCCTCCCCAAACATGTACACCATGTACACCTGTGTGCTCACGTGGGCCCACACACCTCTGACTGCTGAGACACCGGGTAAGCTGGAGTCTTGACTGCTCATCCACCAGCAGGATGAATCGGGATGCCATTGACCCAATATTTCTCTTCCACGGCATTGTTTCATTCGAAATGTCCCCAGAGACTAACGCTAACCTAATCATCACTAATGTGGAAATTTGCATCATTTTGTTGTCTTGAACCAAAGACGAGGTCAAAGAAACTTTGGGTTGCTTTGTAAGCTGTGTGTTTTATGTGTTATTGGGCTAGGATGCTTTCAAAATTCAAATTTGCCTAAGTAAGAGGGTAGAACTTGATTGTCATTGGTAGCCGGAAATCTTACCATTGGGCACAGTTGGTTCCAGGCACTCAAATACCATCAGAACTTATCCTGTTGATTTCCACCCAGCTCTTTTATTAGGCTCATGGTCTGGAGACAGATGCGGTGAGGGTCAGCCTCACTCCCACCTCTCCAGAAATCCTAGAGAGAGAAGAGTTTGTGTGACAGTAATTCAAGCAAACAGCCCTGAGCCAAGTCCTGTCAGCAGGACATGGGTCAGATGCAGGGATCTGGACTCACATCTATTGCAGACAGTGGAGGTCCACTTGTCCATTCCTAACTCTGAGCTGACCACTAAAATCACAGAGAGCTCATGGAGAACCAGAGCTTTAGGGCACAACCCAGGCTCCAACAGCCTCAGCAGGGCGGGCTCAGCCACCCACTAATGTTACAGGTGTGGATTGAAGACCCAGGGTACTGATGTCCAAGCTCTTGTGTCCTCAGACAAAGAAATGGACCACGGGCACATGGATAGTGACAAAAACAGAGATGGCTTGTTAGAAAAGAGAGAAGCACTTGTGAGAGTGAGAGGCTAGAAGCCCCGCTCCTTGCGTGGAACCCTGGTGGGGAGAGGTTTCCAATCTTTCTGCCAATGGTTTTCTTCCACATCCTTGCTTTTGTACACTTATTTGTTCAATGTGTGCATGCAGACATACTTGACAGAAGTTTTTGGAAGTTACTTCTCCCTTTCCACAAGGTGGCATCTGGAAGTCAAACTCAGGGGTCACCCTAGTAGGCTAGCACCCTCTTTATTCACTGAGCCATCTCAGGGGCCCTTCCATCTTAATCTTGATGCCCCCTTCTCTGCCTTACCCCTTTGCTATATCAAAATATCAATTAAATAGGGAGCAATGGTGAGAAGCTGGAAAAAAGTCCAATCAATGTGGGCAGGAAAGAGGAAATAGAAAGGGGTCTAGTGACCCTAAGTTCATCTTCAAGATTCTGGCATAAGCTAGGGGTTTCAACAGGGAAGAATCAGTTAGGGAATGTACTAGAATAATTAAACAGTTCTGGTCAAGGTGTGGGCCTGTCCTTCAGATTTTCAGCTGCCCTGCAAGGTAGCCCCACACATTGTTCATCACCGGCATTCCCTGAGGGACTCAATACAGTTCCTAAGAAATATCTGCTCTGGGGGGTATCAGTGTGTGTGGGGGGCAGGTAAGTGTTCTCATCTTGGGGTTGCATGCGAGGCTTCATGCTTCATTGTTCCTGAGATCCAAGGAGACTGTACATCATCCTGAGACGATGACTTACTCTCTGTGTGCTTTCATCTGGAAGGATGAGGTAGGTTAGTAGACAGATGCTCCTTGGATATCGACATGAATACAAAGAAGGGAACATGAGTCCAACCCAAAGGAAGGCAGACATGATGGCAGAGACGCCAGGCCTTCATGATGTTCAGAGGCACCTTGTAAGCCCAAGAGAGGAGTGGGCGGTCTTCTAGAAAAAGTGGCTTCAAGAGCCTGCTCTACAGGGTTTGCTGGCTGGACCTGAGCTGGGTGTCCAGCATCAATCACTTACTGAGAAGGCGGAAGCCGTGTTCAGATTGGACAGGAAGGAATTAGTGCTCAGCCTGATCACAAGAAAAGAGAAAGAGATTTAAGATCAGGGAGCCCTCTTCTGAGAAACGATGGGATCCCTATGTAGAAGAAAGATAAAAAGAATAGCTGTCTACCTCAGTGTCTAATTATCAGCACACTAATGTTCACAAATGGTCTTTGTGAACCTCTCAATTAAGGCAGGCAAAGTGCTTCCCAGATACCTTGGATTCCAGAAACAGCCAGGCCTGGCAGGCAGGACAGACCACCTACAAGCTGAGAACACCGGCTGCAACCAGGAGCAACATCATCATTTAAAGAAACAGAAAATTATAATGTGTGCAGACAACCCAGGTGTGAATGGGGGTTTGGGAACCAGCAGAGCTATCTCAGGCCATTGAGTTTGCCATAGCAGAATGTCCTACACTGCCTGTAGAGAAGACTGGAGTCCAGGACAAGGAGGCCAACGGTGTTCAGCCAGGCCTCCAAAACAAACAAACAAACAAATAACAAACAAACAGAAACCAGGTGTGCACCGCTGCACCCCATTACCCATCTCTTTCATAAAGGGCGTACGTTCAGTTCCTGGGAGCTCAGCCCTCACCACCTAACCGTTTCCAGATTCCAAGAGGTTTGATGCCCTCTTTGGTTTCCCCCAGCACCCGCACTCACATGCACAGATAAACACTCACAAGGCGTCAAGTGGCCATAGAAAGCCTGGCATGTGGCAAATTCCAGGACCCAAATACTCGTCTCTGTCTGCTATGTGGAGAGCCATGGGGGTGTACGGGGAAGTGACCCCAGGCTCTCACGGTGTTATCTAGACTCTAGCTTTCTTCTGCAGGATATTGTGCTTCTGTGATTCTGAGAGCTCTTCTGTTTTGAGGGAACCTGGAGGGGCCTGTGTGTGTATCGGGCAGGTTCTTCAGAGGACCTGAAAGGAAGGGTTGGGATGGAAAGGCTGACTATGTGTTACAAAGGGAGATTTACTGGAATGGCTTACAGGACTTGGTTTGGGTAGCCAGCAATAACGGTCTTCATACTGGAGGGACTGAGAACCATCCAGTACCTGCTCAGCCCACGAGACTGGGACCTCAGCAGTTATGCCTGGAGGACCCTGGAGAGCCACTGACTTCAGTCCATGTGGAAAGCCTGGTGGACATCAGATCCCTTGGAGCTGGGTTTACAGGCACTTGTGAGCCACCCAATGTGACTTTAAAACAAAATTAAACAAAACAAAAAAGCAATGTTTTGGGGCTGGGAAGATGGCTCACCATACAAAATGTTTCCTGTATAAATGTGAGAACCTGGATTCAAATATCCAGAAAAGTATAGAGCTGGGTGCAGAAGCGCATCTCAGGTCAGCAAGCCCGGTGCATGCAGCCACGGACAACAAAGAGACCCTGTTTCAAACCAGGAGGGATGCAAGGAGCAGCACCAGAATTTGTCTGAGCTCCACACGTGTGCTATGGCTTGTGCACATCCGTATACACGCATGCACGTGGTGCGCACACATACAAGATTAAGAAAATAGTCTTCAAAGGTAACATCTTTCCACTTGGCACCTTGGCTTAATTTGCTTTGCACAAATTCTGTCTATACTGATTGTCACCACTGGGTTCCTGGAATAAAAGGATCCTGGATAAAAAAAACAATGGTTTTCCAAGCTATGAATGGCTGGCTGCTTCAGTTGCCCTCTGGGGAGGACTGAGGAGCAGCACTGCCCTGTGAGATGTGCCGACTACCCAGGAATTAGCCCAGGCTATCCCTTTGGCATCACTATGGGGTTATATGAGAAGGAAGGCCAGCTAGTGAGCTGCAAACACCCCTCACCCACGTATCATGTGCTGTTCTTTTCCAATCTGAGATCATTTCCCTATAAGTCTGATGAAAGAGGTGAGGAGGAAGAGTCAGAGTAAGCCCTTTATCCGAAAGAGGGTCCCAGCTGAGGGCTCCAGGTGAAAGTTGGGAAGAAAGAAAAGGAAAAGCAAGGCCTGTGCCAAAACTCCCTGAGGTGAAATTCCTTTCCAAACCCAAACTGGCAGAAACATCAACCCTATAAGAACCATCTAGCTCGGTTTCTGATTTCATTTTCTGCAGACCCGACCGTGCGGGAGGCAGCTCTCTACTGCGTATTGAAGATCAGAGGTGGGGACACTAACCTGGAAGCCTAAGTTACTTAAAAAACTCGCATAATCTGTGTGCTTTCTGCCCCAAACGAAAATGCAAATGACATTTTAACTGGAAAGAAGAGAGATCAGACTGGGAAGCTACCTGGAAGAGAGGCGTGTAAGCCTTAATTAGCGAGGCATTTTTCAAGAACTTTGCGTACAGTTTCTAGATAAACACTTTGCAATGCAAATACAGGGTTGTTTTATATTGTCTCTTTTGGCTTTCAGAAGATCCCTTTCCTTGGCCAAATTGGAAAAAAAATTAATTAATATTTCACATAAATTTAGTAATTTAGTAAGGAATTCATATGATATTTTATACCGACATACTTATAAGAAGGGGCCAAGGTTTTCTTTTTTGGTATTTGTTCTAATCTTTAAAGTCATAGACTAACAACTTTGATACTTATTTATAAGAAATTTGGGAGCAGAAAGGTTGGTTTGGGCCATGTATTATGTGACCAGGTTATTGCACCAGTCCTAGGGAAAACGAAAGTCCCATAAAAGAATCCATTATGCAGAAGTCAGAGAAGCTGTGACAACAAAGACAGGCAAAGATCTGTGCTTTAGTTAGCAGCAGCTGGGCCTGAGTGAGAATCGCACCTTTTCAAGCTATGTGGTTAGATGCATTTCTTAATCTCTCCAAACCCCACTTTCAGGACCTGGAAATCCATCACATCCAGCTCACACTGGCCTGAGGAGTCACGGCATGGCTGGTCTCTAATGCGCACATTCTATCCCAGGACCCTGCTTACTGGTGACCAGGAAGCGAAAGTAGCCATCAGGTCATAGAGGTCAACAGCACCCTCCTCAATCGCAGCCCCCCACTTCCAGCTGTTTCTAGTTCTTTACCCCAAACTGGAGCGTCTGGAAGGGAGGCGCCATCCTTTGCTTGAGAACTGTTAGAGGGTTATCCTGGGGATCAGATCTGGCCTCCTCCTGGCCAAAGCTCATTCTCTCTGAGGCCTTGGCTTCTCCCTCTCCACAGCAACCACATCAGCCCTGCTGACCTCACAGGCCAAAAAAAAACACCAGTCTCTGCCTGGATGTCTAGTCTTTGCACCAACTTCATATGCCCTTCCCCATCCGGAGGTCCCCCAGCCCACCCCAGCCCACCCCAGCCTTCTCTGATTGACCTACAAAGAAAAGCTCCTCTCCCACTAAGGCTGTTGCACAGTGTCTTTCTGGAGCCTTTCTCCTAAAAGCTCCCACAGAGGCCTTTGCAGGATCCAGGAGCATTGCCACCCCCTCCCCCAGGATCCTCCTTGGATCCCTCCCTGACCTGGACCCTGATGGCGTTTACCTCCCCAGACACTGTTTGGCCTTCTCCTGTGGCCTTGGGGTCCCTCCAGTCAGTCTTGGACTCCCAAGTTCCATTTGTGAGTCACACTCCATGTTGTAGCTCCTAAGGTGAGACATAGGTACACAGGTTACTGAATTTTACACAAACCCCAGCTAGGACACGGAGAACCTTAGGTCCAGAACTGAGCCGGGACACCCTTCGCACACCTCAGTTCTTCCTAAGTTAGCAGCCACCAGTTCATTATCTATCCACAGCTCGACATCTCAAAAACTTCTGGTCATATCCAGTCTGGGAAGATAAAGACAGAGCAGCTGGGCTGTTTTCCTCTGGCTCCCAGACAGGAGAACCAGGGGTTACTTTTATTACTCAAATGCCCCATGACCTTTCTCTACCCATTACCCCTTTCCATTGTTCAAGTTCCTCCCTGGCCTCTGAATTTCACAGTTGTGAACCCTAGTTAGGATGGTTGCCCAAGTTTCTGTTACTATGCGTTTGTTTGGGCTTCCAGTCCCTGGTAGGTTTCTCTGTGGCTGTAGGGAGCATACATGGCAGGGAGCGCTGACCTGATTTCCTCCCACAGGTGGGGCCAAGGCTTTAATGCATGGGCCTTTGGGGGATTTATGTCCAAACCAGGGCAATGCTTGCTCATCTGCAGCCATGTTGCTGTCCTGTAAGGCACCTCACGGGATGTTCCCATTCCTCCCAAGTGAGGGTCTGCTCCTGCCTCTGACTGTTTAGCTGTCAGTTTAGATGCCATTTTGCCATCCTTACCATCTCTTAGAGGGAAAATAAAAAAAGTCCAAGTCTCCACTAACGACTGGAGTCATCAAAGCCCAGTGCAGAGGGCTGTCAATCAGTCTCTTTTAGTCCCAAACTGAGGTCAGAGATTCCCAAGCCGACAGCATAAAATCCTTTAGGGAGTGCTAGCTCTGACTTTTCACTTCTCCCTCAGAGTCACGGGGACAGAGCTGATGCCTCTCCAAGCAGCCCACACTTTCCACAGTGGGGTGGAGAACGCAGTCCCAGCCCTTCAGCAAGACAGGGCTGGCCGCAAACAGCCATCTGGACATCCTGTAACTCGAAACGCATACTTTCAAGAGGGGTGCAAATGACAGTCACAAATAATGTGCCCCCAAATGTTTATCAGCTCCCTGCCACGGCCACTTCCATTTATAGCTTATAAATGGTTATTAACTGGCTCCCTCTCATCAGATAACCAGCCCCAGAACAGGTGGCCAGAAGGGTGGGTGATTAGAGGCCTCCTGGGAGGTGCTGTGTGCTTGCCTGTGGGTGGTCTTCCTGCCTGAGGCCAGTGCCCACATGAGAAGCCATAGAAAGCCTCCAATTTGAGAGATAGCAGCCTGTTGTCTGCTTGTGTATAGCTCTGTCCAAGTTACAGCTGGCTTTGCTTTCTGACCAGCAAACACTGCCAAGAAGGGTTGAAAGTTCAGCACTTAGCTTCCCCCCAAAAGGCATTCCCTTCCCCTTTTAGTCAGAGGCAAACAGTCCTCCCAGCTTTTGCTTCAAGGGTTCTTTAGAGGGCTTGAGTAGATTTTGCAAACTCAAGCCAGGACGCAGGAGTTAGAGGGGGGATCCATTTGCACCCAGTTGGAAGCGGAGGGTATCGTCAAGAACTTAGTTCTCTGCTAAAAATAAGCCTTGTACAATCTGATTTTCTCAAATGGTTATTGGTATGTCAGACCACAGATACATCTGCCCACCGAAGGAAGGAGAGATGTTAGGCCAGGGTTTCTTAGTCTCAGAGCTGTGGGCACTGCAAAGGCCACATTGTGTGTCTGAGGAAGTTTAACACAGTTGTGCCCTTTGTCCTAGACACCAACAGCAGACACTTTCTTTTTTTTAATCATGAAAGATGCCCCTTGATACTATTAGGGACAAAACTATCCAGTTAAGTCCTGAGTGTCTTAGCTGACCACAGAGAGTTCATGACACTGTGCACTGTGCAAAGCAATGCAGAGCAAACCTCAGGAAATGTCTATTAATGACCAGTGGTGTTCTGGCATTGCTCATTGAAAACAGAAAGATGGCCAGAACAGTGGGGCAAGTTTGTGATCCCAGCACTTGGGCTGAGACAGGAAAGATATCACGCAGTACAGGCCAGTTAGGAGCTATATAGTGAGTTCCAGGGTGGTCTATGCTACAGACTAAGACCTTGTCTCAGAGATATAATGATTTCTGCATGTAAGAGACCTTGGCAGGTGAAAGGCAGAGACCTCATGGTGGCTGAGAGACAAATACTCTATGCAGGCAAAGCTTAAGTAAGGAGTTGATTGAGAGAAGGGTAAATGGGGGGGGGGGGAGAAAGAGAAATAGTAATCAATGAGGGAATAAAAACCTAGTTGATGCTTTATAATAAACTGTGGGGTGGGGGGAGAACAGGGGTCAATGAAGTAGCTCAGTGGGTTAAAGGTGCCTGCTTCCAGCCAAGCATGGTGGCACACTTCTTTAATCCCAGCACTTGAGAGGAAGAGACAGAGTTCCAGGCCAACCTGGTCTACATAGCAAGTTCTAGATCAGTCATGGTTACACAGTGAGATCCTGTCTCAAAAAACAAAACAAGCAAAGAAGCATAAGGTGAGGGTGTCACTTGCCTTCAAGCACGATAACCTGTCTTCACTCCCAGGGGCCCAGGTGGTAGGAGAAGAGAACGAACTCTCTTGAGTGTCTTCCGACTCTCACCCAGGTGCCATGCCTTCCTGTGCCCATAGATGCACACAAACGCATGCAATAAAATAAACATTGCTTAGAACTGAACCTTGGAAAGGGTGAGGAATGATCTCAGACAACCCACTGCACTCTCAGGGTCCGGGTCCTTATTTTTTAAATGTTTTATTTCTCTTCTCTCTTCTCCCCCCTCCTCCCCTGTTCCTCTACCTTCCCCTACCTCTGCTTTCCCTGTGTAGCGCACACTGGCCTTAACCTTGTAGTAACACTCCTGCCTCAGCCTCCTGAGTACTAGCATTTCAAGTGTGAGCTGCCACACTCAGCTCTAGAGTAATAATAGTTTTTTTTTTTAATCTTCAAATATGAGCAACGGCCTTGAAGTTAACAGGAGAACAAACGACAGATACAATTCTTACAGGCCCTGGGAGTCTAAGATGAGCTTTGGGGCTTTAGCAGGCTGTGTGAATCTGAACATTTCTGACTTCAACTATTCTCACACTTATTCACTTCTTTGCTGTGTGTGTCAGGGGTGTGTGTGTCTGAGGACAACTTGCAGGAGTCACGTTTCTCCTTCCACCATGTGGAGCCCAGGGACGGAACTCAGGTCGTCAGGACTGGCAGCAAGCACCTTAGCCTGCAGGACCATCTCACTGGCCCCTTCCTTTTCACATTCATATTTATTCATTTATCGCAGTATTGGAGATTACACCCAGGGTCTCAGCATTTTCTGCAAGGGTGGTACCACAGAGCCACATCCTAGACCTACATTTTAATTTTTAATTTACAAGAAAGAATTGTCTGTGTTTGGGAGGTACAACATGCTGTCTTAGGCCATAGATACATTTCAGAATGGTCAAATCAACTTAATTAACATGTCCACCCTCTCACACAGTTTTCATTCCTTTGTGGTGAGTGCCTTTGACGCAGACTCTTTCAGCAATTTGGGGCATGTCCTTTAATTTCTTGGAGTCTCACAAGCCTGTCCTCCAAGTGGGTGATAACACTCAGCCCGCCCACTTGAAAGGGTTGGTTGAGAACCAAGCAAAATAATGTAAGTGAAAGAATCTGTAGTTTAAAAAAAAAAACACATAATTTTTTTTCCTGTGAAAATAAAAAGGTTTTCTTTCCTTTTTTAATTTCTTTTTTCCCGCATACTCCCTGGGGTTCCTTGATCTCTAGTTAGCGGTGACGGCAGGATGGGTGGGCTGTGGGGGACTACAAGTGGTAACATGCTCCGAGCTTGGCAGCTGCTGTGACTACCAGGGATCACCAGGCTCCCCAGACAAGGAGATGTGATACAGGTAGGGCTCCAGGTGTGGTCCATCCCAGGCAGAATATGGTGGGTTGTGTGAGAAGAGCTTTAGAACCTGCAGAAGCTCTGTTCTGCACCACGGCATTTTGGTATTATTAGCAATGCCAGCAATCAAGTTCTCCTGCTAGGAAAATGAAACTTACTGGCTGAAGGGCCACCCCACTCCCACTCCCCAGTTTCATCCCCTCTCATTTAAAAAGGAAAAGTTAATGTTTAAACCTACTGAGTTTACTTAGTGCTGCCAATAGGGCCATCCACTGGAGCGGGGGTAGCCTCCTCAGGGGCCTCATCCTTAGATCCATTACCAACAGCTCCTCAGCTAGGGTGGAACTTCGTGTTTATCTCCCCACCCTCCATGCTGTGATTTTGTCTCACTTAAAGGGTGTGCACGTCTTTGGATGTAGTCACAACGTCCGTGAGTTCATGTGTGCAACTGTCCTGGCTGGATCTAGAAAAGTCACCTTATTGTTCCTTACAGTCACTGCCTCTGGCTCTTCTACTCTTCCCGCTGCCTCTTGAAAGATGACTTCCAAGCCTTGCAGGGCAGGGTTGTGGTCTATAGATGACCTGTTTGGGGTCATCCCACAGTCTCTTATCCTCCGCACCTTGACTAATTGTCCTCCTCGGGTGCTCTCCACTGTATTGCATTAAAACAATGTCTCCCAAGTTCACCAGTTCAGCTTGGTTGGCCAGTGAGCACTTGGGACCCACCTGCCTCCACTCTCCAGTGCTGGAGTTAGATCTGCATTGCCATGCTAGGGACTTGAACTCACGTTTGCACAAGAAAAGCAAGCTCTTATGCACTGAGCCATTTCCCTGGGGTCCTCCACATGTGAAGTTTATGCAGAACCAAAGCTAGGGCCTTGTGCTTTCTAGGCAAGCTCTCCACGAACTAAGGCAAACCCCCAGTGTAAAGGGGGCCATTTTAAAATACGTACATTTTAGTATTTATTTTTGTGGTGTTAGGGATTGAAATCTGGGTCTCATGGACGCTAGGCAAGGTCACAGCCTAACTCATCACATTGTATTTTCCAAATAGCACGTGATGGTTGCAGGTACGTATAGACAGTAGTGTACTAATGCAATGCATTCGTATAACATTTATTGATGACATGTTAGTTCCCTTCTCTTCATTGCTACGTGGTGTTTGGAGCCTTCCAACACCTTGCTTACCTTACGGTTATTCACACAATGTGCAATAGTTAAGCTCCAGTCAGCCTGTGGTGCTGTGGGACTTGGGAGTATACTTTTCTTGTCTAATGGCATGTTGGGATCCATTATCCAACCTCCCTGAATCTTGGAAGGAAGCCTTTGGAGTATTTGGGATTCAATGTTACCTACTCATTCTTGAGGAGCATCCCACCCACAGAAGTGTTTGGGAACACAGAGTTCATTCCTTCCCAAGGTCCCCCAGCCCTCTCTTTCTCAGTCCCAGTGTCCCAGACAGTGTGGAAAGGGCTCTGCTCATGGAGCCCCTTAGCCCATCACATCCCTAAGGTTGCTCTGCTTCAGCAAGAACCGTTCTTCAGGGGAAGATTGGCATTGCCCAGCCAAAGCCCGACAGCTACTGGCCGTGAGGATTCTGCGAATCTGTGTCTCGGTGGTAAAAGACTAGGCTACAGTATCCTTTCCCCAGCAGGAGGAGAAGAAGGGAGGGGAGGGGAGGGGAGGGGAGGGCACCAGGAGGCCACTGTCTGAGAGGCAGCTCCTGAGAGCCAAGGCCAGGATACCTTGGAGGAATCTGGGCACTTCCTGGAACCCCTCCAATGTCTGTAGCAAGTGCCACTTCTCAGCTGTGCTGAGCAGGATGAAGGCTTTTCAACCTCATCTTCCAAGTGCTACTCCACCCCATACCCCCCAAAACAAAAACTAAACAAACAATTTAAAAAAAAAACAGCCTGCAATAACCAACCTCTAGAAATCCATTATCTGTCTTACTGGGTCCAAGCCATCAGCTAGTATGAGGCAAGCCATGAACCACGGCTTTCCTGTCCTCCACCACAGCAAGTGCCCTTCAAAAGGTCATTATTTTCATGAAGGCAGAACACTCTGTGTAGCCCAGGCTGGTCTCAAACTTTCCATCTGAAGGCAGAACACTCTGTATAGCCCAGGCTGGTCTCAAGCTTGCCGTTGGAATTCTATAATAATATGCCCATCCTCCTGCTAAAGCCTATCTCTTTCATATTAATTTTTAAAGAGTTCTTTTGTGCATTATTGAAAATAAATATTCTTTGTAATTATTTTAACTGTTTCTTCAACTTTTTTTGTTTTTAGAAACTTCTGTGGCACTTTATGGCATACAGAACTATATATTTTTATGAAGTGATAGCCAAGGTCTTTACTTTTATATGACTAGATGGGTACCCACCTATGTTTTTCTAGTTCTTTTAAGTTTTTATTTTATGCCCTTCAAACCATCTGGAATAGATTTGGATGTAAGGTAGGACGTGTAACACTTCCCCCCCAAACAGTTAGCCAGCAGAGTTAGACATCAATTTCTAATAATCCTTCCTTACTGATTTGTTAACAAGGTGGAGACTTTAGTCCCATATTGCTCAGTGGGTTTCTGCTCTTGTTGTTGAAGTCAGAGGATATCTCTCAGGGCTGGGGATATGGCTCCGTGGGTACAGTGCACACTGCACGAACATGAAGGACCTGAGTTCCCATCCCCAACAAAGCTGGGCTTTCTTGCATACATCTGCAATAGAAGCCAAGGGTGAGAGACAGACCAGCAGACCCTATAATCCCAGGAGCTCATTGGCCAGGCTGCCTAGCTAGAACAGCAAGTTCTAGGTTCAGAGAGAGATCCTGTCTCAAAAATGTGGCTGTGGGAGGGGGCAGGGGCAGATAGAATCCACCATTAGCCTCTTTTTGTTTGCTTGTTTTTTTTTTTGAGGCAGGGCTTCTCCATGTAGCCCTAGCTGTTCTTGAACTAGTCCTTTAGACCAGGCTGGCCTGGATTTAGAGATCTAACTGCTTTTGCCTCCTGAGTGTCGGAATTAAAAGTGTGCACCAGCCGCTGTAAGCCTCTTTCTTTCGCATTTGTATATGTGGGTCAGTGTGCCCAACACACATTTGTTCACTGTTCCATCCACTACACACACACACACACACACACACACACACACACACACACACACACCCCAGAGCTCTTTGCCCAGGGGCTCGGATGCGTTTGCATGAAGGATACAGGGGTGAACAAAAAGTATGGCATTTGATGCTTTGGCATCTCCGAGAAAGTCAGTGTTGGGTCCCCTGAAACTTTGGAATATTATAATATGTGTTGGATTCTCATTATTATGACAAAATGGCTAAAATCAATGGGCTTAATAAAGGGGAAGGTTTGTTATGGCTCACAGTTCAGAGGCTTCAGCTCACAGCCCCTTGACCCCATTGCCTCGGGCCTCTGGTTGCTCAGTGTATCACGGCAGGAATGAGTGGCAGAGGAGGGTACCAGAAAAAAAAAGGAAAGTTCCAGGGTCCCAACGTTCCCTTCAAGGGTTCATATCCCACCTCAATGACCAGATTTTCTTCCCCTAAAACCTGCTTTCTAAAAATTCTATCAATTCTCAGTAGAGCCACAGGTTGGATCTCTACTACAGAGCCTTTGGGGGACACCCCTAAACTACAGCACTGGAGTCCAAACCCAGGAAAATGCTTAAAACACTTGGAAACGTGTGTGAAGAGTGGGCAAGAGCAGACAGAACCATCTGTGGCTTAAATAGAGTACTGTAGATACTGTGAGGAGCACCATGCATACTGTGAGGAGCACCGTGGATACTGTGGGGAGCACCGTGGATACTGTGGGGAGCACCGTGGATACTGTGGGGAGCAGATCCCGAGAGAATGTGTGCTATTGACATAATCGTGGCCGTGACAAGAACCCCAACACCTCAGATCCATGGGAATGACAAAGCCTTCCCCTGATACAAGTGGGAATCTTGATGAAGGGCCAACTTCTAACTTACAGCAGTGTATACAGAAACTAGCTTCCTCCTACTGAATGAGTGTAGCCTGAGACTGCTCCCTTGCATGGTAGTTAACTGCCTCCTCCTCCTCCTCCTCGTTCACGCTGTGTAAGAAACAAGCTGAGTCTCCAGAGTATCTGACCCACCCAATCACAGTTTCTCTGTATGTGTGTCTGTTGTTTCTTCATTGTCTAAGTAAGGCCAATCCCAAAGTTGTGCAGATCACAGTAGACACTGCTGATAATAGCACCTCTGTTAGCAGGGCTTCACAATTGGCATTTCTGACTGGGGTGGAGTGAAGGGCTGTATGTGAACATCCAAAGGCCATGGCAACAGGACAGGGAGACAGAACTGCAAAAGTGAGACCATCTTCTGGGACTGCAATTTTAGAAAGAATGGGAAAGTGGGGCTGAAGAGATGGCTCAGAAGGTACAATGTTTGTTTTAAAAGTGCAGGTGCCTGAGTTGGGATCCCAAGAAGCTACATAAACCATAGCAGAGCAGATTTCCTACATCCAGATAGGAGACAGACACAGGAGAATTCCTGGAAACTCCAGGGCCAGCGAGCCTGGAATACGCAGCAGAGAAAACCAGAGAGACAGCCTTGGTGCAAGGTGAAGACCAACTCCAAGGTGAGCTCCATGTGCACAGCGGCATACATGTGCCTGCAAACACACACACACACACACACACATGCACGGAGAGACAGAGAGGGAGGGGGAGGGAGGAGGAAGAGAGAGAGAGATCTGTTTATAAAAGAAAAGGAAAGAGTAATATGTATTTTTCTGTAACCATCTTGTCTCAACCACTCAAGGAGTGACCATAAGTATACTGTGGCCTTAAGAGAATTTCTGATTCTTGTTGTGGTCTACAATTTCCTGTCATTCCTTTTATTTTAGACTCTTACTTTTGTAGAGGACTTTCACCAGCTAAGCTTTAAATACATTCAAAGGCATCATTTTAAATCTGAGTTTAAAAGGAAGTTCTAAAGTATTAAATGTAGAAAATAAATGAAGACATATAGAAAAAGACATTTCAGGGCTGGAGAGAGGGCTCGGCAGTTAAGAGCTCTTGATGCTGATCTAGAGCACCAGTTCAGCTCCCAGCACTCACCCTGGGTAGCTCACAATTGCTTGTCACTGCAGCCCCAGGGATCTGACAGCTCTGGCCTCTGCAGGCACTTGTACTCATGTACACAGACAGACAGAAATACAGACAGACAGACACACACACAATTTATAAATAAATATTTTAAAAAAGATATTTTAGTAAAGTTCTAATAACCACCTTTTGCATGCCCACAGGAATAATCTTCCCTGGCTGTGATGGGTATTCTTGGTTGTCAACTTAACTACATCTGGAATTAACTAAAACCCAAACATCTGGATGTATCTGAGAGGGATTATTCTTTTTCAAATTATTTGAGGAAGGTGGGAAGACCCACCTCAAATCTGGCCCACACTTTCTGGTGGCAACTTATATAAAGGACACAGAGGAAAGGGGCTTGTGCTCTTGTCTGTGTGTCCTTCCTCCCACTAGCAAGTTTGTTCCTTTGCTGGTGTTAGAGCCTACTTCTTTGGAATTCCAACATATAATACCAGCTCAGACATCTAGCCTCATGGGCTGAATAACTACTGGATTCTTGAACATTCTGTTAGTAGAAAGACATTGTTGAACTAGCTAGACTACAGTCTGTAAGACACTCTAACAAATCCCATATATATCCATTTTGTCAGTTCCGTTCCTCTAGACAACCCTGACTAATATACCAGCCATACATTATTCTAATGTATAAATGCTGAACATGTTCTCTGGTCATGGATAGTTGGTTCCTCTCATTGTTTCTATACTGCAATTCAAATTAAATCGAGTATTTCTGTTGACAAGTTGAATCATCTCAATCAACTACTTAAAGTTAGCTCCCTGTTTCCTTCCGGATTACCCATTCTCTTGTATTTGGCCCATGAAGCTCACTATACCTCTACCCAGCTTAATGCAGAAGCTTCTTTGTAGCTGGTTGCATGTCCCTCAACCCTCAAGGCTCAGCGTGTGTCTCCTCAAGAAGACCTGTTTCACTCTCCAATAATGCGTCCTTTCTCTGAGAGAGCAGTGTGGCACACCACGTCTATAAAAACAAGCATCTGCCGGAACTATCTGAGGGAGTAGTTGGCTTTGCAACTGGAGTTGGGGTTTTGGCCTGAGCACGTGTGTTTGATCTCCCGTCGGATAGACAGCCTTGTACTTAGCACCTTGTACAATGTCTGACCCAGAAAAATAGTTGCTCAATAAATGAGTGGAATTGTATTGCACATTGATCTTTTAACTTAAATTCAAATTCTCCCTTAGGCTTACAATAACGGAATTTCATGACTGCCTTTGATAACTAAGTAGACTATTACCCCACCCAGAATGGACAGAGAGGTCAGGGTCATAGAAGTCTTCGTGGGAGTTCCTGGTCTACTGTTATCCAAACAACAATCATTTGACGGCTGCTTCCAAGGCATTGAAAGATCATCTTCAACATGCCCAGCCATGATTTAGACAGTATGGGGCTGGAGAGATAGGAGAACATACCAGAAAGGAAGGCAAGACCGGAGATCTTCCTGTGAGATCCAACCCAGGCTCACGCTGTGAAGAGTTTCTAGGCTAGCTGATCCTTGGGCTTGCTGTAAATTTCCTTGTGACTGGATGGGCTGGGAGTTATCTGGGTGTATCAGCCACTATTTTCATCACTGTGTTCAAATCCCCAGCAAGAGGGAACCTAAGGTGGGAAGCGTTTATTTTAGCTCATACTTCAGGAAACAGTTCATCATAGCAGGGGAGACAGGGCTACAGGAGCAGTTTGGGGTGTGGTGGTGGTGTTTAAGGCTGTCTGCTCACGTTTAGTGGGATCAAGAAGCAGAGACAGGGCTACAAACTTCAAAGGTTCCACAACCTCCCCAGACAGTGCCACCAGCTGGAGGCCAAATGTTCAACCATGAGCCTAGGAGACAGTTGACATTCAACTCGTAACGCTGGACGATGTCTTTCTGAGGCCCAGAATCTTGAGAGCTGTGAGGGCTTTGTATGAGACAGAGTTGAGACTGGCAGTGGTTCTGAGAAATTAGCAAAGCTGGAAACAGAAGGACCTGAAGTGGTTCCAGCGAGACCCCCTGGGTACCACTCCACGAAGGCCAAGCCTTCCAGTGGGCATCAGCCTGCAGAGGAAGACTTCCCCTCTCTGTAACCCCAGCTTCAACGGCTTCATAGTCTCCCTGTGTCCTACATGAAGAAATCAATGGGCATCAGAAGCCAATGTGCAAATCACCATAAACAGGGCAGAGCTCTTGTGTTTGGTTGAATTGTGAAACCAAGCCCTGACATTTCAAGTCTCTCCTCTTCCTTAATGCCAGTCGCAACCCTGCACTGATCTCAAAGTTGATGTGAAGAAGGATCAGAGTCTTGATGGGGAGATCAGAAGTGCTGAGCTATTGACGTGAGGATAGCACCCAGCAGGACTGTCGTCAGTTCCCACCATCATCTTAATCAGGTGAGAAGGTTTCGGGTTCTTGGTTATTGGGAAAGCATGACCATAACCCACCAAATATTGTTTGAGTCGGGGGCGAGGTGCAAGAGAGTGAGTAAGTGAGGGGCTGGGGAGATGGATCAATGAGTGAGAATGATGGTTGTGCATGTGTGAGGACCTGAGTTCAAATCCTCAGCTCTCCCTCTAGTGCTGGGGGGCAAGGTACTGCTGGCTTCCAGCATAGCTCCAGGCTCAGTGAGAAACGCTGTCCTTCAGAATAAGGCAGAGTGACAGAACAGATGCCCAGTGCCCTCCTCTGTGCCCTCCTCTGGCCTCCTTACATACACAGGGTCCATGTATCCACACATGAACACACATGCACCACAGACAGACACAAAAGAGAGGCAACAGGTGAGGCGTGTGTATGGGGAGGGGAAGGGATGCTTATGAGCTCAGGAAAAGGAAAGGGCCTTTAAAAAAAAAACCCAAGCCTTTGCCCTAGGGCTTTCCTGAGTGAAGCCTCCAAGGGATGAGAAGGGAAACATATAAAATGCAGTGAATACCAGGAGCCCTCTTGAAAGAGAAGCTTTCAGGAAACCACACAAAATCAGAACTTGCTGGCCTGAGAGTCAGTCTAGAGAGACTCTTTCTTGGTCCCGAGAACTAGGAGGAAGATAAGTAAGCGCTAAGCAGACAGCACAAACGTCTTAATAACGCAAGTTCACAAACATTTTTTTCTCCCACTCTTGGGAAAGTAGAAGGAAATAAATTAGAGACGCAAGCCGGGACCTTCAACCTTCCTGCCTCCCACCAACGTCTAGAACAACTAAATACAAGCGTCCCTTAGTGGTTTCCTCTTTGTGTGAACATGCGTGAGCGATGGGAAAGAGTTATACTTGAGGCCAGTACATTTTTAACTCCCTGGGAGGTAATTTTTTTAAATCTAAACACGCCTTCATTTGGGCCTTCAAAGATGAAATAATGAAGCAGCTACACCCGAGTGCCAAATCTCATTCCATCATCAGCTTTTCATAGCCCCGAGTGCTATGTCAATTAACACCTCTCAGCTCAGGACCAGAATCCTTCTTCAGGACTGTTTCTACCTGGAGGAAACAGATATGGGAAGGGCCAAACCTGTACTGTCAGCCTGAGTTCAAGCGCTATCGCCTACCCCAAACAACAGCAATCATATATGATGTGACTGCGGAAGAGGCTAGCCCCAGAGGTGCAAAACCACACACACATGCACACATGTATACACACGCGCACACACACACACAAAACCTTTTTTTTTAAATGTGAAACTTAATTTCTGTTTGAAGCATCTTTCCCACCAGATGTTAGAAGCTTCACTTTAACCAATTAAAGAGAAGTTGGTGTCAGTGCCCCCCACACACACATTTCTTTTCTCCCCCCACTGTGTCTTCACTCTGGAGGCCTCCTGCCTCCCTGCTGACGGACAGGGGCTGTCCACGGCCATCCCCTGCAGTACAGACACTCTCCTGACTCTGGCTGGGTGGCCCACACTACCTGCCCCTTGATGTTCCTCTCAGAACAGCAAGTCCTTGGCAATCCCTTCATCCAACATCTCTGTCCTGGTAATGTTGGGACTTCCCAGAATGCTGCCTGGGAGTGGAAAGTCTCATAGGTTCCAAGGAAACATATCGGAACCCCTGAACGCTGAAGTCTAAACACCTAAGTCTAAGACATGATCAGAGGGTGGGAGATGGCTCAGTCAGTGCAAGCGCTTGCTGCACAATCCTGGGGCCTGTGTTCAAATCTCTAGCATTCATGTAAAAAGCCATGTGTGGCTGCAGATACCTGAACCCCCCAGGGCTGTGGGAGGCAGAGACAACAGGATCACTGTGTTTCCTAGTCACCAGTCTACCTCAAGGGTCAGTAAAAGACCCTTACCACATGCATAAAACCTTCAAAAAAAAGAAATAAAAAAATACGGTATTCTGGTTCAGTTACTGAGCTGTATACGTGTATTGAAATGTTTTAGTGTGCTGTATCAATGAATATGTTATTTCAGGTAGTTAATTTTAAACAACTTAGTTGTTGGTTTATTCAAAGTGGCTCACGGAGGAAGTAGGTTGTGGGTCAAGCATACTTAGCTGCCTCTCCTGAGTCCTTTTTAATCTTCGTCACAGTTAGACACCCAGCCTTTTCAAGGGTTCCCCCTAGGTACCTGGCCTCTGACTCCAGTTCCTGAAAGATAGCGGGGCGTTGGCAGGAGATCAGAGGGCAGAGTGAGGGGGTGGAGATGCAGATCTTCCTGGCTCCTTCATTCTGAGTCACAGGTGGGCAGAGGCTATGATCCTTTATAGGAAGCTACATGCTCTTGGGGGGCTGTCTCCTACATAGACCTCTCAGTGATGGCCACCACTGTCTCTGAACTCCAGGGACCATACTCTACTCCCTCTAGGCCCAGGAATAATCAGGTTTAACAAGACAGTTGGTCCGAGGAGGATTACCAGTACTGGGGGCTTCCGTTCATTCTAACTCTGTTCTGAAAATGACTCCTTTGCTTAGTCCTTTCAGTCCCCTGCTTTGTGAAAGCTGCCTGTTGTCCACTGGGACCTGACAGAATCAACTCCAGTACCAGCAGCCGGGAGGGTCCTTCCACCTCATCGTCCAACGTCCTTCTTGGGTCTAGAGTGGGTCAGGTTGTGAGAGGAATTAAATCACATGGCTCCTAATCTCTGCTGTATTTGCAGCGCCTTCAAATGGGGTTAGCTGCACCCCCTAGCTCCTGATGAAGAGGCGGCCTGGGTATCTATTTCTTTTCCCACGTGCCTCTATGACCCTGCTTCTGTTCCAAACTACAACATGGGCCCGCTTATAAGAAGCCAACAGGCTGACAAACACACACACCAGCCCCCACTGAAGACGAAGTGAGCCTATAACACCTTCCTGCAAGAACACACTCAGAAAGGGAGCAGAGAACAAAGTCTTTAGCAGTCAAAACGGAAGTGGGAGGTAACCTTAGGCGCGTCCGAAGGAACCTAGTCGATGCGTTAGAAAATGGGAGTCTGGATCGGCAGAAGCTGTGAGGCAGAAGATGAGAACAGCTTGGGGTGACTGGAAGCCACGGAGTGACTTAAAATAGAGAACCCCTGTGAATGGAGCACCCAAATGTGTGCTTGGAACAGGTAGGGTGACCCTCTTTACTGATTACACCAAGACCATACTGGTTACTTATCTGCCTGAATATCCAGGAAGACACTGATGGACGTGGTGGTTGGCCCTGGGTGTGGTCCCTGAGAACCCCACATTCTTCTTGCTCCCGAAGCCCTGGGTCCTGTCTGAACCTGGCCCCATTCCTGAATTCCTGGGAAGTTGCCAAGCAGGGTCCTTAGGAGTCAGACTGTCTGGATTTCCCTTCCTGGGTTTCCTGCTATTTAGCTCTGTGGCCTCCGGGAAAACTCCTAACCCTGAAGCCTCTGTTTGCTCATCTATAAAATGGGGGTGATAATTGCATCATCCTCACAGACTCGCTGTGGGAATTAAATGAGTTGATACACAGCAGCGGTCGACATGTTGTACTTCCTAAAACTAATACAAGCGGTGTTCATAACTTGGTGTTTCAGAAGCAGTGGGGGAGGGGACGAACACAGAGACATTAGTACCAGTGTCTGGCCATCCAATATCAACCATTAGCTTTTCACCAGGGGCATGACTTTGGAGTCAACCTCATTTTCAGTTTTTTTTTTTTCCATCTGTAAAATGGAAGGAGCGGAGCCCATCTTTCAAAGTCATCTGAGTAAAAAGTCGTCTGGAAAGATGGTATAAGTCAGGTGTTTGTGGAGGAGACCAGGACAGGCCTTGCTTTGGTTTCACTATTCTTTCTTTTTAACACCCTGTAGCTAGGTGGTGATAACTCAGCTAAAGTTCAAAGACACCCACAGCAGCAGCAGTAAGAAGCCTTTGGGCTCCCTTTCTCAGGCCAATATTCTCCAGTGCTCCCTGAGGACATTCATCAGAGTGTCTGGGCCGGCTCTGAGAAGAGGGAGGAAAAGCTTTTGACTGTGGGGAAGCCATGGGAAGGAAGTCAACAGGAGCCAGCAGAAGCAGCAAGGGAAGGGGGCTTGCAGCACACCAGAAACCAGCCTGACAAACCACAGCAGTCTTCCAGAAAGGTCCATGGATGACTGCCAGAAAACCTAGAAGAAATGAGAAAGTCTCAGAGGCCTGCCTGAGTTCAGAGTATAGCTGCATCTCTACACCAGACGCTGCTCGGTGGAACATGACCGCCCTCCTTCCTTCTTTCCTTCCTTCCTTCCTTCCTAAGTTTTTTCTTGTCGTGTGTATGTATGTGTGTGTGTGATGTGAGCATGCGTGTATGCATGCACATGCATTGGTATACATGTTATTGTGTGCAGTGTATGTGGAGGCCAGAGGACAACCTCAAATATCATCCCACCCACTCTACCTATTTTTAAGGAAAGTCTCTCACTATCCTGGGACCGACCAAATACGTGAGGTTGGCAAAACCCTAGGGATCTGCCTGTGTCTACCTTCTGAGTGCCCAGATTGCAATCATGTGGTTCCTAGGGCTCAAACTCCGGTCTCCCTGCTTGTAACTGAGGCTGTTCCCCCAGCCCTCTTTTGTTCTTTGACTATATCGCAGGAAACACGTGAAATCCCACACCATAATTCACTTGTAAAGAGATGACCAGCGACGTGATGTATGTGTATAAAGTCAGACACAGGGTGCTACATTTGCCATGGCAACCTCACTCCAAAACCTCGGAGAACCTTCGGGCCTGGTCTGTGTGTACATCTATTTACCAGCTTTGGATCCGAGACCCATTGCTATGTCAGCCCTCAAGCGGC
The DNA here is from genome assembly GCF_037038515.1 of Microtus pennsylvanicus. Taxonomy (NCBI): domain Eukaryota; kingdom Metazoa; phylum Chordata; class Mammalia; order Rodentia; family Cricetidae; genus Microtus; species Microtus pennsylvanicus. The sequence continues at coordinate 72,206,948 of NC_134582.1, forward strand.
TACAAACAGCAATTTCAAACAGAAACAGCCTAGGTCTAGCAAAACAGGCCTCCCGATTTAGCTCCATGCCTCTCACCAGAGGCTGCACATGGGTACCACACACACATCTGTGTCCCCATATCACAGCTGCATCAACAGAAAAGCACAGTTGAGGGACAGCCCTGGATCCCCCAGCGAGCCCTGTCCTGGCCAAGAATAAGATCTGGGCCTCAGACTCTTGCTCCGTTGCCTCAATGCTCTCTGCCCTTATAAGGTGATTAAATGGTTCTTTTTCTCCTTAAAAAGGGGTGGGGGTGGGAAAAGTGGGGGGGGAGTGGAAGGGGCAAAATGAGTTTGAATGCAACTGTTTTGCCCGAGACTTGGAGCACTGTGGTCCTTTTATTCGTTTGGAACGAGTGGGTATACAGAACGGCTTTGTTTTTCAATTCATTAACTTCCCCAGAAAAAGACCATCTTTTCTGTTTATACTAAGGAGCTGGATGTGGAGCCATTGCCATGTGTGTGGTGTAAATAAGAGAGGCCACCAATGGAGATCCGTCCCTTTCATGATGAAAAAAAAAAGAAGAGTCACTTCCTTGGGTTGCAGGGGACATTTCTTACCAGATGTCAGCTCTTATTTTTCATTATGGAGAAGTAGGTAAATAGCTGTGGTTTTAAATTGGTGTCCTTTAATTTGCAGAGCCCAGGCAGGTCCTAAAGCACTCCTCAGGACGTAAATACTTGCACGGAGAAACACAGCATCCAGAAAACTCCGTGAGACGAGAGCCATCCTCAGAACACGGCATCAGTACAGCCATGGAGCCCTAAGCGCAGCGCTGGGTGTCAGCGGTTTCCTGACCACAACAACCATGGCCCCAGAGAGCACCATCACGGCCGCTGTAATATTTCAACAGCAAAGGAATGTGGGCTTTGGAGCCTTCTGTTGTCTACTAGCTGCTAGCTGGCGGTGACATGCACGCGAGTGCCTTCCCCGGGGTTTTTCAGATGTCCCGTCTACACGGTCACTTCTTTCCACGCTGGGTACCCTTCTTCCCCTAACAGCAGATTTTGGCAAGGTTTACAATAAGACAAAAGCCCTGCTCACTGCATCCATCTAGAACATTCTAAAAACAACTTTTCACGTTGACATGTTTGTTTTTCATCCCCAGTTACACTTACATAATTAAAATACATAACACAAGAGAATTTCTGTAATGTCGGTGGCAACCTTTGAACTTGTGCTTTACCCATCAGTGTTGTTTGATTTACAAGGAAGTGACAGTTTGTTTCTTCAGGCCTGTAATTTTCACCTAGATCCATCAGTGACCTTAAAGGCACAGGTCAAAGTCTACGGATGAGGGGCGGATGGGCAGGTCAGAGAAGCAGGCTTCGTGTCCATGGAGGAAGTTTTTGTGAGTTAATTTTCTTTTTTCTAAAAATATTTTACATTTTTAGTGTGTGTGTGTGTGTGTGTGTGTGTGTGTGTGTGTCTGCCCATACACATGTGTACAGGTACCTGCAGAAGTCAGAAGAAGGCATCTGATCTCATGGGTTGGACTTATAGGGGGCTGTGAGCTGCCTGAATTTGGTGATAGGAACTGAACTTTGGCTGTCTGGAAAAGCAGGACTTACTCTAATGTCTGAGCTGTCTCTCCAGCCTGATTTTAAACTTCTTTCTAAAATTTTAAAGGACCCAAGCTGAGCTGTGGCCTTCCTCATGCTCTGCACCCCTGAAGCCTGACTCACAGGGGCTCTGCTGCCCTTGGCCTCCCAGCTTGCGGAAAGACCAAAGTCAGAGTAAGGAACTTCCCAGGGCAGCCTGGCACCCCACAACTGGCCCCCAAGGAGGGTGCTGCAGTCCTGAAGGCTGAATGTTCTCTACCTTCACATCCCAAGACCCATTCACCCTTCTCTAGATCCAGTCCTGCCCTCTTCCCCATGCTGGGATGTGATTCTTGGGAACCTGATGCTCTCAACGACATTTGTCTCCTGTGTTCTGAGGAGTTACTGCTACTGGGAGAAGGGCACTTAAGTCGTGTCTGTGGTTGGGTACAGGCAGAAAGAGTTCTCGTGCAGCCTGCCTCTCCTAACTGCTCTCCTCGGGCCTCAGCACCATTAGACCTATTTCCTCAAAGCGCTCTGTGATGGCTATTCTTGGTTGTCCACTTAACTACATCTGGAATCAACTAAAACTCAAAGAATGGGGCACACCAGCGAGGGATTTCTGCTTAATTTGAAGTGGGAACAATTAGAACCTCTTCTAATCTGGACCTTTGAGGAAGAAAGAGATTTTAATCCAGAACCCTTTTTTTTTCATTATTTGTTTTTTGAGACAGGGTTTCTCTGTGTATCCCTGGTTATCCCGGAACTAGCTCTGTAGACCAGGCTGGCCTTGAACTCACAGAGATCTACCTGTCTCTGCCTACCAAGTGCTGGGATTAAAGGCGTGCACCACCTCTACCTGGTTTAGTCCAGATCTTTCAAGGTGGGAGGACCTGCCTCTAATCTGGGCTATGCCTTCTGCTGGAAGCCTATATCAGGACATGGAAGAAGGAAGTTTGTGCTAGCAAGGGCAAGATCGAACAAGCAAAGAGCACAGACTCCCTTTGTTAACAAGGTTCCTGCCTCAGCACCCAGAGCAAAGCCCCTCTATTTCTCCCTGAAGTTCCCTTCCCAGCAGCTGCCAAGCCATGTGATACTAACTCTACCAGGGACCCTGGGAAAAACACATATGTCAGGGCTGTAGGTCATGGGTATTTAAGGATTCTGGGCTTATTGTTGAGCATATATGAGAACAATAATAAAAATGATCATAATGTTTATAAACTGTTGACTGTGTGAAGTTTCCAATGTACTCTGTCCTGAAAACAACTCCATGGTGTAGGAGACAATACTGCAATGGGTTCAGATGATTAAACATTTGTCCTGGATCACACTCTGGCTCCCGATCTATAACCAGAGATGCTGCTGCTGTCCCTGGGGAGTCCCACATGCCACTCACCTGTTGGCAAATCCTCTCCGGGAAGTTTTCAAAACCTTTAGTCTAGTGGTTCTACCCTTTGGGCTTTTCCAAACCAAATAACAAAAAGTGCAGTGAATATGTACGTATATAGTTCTCACATAGCTTAGTTTCCATGTGGATGTTGAATACAAAACACTCAAGAATAACCAGAACCCAATAACAGGGTAATAATTTAGTACATTGGTATGGCCTTGTCTTAGGGTTACTATTGCTGTGATGAAACACCATGATCAAAGAAACTTGCGGAGAAAAGGGTTGATTCAGCTAACACTTCCATATCCCAGTTCATCATCAAAGGAATTCAGGATAGGAACTCAAACAGGCCAGGAACCTGGAGGCAGAAGCTAATGCAGAGGCCATGGAGGAAGAAAGCTGCTTACTGGCTTGCTCAGCCTGCTTTCCTATAGAACCCAAGGCTCAGGGATGGCGCCACCCACAATGGGCCAGGTCCTCCCCCATCAATCATTAATTAAGAAAATGCCCTACAGACTTGCCTACAGCCTGATCTTATAGAGATATTTTCTTAATTGAGGTTTCCTCCTCTCAGATGACTTTATCCAGCACAGGAGTGTGGCACAACCATTAACACCTATGGTACAGATACTATTTGGTGTGTGTTGCTCTGAAGGTGAATGCAAATAAAGTAATTTTACATTAGCTCAGAATTGAGTATAATAGAGGGTTTTCATTTAGGGGGAACTCACAGATCACAGTCCTCTGCACAAACGGGGAACAGGAACAGAATCCAGCATCCATGTGTGGGAGACGAGAGAGCAGGCGGGCATGCATCTTTTTGGTACCCAAGGCCACACCCAACATGGTCCAGCCTCTCTCAAAAGCCATTAGCTGAAGGAGACTCCCCATCATCGCCCAATAAATGTTTCTTTGGGACCTGACAGCTGCTGAGACCAGGCTTGTGTCAAAGGTATCTTTGCATGGAGGCCCAGAGAGGCCTTTGAATGAAAACATGAGGGTGAAACCTGGATTATCTTGGAGACCCCAAAGATACCAGAGCCATGGGATACCTGCCAAGGAGAGCTGCTGACAGGGAGAAGAACCAGCCTGAGAGAGATGTGGGTTGTAGTCAACGAAGCTGAAAAGAGCTGGAGATCTGAAGAGCATTTGACATCAGACACGGAGATGCAGAGTATTTGCCCGGCTGGTTTAAATCTTGCTTTGGTCCAATATTTCCTCACTGTGCTCCCTTCCTCCCTTATGGAATTGTTTCGTATATCCTGATCTCTGTAAGTTGGAAGTATGTGATCTGCTTTTTGATTTTGATTTTACAGGGGGTTAGTCTCAGAAGAGGCTTTGCACTTTGGGCTTTTAAACAGTGTTGAGACTGTTATAGACTATGGGGACTTTTGAAGTTGGATCGAATGCATTTTTACTCTATGATATGACTACAAGCCTATGGGGACCAGGGGATGGAACGTGGTAGTTTGAATAAGAATGATCCCCATAGACTCATGGATTTGAATTCTTGGTCACCAGGGAGCGGCACTCTTAGAAGGTATGAACTTGTTGGAGGAAGTGTGTCACTGGAGATGGGCTTTGAGGTCTCAGATGCTCAAGGCCTAATGTCACTCTCTCTTCCTACTGCCTTCCAATTTGTATATTGACCTTATAAGTGCCATGCTGCCATGTTTCCTGTCATGAGGATAGTGGACCAAACCTCTGAACTGTAAGTCAACCCCAATTAAATGTTTCATTTCATAAGAGTAGCTGTGGTCGTGGTGTCTCTTCACAGCAATAAAACACTAAGACACCAACCTCCCCTAATATAAGACTTCTCATCATTCATTTCTATTCCCAAGTCTCTTCCCCTCAACTCCTCTAAGAAAAACTGAATTCTATTTGTCTCTGGTGGAAACAGCTTTCAGGCTGGTTTGAAGAATAAAGTCAAGCAGCCAGCTGACACCAGGCCAGTCTCGCCATCCATCAACCTTGGCCTGCTCAACCAGAAACAGTTACTCAGAAGCTCGCCTCGGCTGTTCCACCCAGAATGTGATAGACACACAAAAGGAACATCTCAGAACAAACAAGCTTTGATGCCTCCAGCTTTCCAAGGCTTTCGTCCTCAGCAAGTATCAGTGTCATCAAGTTAGACTTCCTGAGGGACGGTCCAAGAGAGCATGACCGCAAGGAGTCCTAGGAGAGTTCTGCACCGTGGAGCACCAGCTGACAGGCCAGTGTGGATGAAGCAAATCTCATGGGGTCCCACCTCGAGATGAAAAGCTGCTGAGAAAGGGAAACTCAGTCTTCTCCAGGACTGAGCTCCCTGATAAGAGTTATCCAGTCCCAGGGGGTCAGTCCTAAATACATGTACACAGATGTGACGCTAAACGGCCTCAGCAGGTGGTACTTATAAATGCACACGTGTGTAACAAACACAGAAAAGGAGGCATCATCCATTTGAGAAGGAATGGGGGCACAGGAAGAGTTGGAAGGCAGAGTGAGGGAAGGAAATGTTGTAAATATAGTATTTGTGTACAAAGTTCTCGAGAAAAATTTAAACTTTAAAAAAAATGTAAAGTCCAACTGGTAGAAAAGGGAGAAAAATGAGAATAACTGAGTGAAGGGAGCAAAGGAATGGGGAAGGGAGAGGGGATGGGAAGGAAATAGAGGTACCAGCCTGAACTGCCGAAAGAGACCTGAGCTTCGACAATACTCCATCTTGAGCTCTAAAACTCTTCCAAGGCAGCTTGTCCTCTAGCAACTTTGCCCCCACACCCCAGACCCAACAGTATTGTTGACGTCACCTGGGACTTACTTAAAATGTAGACTCTCTGACTTGATCCAATCCAGTGTGTCAGAGCCAGCACAGACACCCCAGGCTAGCGTGTGTGTGTGTGTGTGTGTGTGTGTGTGTGTGTGTGTGTGTGTGTCTTAGAAACTCTGCCTGGCATGTTGTCTGAAGTCTTAGCCAACTCTTCCGGAATTATATAATATAATCTGAACCTGTCTCCTGTCTCTCTCTAGTGACCCCTAGTGGAAAAGCAAAAAGGCACCAAACTCTATACAAAGATTCCCACACTGAACCAACAATTCTCCACCCTTTGGTCAGTTGAGTCCATCAAGGTCCCAAAGGCTTGGGAGATGAGAATCATAGTGTCCGTCTTCCTCTGAAGGGTCAGGTATTTTCACATATGGATGCTGTTAAGATTCAAAAGCAGTATCCCTGAATGGAGCCATTCCATGCACAGCCAATTTTACATCCCTCGAGCAGAGACTCGTCAAGATGGCCCACCAGTCACACTGCCAGGTGCCCTTCATAGTCCACCTCTTGGATGAGCCCTTGCTATGAAGATTGTTGTTTAAGGTTGTTTCTTTAGAGGAAAATCAGTGTTCCAATTGATGGTGTGATTGGAGTTTCGTGTGCAAGTGGGGAAAGTTAGAGGAGTCCACAAGGGAAAGGATTCTATAAGCATCTGCCTTCTGGTAGGACTTCTTGCACTTGATGAAATTAAGGTGCTTTATGGATCTCTTAAGTTGGTTTCATAGTGCATCTGCACAAACAAAATATGCATACACATGCACACAGGCACACACTCACACACTTGTTGACCGAGTTTTCTGTCCTGCCCAGTCCCACAGCCTTTCAGCTCCAAAGAAGCATACAGAGGCCTACATTATAAACTGGTTGGCCTAGTAGCTCAGGCTTCTTATTAACTAATTCTTACATCTTACATTAGCCCATAATTCTTGTCTGTGTTAGCCACGTGGCTTGGTACCTTTCATCAGCGAGGAATTCTCATCTTGCTTCCTCTCTGGGTGTTCTCATTGCCCTGCCTCTACTACCTACCTGGCTACTGGCCAATTAATGTTTTATTAAAAATAATACAAATGACAGGCTAAAAGACCATTGTCCCACAGCACACACAGGCATACACACAGTCACACACTCATACACAGGCACACACTCACACACAGACATGCACTCTCTTGTACAAATACACTCACTCACAGCACACACTCACACACAGGCATACACACAGACACGCATGCACATACATGCGCACGTGCATACACATACACTATGGATCCTCAGAGTTGGGAAGTGTTTCTCATCAGTCACTCTCCTCAGAGGACTACCCACTCCCTCTGATTCTCAGTTCTCAGACTATTGCTTTGGGGTTGGGGTTGTGTTTTGGTTGTCCTGTTGTTTGGTTGGATGTGTGTGTGTGTGTGTGTGTGTGTGTGTGTGTTGAGACAGGATGCTGCTATATAACCCAGGCTAGCCTCATACTCTTGATGCTCCTGTCTCAACCGCCCTAGTGCTGTCATTGGGCACTCTATTGCTATTTGCAGCTGAGGTTGTCTCCCACTCTTAACAAACCTGTTCATACCCATTGATCCAGCTACCATTCTGCATTCTGCAGATTAATATAAAAATGCAAAGGGGTGAAGACCGGGAATAAAAGAAGAGGAAAATCAATAGAAGAAAAAAAGGAAAGGTTCCAATGAGGACTTTGCATGGTTTGAAAGTTGAGGCTGGAAATGTGACTCCCTTGGAAGGATGCTTATCTGGCATGCGCAAGGTCCTAAATCCAGGCCCCAGTGCCTCACAGCTGCGCATGGTGGCTCATGCCTAGAAACCCAGCACCTAAGCGGTGGAGACAGAAGGATCAGAAGTTCAGGGTATCTTCAACTACATAGCAAGTCCAAGTCCAGCCTAAGCTGGAGGCCCTGTCTGAAAGAAATAGGAAAGGCCACAGCTAAACAACTTAGTCCTCCCCGACACTGTCCAGCTCAAGCAGTGAGCTGTTGTGAACCGGACAGGTCACTAAGGTCCTTCCACAAAGTCTACACTGCAGACACAAAGCGTCCTTCAGCCCATGGCAGGCTGCTTCTGTACCTGTCAACGCTCAGCCCTTAAGGACTTCCCATGGTGATGGGGTCCTATAAGCACTCTCCAAAGCAGGCTTGAGGGTTGAAAACGCCATGTTGTCTGATGTGCAAGTCTTTTATTTCTCATTAGATGATCTTGCAGCTTTGTACTGGGGGATTTTATTGTCAAAGACTTTCCCTACTTTCCCTTCCTACATTAGTCCGAACTGGAGTCAGCCGAAGCCATGCTGTACAAGGCCTGGGTGGTCCAAGAGAGTCATACCCTGAAGGTTGTTACCACGTCTGTGATGAGAGGTGCCAGTGGATTCTATTTGCTATCCTCCCTCCCATTTTTTATCCACCTGTCCTTCCTCTCTGTCAGCCCTACACCAGGGACACTGCTGTGAACTCACAGGGGTGGTAACTTCAGAAAGCCAAGAACCATGGACTAATACGAACCCTCTCACCACCCCAGACATCACCAGTGTACCCAGGCAACATTTCCTACAAACTCTGCCTCATTCACCAGCACCAGGAATGGGGAGTGAATTTTATCTGCTTCTTTAGTTTTCATTTTTAGGCTCTTGCTTCTCTGCCTTCACTAACAACCACATAAAGTACTAGAATCTGGTAGTATTTCAGATCCTTTGGGTCTGTTGCTTTGGGCACCTTTCCACAAGGCCCCTGAGGCTGGGGACATCTCCCATAATGCCTTGCGTCCTGTTTGTCTGTATCCTCTGCTCTTTCCTTCTGCGCCACGGTTGCCTTCTGCAGCCTTGAAGGTGAAATGCTCTTTCTACATTTTCTGGAAGATTCTGGGCATGTGTGCCCATTCAGTCTCCCACTCCATGATTCCTGTCATCCCTCAGGACGGGGAGCACTTTTCAAGGACTCTTCTGCTCGACACTCGCACACCCTGGGTTTTTTCATCTGGAGCCCATGTATGTCACTACTTCTCTCTCCCTCTCTCTCTCCGCGCGCATTGTCAATAGAATCTAGGCCCATTGTCTCCTCACTGCACCCCCAGGCTGGCGCTGTGCCTGGCACATAGAAGGTGTTCCTGAATGAATCACTAAGAACTCAATGCCCATTTGTTGTATGGATGAATAGATGGTTGTTTGGTCTGTTCTAGGCCCCCAAAGCAAAAGAAGCTGTTAAAATCGTGCAACTCTGGCTTACCATTAATATCGGAATCAAAGAGACCATTCAAATGTTGGACAACGTTCTGTGCTGGGGACTCATGGGGAGCCATTCGCATGCATTCCTAGGGAGCTGGTAAGCCACTTGGGAGGACAGTTTGATGAATACTTCAAAGATTACAGATTAATAAGCCTTTCCACCCAATAATTTTATTTTATATACATTTGTGCACCTCTGAAGCAAGCTGCGTTCAGGGGTGTCTGCTGTTGAATCGTGTTTAATACCAACCATTGAAACAACCAAAATGCCCAGTGATGGGGACCGATGAAATAATGTTAGAAAGATTCCAAGTACTGCAGTGTAAAAAAGAATGAGCTGAGTTCACATCCACTAAGACACAAGAGGCAGAAAAGGTGATTACACTGTTAGGTGGAAGCAACTTGCTACATATGCACTCACTTTGTGCTTCTGAAAGTGTCTACATCAAACTGGAGACCATGGTTGCTTTGAGGAAGGAGAGCGGTGCACCTGATGGCAGTGGGAAGGAGGCCTACAGGGCACTGCTTGCACCGTATGTATTCTCTGCTCTATAACTTAACAACCATGAGCCCGACAAAGGTGAAGAGAATGAAGCTACATGTGTGTGGATGTACATGCATTTACCTGTACGAGAATTCCTTCTGTATTGCATTTCGTTAATATTCCTTTGACCTTTTAAAAATTTTTATTTCTTTTTAATTTACCGTGTGTGTGTGTGTGTGTGTGTGTGTGTGTGTGTGTGTGTGCACGCCACAGTGCACATGTGGAGGTCAGAGAATAGCTCACTGGAGTTCATTCTCTTCTTCTCTCGTGTGGAAACCAGGATTGAACGCAGGTCACCAGGCTTGGTAGCAGAGGCCTGTATTCATGGAGCCACCCCAGCAGCCCATTTTCACCTTTTCAGGACCAATTTTACACACATGGTCTCTTATTGTCATTAACCATTACCAAAGCCTTATCTACTTTGGAACCAGGAGACCCCAAATATAGAGGGACCCAAACCAAGACTGTGTCTAGATGATGTGGAAGCTTGTGACAAGCCACCACGCCACCTTTGTGTAAACTGCCCAGGCCCTCCTGGCCTACCATGTTGACTTTGGCAACAGTCATTGGCCTTGTTGTGCCAATAATATTATTGAGACCAAATTGACTGGACATGAGGCCAAGTCCTTCAAATGTTTCTCGATACAGTTAGATGGAAGAATGTAGATTAAATTTATTTATTTTGTGATAAACTCACTGTTTGTGTTGCTCGTGATCCAGCAGTGGCCTTCTACAACACCCCTGGACCCAAGTGACGACAAGTTCAATTACGCTTTCATTTACCACAGGAGACTTCCTACTGCATGTCTCCGAGCAATCATTTTTGACACAGCTTAAGAAATGATAAATATACCCAACAAAAACAGAAAAAGAAGCTCTGGGTTTTGTCACAGATAATCACAAGGAAAGCAAGTGTTTTCATCTCTGTTGTAAGAACATTAAAAACAAGAACAAAAAGCCAGTCCCAATGTTCCCCAAACAAAATAGAACAGAAAAAAAATCAAAATAGCTCATTTTTCTCTTCTAGTTAGAAACATTTGGAGGAAGTACTTTGTTGAACTGTGTGTTCGGGACCCGGTTTTGCATTGGCAAAGTCACCCTACTTACTCCTCTCAGGTATTAGGTTACTATTTCATTTCTCACATATGACCAGAGTCGTGAAGCTGAAACAGGAGAGTACCCTAGCATCTTTGATATTCGCACACTAATGCAGTTCTTTGTAATTCAGGACAACATATGCCATGTTAGCCGTGTGTGCAAACTTATATAAAAGAAGAAGATGAGCTAGACTTTCCATACCTCATTCAGGAAAAACAGCCATTGTGGAGACAGCTTACATGAGGGCAGCAGGAACTTCTGGTCCTGTTGGTGTTCATGCAAAACTATCACAACACTCAAGGTTGGCTATGAACACATTCCAGCACAACTCTATGAGTGAAGAAGTTCCCAGAAAGGCTTGCCGCACTGTATATGCTACAAAAGTGATTAACTGATTAGAGATTCGGTGATGATGGAAAGGTTGGAATATTGCTGGTCCAAAGGTAATGAAGTCATCTTTGACTGTCTTCATAGCCATTCCTTGCCTACCTCTGTGCTGGTTTCACATCCTTGTGACTATCAGGAGCAATCTTTGGAATGTATTAATCTAGAAGCTGAGAGTCACCAGACACCATCGGGAACCTACAGCAGGGGTTCCCACTTGGCTGTAGCCTGGCTCTCTGATGTGTGTAGCAATGTATTTGAAAACTGTCTTAATGGATGACTTTCTTTTTTCTGTTGCTTATACAAATTTTCACATTAAACAGGTTTTTGGTATTCTGCTCCTGTCTTAACTGTTTTTCTTTGGGTTATCACTTAATTGTTTAAAACTATCTTTATAGCATTAAAATGTATGCTGCCTGATCCATGAGACAGATACTTGGTTTGTTTTGGGTTTTGAGACAGTATTTCTCTGTGTAATCCTGGCTGTCCTGACACACAGAGATCAGCCTGCCTGATTAAAGGGCATGTGTCACCACCGCCTGACTGATACCTCTACCATTAAAAGAACTGGGCATGGTACTAGAAGCTGGGCATGGTAGCTTGAGTCTGTCATTCTAGCACTTGGGAAACTGGGGCAGGAGGATTGCTGCATGTAGGTTTACAGCCAGCCTAGACTACACAGTGAGTTTCATAACAACCCAGACCATGATATGATACCTTATTTCAAAAAACTCAATTCAGAATTAGAATCTGGGGATAGAAGTCAGCCTTTAAAGCATGAGGATTGGGGGTTTAAGTTTTTTGTTTTTGTTTTGAGATAAAGTCTTTCTACATAGCCGAGGCTGTGTAGAACTCGCTGTATAGACCAGGCTGGCCTTAAACTAAGAGATCTACCTGTCTCTGCCTCCCCAGTGCTGAGATTAAAGCTATGTGCCACCATGACTGACTAGGAACCTTAGTTTATTTCTTAGCATCCATTTTTTTAAAGCAAACTAGACTGGAGAGATAACCCAGAAGTTAAGAGCAGTTGTTACACTTGCAAGGACTCAGTTTCAATTCCTAGTTACAACATGGTATTCACAACCATCTGTAACTCCAACTCCAGGGGATCTGACACTCTTTTATAGCCTCCTATGTCACTGCACACAGGTAATACACATACACATGCAGACAAAAGGCCCATACACATAAATGGAGGGAGGGAGGGAGAGGTGGAGGGAAGGAGGGAGGGAGGGAAGGAGGGAGAGAGGGAGGGAGGGAGGAAGGAAGGAAGAGAGAGAGGAAGAGGGAGGAAGGGAGGGAGGGAAGTGTTGGAGGAGGCTGCTCATCCCCAAAATAATCACACAGAAACCATATTATTTAAATCACTGCTTGGCCCATTAGCTCCAGCTTCTTATTTTCTAACTGTTACATCTTAATTTAACCAATTTCCATTAATCTGTGCATCACCATGAGGTTGTGGCCTACCAGCAAAGTTTCAGGGTGTCTGTATCTAGCGGTGGCTCCATTGTTGAAATAGGGGCAGCGGGGCTGTGTCCCCGGCACCCCCGCCGCCTGCACGGCTAGCTTTAGTTTATGCCCCAAAATAATTACACGGAAACTGTATTCTTTTAAACACTGCCTGACCCATTAGTTTCAGTTTCTTATTGGCTAGCTTTTACATATTGATCTAACCCATTTCTATTAATCTGTGTAGCCCACAAGCTGGCTTACCAGGAATGATCTTAACCTGCATCTGTCTGGAGTGGGAGAACCATGGCGACTCCTTGACTCAGCTTCTTTCTCCCAGCATTCCATTCTGTTTACTCCGCCTACCTAAGGGTTGGCCTATCAAATGGGTCTAGGCAGTTTCTTTATTAATAAGAAATCACTCCCACATCATTTCCCCTTTTTCTGTTTAAACAAAAAAAGAAAGGCTTTAACTTTAACATAATAAAATTACATATAGCAAAACAGTTATTAAGCAAGAATCACAGTTACAATATTTATATCTATTTTATCTTTTATCATAACAATGGAAAACTATAACTACCTATCCATTCTTCAACTCCATCAAAGACTCCAGAAGGATATAATATTACCTAAGTAAACAAGAAAATGACAGAGACATCTCGCTGCCTGTACAGTCACCCAAAGTTCCTCTGTACCATTGGGGCATCCATCTTCAGCCTTCAGGCCCATAGTATCCAGCAGACATTTCCATGAAGCAGGCAATTTCAAAGACAGTTCAGTCACTATCTGCTGTGTCCTGCAGAATGTCTTGCAGACTCTTTCATGAGTCATGAACCCCAAAAGACCGTCTCACCTTTAGGCAAGTTCAGCAGTCCTCTCTCTGTGGGTTCTCTGTGTCCATTTTATGCAATAGTCCAGGCAAGAGCAGTTTCTTGCCCAAATGGCTATCAAACTCCATAAGGATCCTCTTCGATGCCCATCTTCCTCTCGAAGTAGATTGGTGCTGCCAGGAGCAGACATGTCTCATTGTCATGAAATGTCCTAAGTTATTAAAATATTTTAAATGCCATATTCTGTAGCCTTTGAGAGATATGAAGAATGCCTATTTGAAATATATCTCTATATATCTAGAAAATCTAAGTAACATGACTACAAACTTGACTATTATTTATGATTATCCATCAACAACCTATATTTCCTAATTATACATTACATTTTAAAAATGAACTACACAATCACACCTTATTCAAGATCAAAAATACATATACATATAACAAAATTGACCTTAAAATCCATACCAATGCAAATTATTCATACCTATATCATATCCCCCTTTAAATGTAAAAGAACATTTATAAACAATTTTTGGGAATATGGGTGCAGTTTTTTCTCTCCAAACTGCTTCCTGCTGAATGGGGGCGTCGTTAATTAGGTCTTTCATGGTATAACCTGTGTGCTAGTTTCATCTCAGTTGGCAGTTGAGCGAAGCAATTTTTTGAAGATGTTCACAACAACCTTTCAGGAGGGCGTGGTCTATCATACCAAATTGTAATAGAAGAAATCCACAGGGTCTGGTCCTCTGTGAAAACAAAAGAAGACCCTCTCCAAAGCATCATATTCTTAGACCCAAATTTTGAAATCGTAATACCCTTATATCCATTCTGGTTTAGCTTGGCAGCCCATGTAATGAAATGTCTCTCTGTACTTAGCTCCTTTAGAGTCAAAAATTTTAAAGAAAGCACAATGTACATAATCCAGACTCTCTGTGAATTTTCCATTTTTGCGTGGCTTATTTTTCTTTATTTCTTTTAATCTCTTAACTATCTGGACTCTGTCTCTTTAAAGACTTTACCTTTTTTTTTTAAACCATTAACTTTATTCTCTATATTCTTTTTCTTCTCTCTCTCAAGCCTACGTACATTCATCCAACAGTATGGTCTTTTATGTCTGAATCTGTTTTATTGTGAATCTGTAACATTTTTTTTACTATCCAGGAGCATTTCTTAAAATGTTAAGCAGTTCTTAAAAACTTAAGTTGCACCATGTACAGGTAATACGGTAATAAGGTACAGCCTGTTTCCTGCCCAGTCTAAACCTTAACTGCGCTGTTTTTATGGTAATTACGGTAGTTCCTACCTGAGACCAGCACAGTTCAGCGCGGTGGAGCTGAGCAGCTCCTGCCTCAGAGCCATTTGGTGCCCCTGAGCCACACACAGTTCCAGGCACACAGCAGTCCACATTGCCATCAACCAAGCCGTAGAGCTTTACTTCAAATGCTCCATTCAAAAGCTCTGTGTCCCACAGGGGCCAGACAGAGATCGCAATGGCGGCACAGCCCAGAAAGCCGGCATTTTAAAACAGCCAGTTTTTTCCTGCTGCTGAGTCAGGACAATTTCTTTGCGGCGTGCAACCCACAAACAGCAAAAAGCTGTCTTAAATTCTCTCTCTCTCTCTCTCTCTCTCTCTCTCTCTCTCTCTCTCTCTCCTTTTTAAGCCCTCTCAGGTTTTATGTGGAGTTCATTAGCACATTGGGTGCCACTCTGTAGTAGTAGGAGCGGCGGGGCTGTGTCCCCGGCACCCCCGCCGCCTGCACGGCTAGCTTTAGTTTATGCCCCAAAATAATTACACGGAAACTGTATTCTTTTAAACACTGCCTGACCCATTAGTTTCAGTTTCTTATTGGCTAGCTTTTACATATTGATCTAACCCATTTCTATTAATCTGTGTAGCCCACAAGCTGGCTTACCAGGAATGATCTTAACCTGCGTCTGTCTGGAGTGGGAGAACCATGGCGACTCCTTGACTCAGCTTCTTTCTCCCAGCATTCCATTCTGTTTACTCCGCCTACCTAAGGGTTGGCCTATCAAATGGGTCTAGGCAGTTTCTTTATTAATAAGAAATCACTCCCACATCACTCCATGGCTTATCCCTGACTCTGCCTCCTTTCTCCCAGCATTCAGTTTATTTTTCCCTGCCTACCTAAGTTCTGCCCTATCAACAGGCCAAGGCAGCTTCTTTATTAACCAATGGTATTCATAGCATACATAGGGGAATCCCACACCAGGGAGAGAGGGAGGGAAGGAGGGACGAACAAACGAATTTGAAGAAAAGAACCAGTTCTGGGGCAGATAAAGGTGGTTGCTACCAAGTCTGACAAGCTGGGTTTGATCTCTGGGATCCACAAGATACCAGGAGAGGACATACTCTTGTAGTCTGCCCCTTGACAATTGTGTACAAACATACACACTAACTACATCAATCAATTAATTAAATTTTAGGAAGAACAACTACTGAGTTAAATTTAATGACTTTAAATCTATATTGTCTATATTATATACTGCAGAGCCCTCTCTTTACGTTTCTAGAATTTAAGCCATCTATACTGAGTAAGCTCATGCTGGGGTGGAATGAACTCAGTAACCAGATCCCTTCCTCAGCTCAGATGTATAGGTCTCGTCACTGCAAAGCCAGGCTTATCCAAGGCAGTGGATCCAAGACACCATTCTAAGATTCTATATGTAGTCCAAGGGGAACTATGCCTCCTTCCCATCCTTAGGGGTCAAGAACACCATAGCTGCATTTCTGATGTCACATATGGAGAACCCCACTGGGCAATTAATCCCATGTGGCAGTTGGCCGAAGATAATTTCTAGAGATTTCTGACTTCATCTAAGTTTTATCCCTATTCCCATGGGAACATCTAGTATTCCCATTGGTGTCTTCATTTCCCCTAGGAAAGGTCTTCTTTTGTAAAGCTTGGCATAACATGATGAACTGGACCAAGCAAAAGTTTTCTTTTGACAGAATTTAAATTGGAATCCATTTTCTGTTGCTATAACAGGATACTATAGTCTAGGTGACCTATAGGGAAAAGAAATGTATTTCTTACAGCCCTAGAATCTAAGAAGTCTGAGGTCAAAGGGTTACACTGGGTAAAGCCCTTATTACTTCATCATTACACGGTGGGTGGAGTCACCTCTCCTTTTTCTACAACTGCTAATGGCATCCTCATCTCCAAGCTTTATGTCCAATGACTTTCCAAAGACCCACCTCTCAGTAACATTGATATGAAATGTGGGAGACAGAGCAGGGATACAGAAAAAAACCACATATTGAAAGAAAGAATAGGAGTATGTGGTTCCAGAAGCTAGTGACACAGTCACAGGGGCCCACACAGGATGGAGGATTCTCAAAGCTCAAGGGAGGAGACTAGTGTTGGGACCATTTGGAGTCCTAGCCTCCAGCTTCTCTTCCCTGCTAGAGATCTTTACTTTCCTTCTGATTTGAGCTACTGAAAGCTGTGTCAAAGTTGTTTACCAGCTCTGCTTCACGAGCATGTGTTGCCTTGGCCTTGAGGATCAGAGGATAAGGTTTTCACCTGTTGGCCCACTTGACTGTTGGGTATATAAACCTGCATGGTGCTATTGAATAAAGGGCTTCTTACCAGTGACTAGAGGTCCATGCCTCTGCCCCTGTCTCTGTATGTTTCAACCTCCAGCCCCTTGCCCGCTCACGAACTGTATGGTAGCGCATAGAGCACAGACAGGTGTTGTGCGCTGCGACTAGCTACTGCAAGAAGAAAGGAAGACCCTGTCTAGTGATGACAGTTCTCCCTCCTGCATGTGCACGATTCTTTCCCCCACCACTATGACCTATTGTTGGCAGGGCTTTTGTTTGGTTGGTTGGTTGGCTGGTTTTTGCCACACTCACTGCTAGAAGGAAGTTTTGTCCAGGAACAAAGTCTGTCTTCACCCCCAAATGATTCTAGGTCTCAGAGATGCTGGAGCAACTTAGGGACCACAGCTTGCTACTGGGGGAGGGAATGGTCTTACTGGGTTGTCTTGATATCCTGTAGGAGCAGCTGTGCACTCTCAGGATTCTCTAACTGGGTGAGAGGAACCCCATATTATTTCTCTGGCTCTACTGCACCAGAACAACTCCAGGCCCATCAGTCTAGGTACACACTGGAGGCTCTCACTGCTACTTCAGAAATGATCTTTTGAGGTTGGGGAGATGACTCAGTCTGTAAGATAGTTACCTTGCAAGCATGAGAACATGATTTTGATCTCTAGAACACATGCAAACCGCTGATCCCAGCTCTGAAGGGGGAATCAGGGGGATATCTGGGGCTCATTGTACAGCCTGTCTAGCCTACTTAGCAAGCTTTATGCAAGTAAGAGACCTTGTCTCAAAAAACAAGGTAGACGGGGCCTGAAGAGCCACACACGAAGTTGTCTTCTGGTCTCCACGTGCATGCTCCCCCTCCAACACAAACTAACTAATTAATTAAAATAAATAAGTAAGAGAAACCCATCTCCTCCCTGAAACACCCTGGCTTCTTTGAGCCTGTAAAAGTCTGAAGTACACCCAGGGCGTCATCTGGTTAAGGGCCTGGTATTTACTGAGCTGAGGCAGTGGAAAGCTTTAACGGTGGGGCAGAAAAGTTGGAGATGTGACAAGTGGTGGCACATTCTCTTCACGTGGGACACAGACTCCTCACCTGGGGGCACAGTCATTACACTTCATGGCAATATAGGAGTCCTCGTGATAGTATTTTTCACCCAAGAACAGTGAGGGGGCTGCTTTGCATATTTTTCATCCTTTGTGGGGCCCTAAATCACTTAGTAATGGGAAACATGTCTGCAGAGAGTCTTTGTACTGTTTGTTCTTATGGTTTCATGCAAACACTGAGCAAGAGGAATTTGTTATGAACAGCTTGTAATTGTTTAGTGGGGAAAAAAATCAAACATACACACATACACACACTACAAACACCATAAAGTTGGGTGGGCACCAATCAGATCTAAGGGCAAATTCAAGCTCCCTTCAAAAGATGGTCATGGGGAGCACCACACAGTGGGATCTGGCTGCAGACCTGTGTGCAGCCTGACTTAATTTTCAGGGTGTCTGCTTACAAGGCCTCTGGTGTTTGATTGAGTGGCTTGGAACCACGGGTGACTGACACCTCCCCAGAGCCCACCCGGACGCCCACATTCACCCAGATGTAGGGTCACCTTTAGGGAATCTGGGAAGAGAGATTTTCAGCTTTAGGAGGCCAGAGCTAGGGAAATTTAAAGATTTGGTGAAAGAAATCATGCAGGGTTTTTTTTTCCATCTAATTTCTCTATAATTTCTGGTTCAAATTTTCATGTTTAGAAGTCACAAATTCAATGTGGTTTCACAAGCTATGTATGCTGTCTGCCCCTTACTTCATCACCAAGAATCTGCTGTTGGAAAAGGACAGTCAGGGTGTGGTGTGTGTGCACTCACGTGTGCGTGTGTGGATGTGTGCTGGGTGTGAGGCAGATCATTCTCTTGGGATTCTATTACCGTGAGGTTTCTGGACAGTAAGCAAAGAAAACCTTGATTTGCGTCTTTTGTAAGCTATGGTGATAGAACAGTTGCCGATGGTGCCGACTGTTACTAAGGGGTGGGGGACTGGCACGGCCAAACTTTGCCAACCATACCAAGTTTTTAAAAGATTTAGCTATTTTTCTGTCATGTGTATGTGCCTGCATGTATGCACTGAACCGTATGCATGCCTGGTGCCCACAGAGACCAGAAAAGGGTGTTGAATCCCTGTGTGAGGCTGGGAATCAAACCTGAGTCCTCTGCAAGAGCAGCCAGCGCTCTTAACTGCTGAGTCATCTCTTAGGTCTCATCCATTTTAATACACTCTTAGTTGATCCACTGTGACGTTATCACTGAAATTCGCACGCGACATAGCCATGGCTCTACCGTTTCGTAAGTAACTGCATACACTATGAACCAGCTCTATTTCCTCTGTTCAAAAAGATTTCTCTAAATGTGTGATTGTGTCTGTGTGCTATATGCTCACAATGCTCCTGGAAGTCAGAAGACGGAGTCGGATTCCCGGGAGCTGGAGGTAAAGCGACTGTGAGCAGTTTGCTGTGGGTGCTGGGAACTAAAGGGTCCTCTGCAAGAGCAGCGTACGCTCTACATGGTGGATCCACCTCTCCAGCCTGCTACTTCCATGCCTGTCACGTGATTTTCCTGGTCATTTCTGGGAATGTCCTGGGTACTGATGGGTACTTCATGGGGATTTAAGTGGGTTTTGCTGTGGATGTAGTCACACGTTTTTCTTTCCACAAACAGAACCCAGAAGAAGCTGTTTCTCCTACACTTTTTTTTCTCAAATGGAGCCACTAATTCATGTAGCTTAAATGACATAATTGTGCGTCTGCTGTGTATATTTTAACTAACCCTGAGAATATTGCCCTAGAATTCCTTCGATTGATGACCTCTCCGCCAAGACTGCGCTATCACCTCTGTGTTTCGTCAGAGGTGTTTCTGGCTGATTGAAAAAAGCCAGGCAGCTGCGTGAAAGGAACATGTGCCTTTTGTTCATGGGCAGGGGAAAGGTCTGCCACCCCAGCCAGAGTCTCCATTTAACTCACTTAGACGGTGGCACTGGAAACCGTCTTCTGAAATTCCATCTTCTGTGCCCCCGCCGTCCACATGAGGACTCTCTCCAAGACAAACATCCCAGCATCCACCTCTGCTTCCTGACCTTGCATGGAAAGGCCTTGTTTGAATGGGGGTGTCTCAGTGTTTCCAGGAGCGGAAGAAGCAAAGTGTGGTGTCAACCTTATGAGCCATTGATGCCAGGTGTTTGCAGGAGAAGGAGATCAGAGCCCAGATGTTTTCTTAATGTCTCCAATACCCTTACACCTAGACTGAGTCACCTTCTCTATTCCCAGAGTTCTGTACTTAGGCTACAGGCTTGTATTTTAACAAGACTGTCTTGTCCTCTTAGTGGGGAGCTGATAATTTTAAGGATATTTGTTTCTTAGTGTGTGGAACACTCTACAAAGCATGAAATAGTTGTCTACTGAGGGTGTCTCAGCTCAGGCATCCTGCACCTTTGCCTCTCCCAGGCTTTGAGGCACCAGCTCTTCAGTCTAGTTACATGCTGAGCTCAGTGGGACTTCATCAGTCACTGGTGAACTAAATTTACTACTGTTTAACCTGTTGCCATGGTAGTATGTTTAAGTCATGAAGTTGGTCATCTGTAAAGACAAACCAACTCTAGGACTTCAGTGCCTTGGGTTTTAACTTCAAAATTAACAAAAAAGAAACAGAATACGTTTTTCTTCAAAGTATTTTATATAGTCTATACCATCTGATTATCTGCTGCAAACTGTCATCTTTATCACTTATTTTTATTTTTTTTCCTTTTTATTTATTGTATGTGTATGGCAGTTCTGTCTGTCTGTATGTCCGTACACCACTTTGTGCCTGGTGCTCATGGGAGCTAGAAGAGGGCATCAGATCTCCTGGGACTGGAATTACGGGTGACTGAGCTGCCAGAAAATGCTGGGAAATGAACTAGGTCCTGTAGAAGGGCAGTCAGGGCTCTTACCTGCTGAGTCACCACTCCAGCCTGGAATTTCTGGTATCAAATGTTCTTTTCCAGACGAAGGCATTTTGACTCAATCAATAAATAAATGATTAAAGGGGACTGTGGACCCAGGTTCCTGAAACTATTGAGAACACCACGAACAAACGAACCCACTTCAAGACGTAGAACCCAAGAACTTCTAGGTCTATAGAGTGCCAGGTGATTGACGGCAATGGCCACAGATACAACAGCGATGGAGGCAATCTGGTGGTTGTGGATATAGTGGCCACAATCGTGGTGGTGATAGTGAGGATGTGCTGGCTGTGGGGGTCATGCTGGGTGGCAGGGATTGTAAGCTGGTAGTAGAAGTCATGGTGGTCATGGTGATGACGGTGATGGAGAATGATGGTAGTGGAGAAGATGGTGGTCGTCATGAAGACAATAGTGCTGGGGTAACAGTAGTCATGGTGATGGTGATAGATGATGGTTGCTATTCTCCAAAGGCTATAAGGTGTTAAAGGACAAACTTGAGCCTGCCGCATAATTGGAAGGTGGTAGAAACTTTAACAAGTGGATCACAGTGGGAGATCCTTGAGTCAGGGGATGGGACTCGGTCTCTCCTCTCATTTTTCATCTCCTAGCTATGAGCCAAGTAGAGTCATTCTACCCTGTGCCTCCACCACGAGGTACTCCCCAAAAGCACTGGGCCGGTAGGTTCCCAGGATCGGCCTGTCTCTGTTTCCCACTTCTGAAATTACAGGGATGCGAACCAACACCCAGTTGTTTTTTTTTTTTAATATAGGTGCTAAAATTTCAAACTCAGATCCTCATACTCACATGGTGAGGGATCTTACCCCTGAGTCATCCCCCAGTCTCTAACTCTCTCTTTTTAGGCAGCTTTCCTGTGTTCCCAGGTACCATGAAAGAAAGCAGCCGTGTTTGCAGAACCTGGAATTCAACCAGAGAGTGGCCCTCAGAGACTGGAACTGAATGAACGAGTTGTTTGATTGGTGCTGTCAAGGTGCTGCTTTTATCTATGGTTGGGCAGACAGTCCTCCTTTCTGCTTTTCCCCCCACAAATGCTCATGTTACTTAGTAAAGACAGGTAATCATCAGCAGGTGAGCACAAGTTTGTGACGATGAGCAGATAGCTCTCAACAACAAGAGCCCTGAGCTGAGTCTTTGCTTACAGGGAGTGTGGTAAACCCCCCTCTTTGCTCTTCACTGCCTTAGAGCTGCCAGAAAGAATTCATGGGTTTGGGGGTTGGGAGCAGCCAGGACACCACACCCTTTAAATTGGACTTAAGCCAAGTCTTATTGCTGACTAGCCTTGTGGTGCCTTCTGGGCAAGTTGCTTAATCTCTTTTAGCTTATCTTATCTATAACAGATAAGATAAGACTGAGTTAGGCAGCCATTCTGAGCACCTGGGCAGTCTCTCCCTGGAGGCTCTGCTGGCCAGTGCCCCCTCACTGTTCCAGTAGTGGAAAGCTGCTGGGAAGGACAGTGCCCACCTCCTCTCCACAGTAAGAAACTTCCTGGAGGATGCCCTAGGGCTGAGCTGCCAGGACTTGCTCTAAGAGTGTACTGGGGCTGGATAGGTGACTCATACCTGGGATCCCAAAACTCTGGGAGGCTAAGGCCAAGTTCTGGGCCACCCTGGGCTACATATGAGACTGTCTAAAACAAATCCACCATCACTCCCAGTCTGCTGACCTCTCGTCTCAATCCACAGACTTAAGCATTAATAACTTTCCTTTAATTAATAATATTCTTTTTTCTTCTATGTAGATTATGTGTACATGTATGTGGGTCATCATCCACAGATGCATGGATTTACAGAAAACAGAAGTTGATGTAGGGATGGATATCTTAAGAAATTGCTCTCTACCCTTTTTTGGGGGGTGGGGGCACAGGGTCTGTGTAGTCAGAGTTCTCTAGAGTAATACAACTTATAGAATGACTCTCTATGAGTGGAAGATCCAAGAATCCAGAAGTCATTCAGTCCACAGGGATGGGTGTCTCAGATGCTCTTCAGTATACACTGGAATCCCAAAGAAGTGGGATGTAATGCCAGTGCAATTGCTAAGAAGGGCAAGAGAAAGCAGAGATTTCCTTCTTCCATTTCCTTTATTTAGGCTGCCAGTGATAGGTGTGGCCCAGATTAAAAGTGGGTCTTCCCTCCTTATAAAAGATCTGTATTAAATGTTTATCTTCTCCCCTCAAAGATCCAGATTAGAAGTGGGTCCTTCTATTTCAAATTATTTAATTAAGAAAAACCCTTCACAGGTGTGCCCAGCCATTTGCGCTTTAGTTAATTCCCAAAGCAGTCAGGTTGACAACCAAGAATAGGCATCATAGGGTCACTCACTGAATGTGGAGGCACTGAGTCCCCAGGAACTGTCTCTACCGCCCTAGCATTGGAATTACAGGTGCCTGCTGCGACAGGCTGCCTTTACATGGGTGTGAGGCCATCCAAACTCAGGTTCTCAGGTGTGGGCAGTAAGCACTCTACCCACTGGGAATCTCCCTCAAAGCGTTTATTTCATTAGTAAGTTTGCCTTGATTGTCTGTTGACAGATTTTTTTCTTTTTCTGCAACACTGGCTAGGTTGTTTGCTGTGTTGTTCAGAAGATTTTATCTTCTAAATCAACTACCAATGAGATAACTGAAAAACTAGCCAGCACATTATTGCTGTTTTGTTTGTTTTGAGACAGGGTCTCATGTAGGCCAAGATAGATTTACATCCTATCTATGGTTCATGATCACATTGAACTTGTGATCCTTCTATGCCCCTCAGTGCTGGGATTATAGGCGTGAGCTACCACAATATATAAACAGTTGGATTTCTTTTATTAATGCTCAGATGCTTAGACCACTTCTAAACTTTTTTTAGAATTCGTTCTAATTTGTGTGTGTAGGGGTGGGGTTGGGATGGAGTATATATATATGTCTGTGTATGGGTGTGTGAATACTGGTGCCTGAATGTCCCTGATGTGGGTACTGGGCACCAAACCCAGATCCTCTTCAAGAGTGGTACATGTTCTTAACCATGGAGCCATCTCCAGCCCAATCATTTCTTAAATTAAAACAAGGCAAAGCCAATTTCAACCATACATGCTTGTGGGCAGTCGTCTGTTCTGTGCGTGGAGTTACAACACTGAAGGAGAACAGCGTCTCTTCAGTGAATAATATCCAACGCTTCCAGTTCAAGGAATACAACTTCATTGTGTTTGGTCTAAACATTTTTCTGAAAGGAAATTCCACATCCCATTTAGATTTCTATAAGAAGAAAACCAGGCCTGAGCCCTGGAGAATAAGCTCATCTGAAACCATTGTCTAGATGTCTAAACTCAGTTCTGTTTCACATTTGCCTTTGGATGTTCAAGGGGTAGAATCTTCCTTTAGAAGGAGCAAAGTGCTCCCTTCTGACTGGAGGAACAAGGCTGTGGGGATAACTCATCTTTCTGACCTGAGAACATGTTCTTCAGCAGGAACTGTCTCCCTGTCTGGCTTTTGTCAAGATGCAAGGGAGAGAGAAGCAGTCTAGAGCTCGCTCCTTCCAGAGCTTGGCCAAGGGGATGGCCATTGCAATATCCATTCACAAATGTTTCCTAGACTGGAGTAGCCCTTATTATCTATCTCTCTGCTTTCTTTCTCAGAGTACTTGAATTTAGCTCTCGGAAGCGAGGTGTGGCCATGTGACTTGCCCGTCCTTTGATACCTGGTGTCTGACTCTAAGTGTCTGGGATGTCACAGTAAGCTGCTATGACAAACAGGCCCCACAAGAGTCCATGGATGGCTCTTTTTTCCTTCTCTCGTGGTTTAGCTGGAAACGAAGGAATCTTCTCCAGTCAGCTTTGTGTTCATGACTGAGGAGGCTCCAGGAGGAACTCCTCTGCCCCCTCCAACACAGACTGCGACATTTAGAACAAGTTGTGGTAGTGGTGATGTCTAGCTAGGCAGCCTTTGGGCAGCTCAGCCCTGATGTTTTTCCATTCTGGGAACTGCTGTAGCTCTTCTGTGGCTATTACAGAAGGGACAGACCAACGACTCTCTGAAGTGGTCAGAAATATCTTCACGAACGAAGGAGGAAACAAAAATAATCAGGAACTGGAAGTGGATGCTAAGATGAGAGAAGGATTAACAGGATTTCCTGATAGTTTTCTCAGTTAGATCACCTGAAATTAACTTGGCAACGCCAGGGGAATGCAGTGAATGGGGCACAAAGCTCACATCCTAAGTCTAACTGCCGGAAAATACAAGAAGCCTAAGTTGGAGGGTATTTCACAAAATAGTTGATCATTGCTTTTCAAAACTGTTATGGAAACTGAGGGACTGGACAGGTTGAAGGGGGGGAAACTCAGTTAAGCAGAGTGTGGGCTGATGGATGGACCTTGAACCAGATAAATGGCGGCAGTGAGGAAACTGAATTCGAGTGAGCTCCACAGATTCAGGGACTCTCCTGTGGATGAGTCAGGTTTGCTGGGATGCCGTATGGCCTTCCCGTAGTCTAAAGTTATTCCACAATGTAGAGTTTTTAAATGCTCAAGCCCCTATGACATCATCACATCAGCGTGTTCCCTGTGGAAGGTAATAAAGGACGGGGACAGAGACCCGAGTTCCCTGAAGGAAGCCCATATCTTCTTCTTTCTGGATTATTCCAGCAGTCAATGGGAATGTTCCTGTGCCCTTTTTTCTCTGCAGCTGGAATGGCCTGTTTCCAGGACAGGTCTACTACCCCACTGCACCATACAGAACTTGGTGGTGGCCCTTCATCCCCTAGAACACCAAGCCCACATTCTCTACAGTGACCCTCAAGGACCCTCCCACCCACTCCCCTTCCCTCCTCCTGTCCTTATTTGACTGTATTTTTTCCTTTGTCATTTCTATAAAAAATGCCTAAGACAGCCTACTTTATAAAATAAGAGAGGTTTATTTGTGTTCTCAGCTCTGGAGGTTCAAGGTTGGGCCCATCTGGAGATGGCCTTCTTACTATAGAAGTCTGAACTCCTGCAGGTACCACATGACCGATGACAGGAGTTTGTGTGTTTCCTGGTCTCTTATGAAACCACAGTGCTCGATCATGGGAGTTCTACCCTGATTACCTTGTCTAACCCAAACACCATCATAAGGCCCCACCTCTGAATATCATAATGGGATTAACACTCTACCCTCTCAATACCTCTTGATGGGATTAAATGTCAACCAACCCTGGAGATATTTACACTAAGTCCAAACCAGAGACGTGCCTGACCCAAACACCAGTACATTATTTTCTTAATTTTTGTCTTATGAAGCTACTTGCCTCAGTCAAGTTTAGACTTACTACCTCGGTCTCAACATCAAGGCTGCTGGAATTCCAACCACACACACCAGCCAGCCCTTTTCCAGAGCTACCCTTGCTGGACAGTCAACAATGGGCTCAGCAGCCCTGGGGAAGACTCCTGCTTGGGGTGGGAGTGTAAAGTGGAGACACTAAAGGTGCCGCTCCAAGAGTGAGTTGAGAACATAATTTTTTTCCTCTGAGGTGGAAAAAATGGAGGATTCCAATCACAACTACAGAGCGGATGAATAAAAGTTCCTTGTGCTTTTAAAACCTGGGTTGTTCAGAGCTAGGACGTAGCTCAGTTGGCACAGCGATTGCCTAACACACAAAGCCCTGGGTTTGGTCTCCAGGACCTAACAGATCTGATGTAGTGGCTCACGCACACAGCCCCAGCTCCTGGAAGATAGAGTTAACTTTAGAACGGAGTTCAAGATTATCTTTGGCTATACAATGAGTTTGAGGTCAACCTGAGACACATGGTGGGCTAAGGGTTAAACTAGGGCCTGTACTCTGCTAGAGAAATGCTTTTAGCACCCCGTTTAAATAATAGACAAAATAAAATTTCCAATAGATGAAAAAGGCTATGTCCCACTGAGCCTTGATTCTTTTTAAACTGCACCAAATATTTAATAATTATCCCTTCCAAGGTACATAGGTACCCTGGGTGTTTTAAACACATTGTTTTGTATCCTTGCTGTGCCAACCAATATGCTTGCTCATTGAGCTCATCCTTCTCGTCTGTCATCCACGAAGCCGGTTCACTGGTCTTTATGAAGGGTTCGCTCCAAATACTGTGCCACCCAGCCCACACCACATGCTGGTGAAGCTGCGGTCTGGGAAGGGTAGGAATCCAAGTGGCTTAGCTCCATCTCTCTTGCCCAGTAACAAGCCTATAGGTCCCAGCACAGAATCTTCTGTAGACCAAAGAGGGCATCTGGGCAGTGATGGAAGAATGACCCTGCCTGAGGTTTAGAAAGAGCTAGCTGTTCAAATACCACAGAGAGATTGTAGCATTGGCCATGGCTGATGAACTCTAAGATTGGCCAAATGCCCTTTTCTTCTTGGAAGCACACCCCATTTCTAAAGGTTGAGGCTGCAAATTAAATGAAGAGCTCTGAGTTCGTTTTCATTTTGATTCAAATTAGAAGTCAGATATTTATTTTTAAAATTATATTTTCTAAGAATAACCTTAGCTCCTTTTTAGTGCGGGTGAAGTAGACAAGTCATATCAGGTCACGGAAGCCCAGGGTTGATTTTCTTAAACTATCAGGACAGTTAATACACTATGTTCTCCAGAAGAAATTATTTGACAAATTTCCAGATATTAGCAGAAAAAGTCCAGATGGCTCAGCAATTAAGAGTACTGGCTGCTCTTCCACAGGACCCAGGTTCAATTCCCAGCACCTACATGGCAGCTCACAACCAGCTGTAACTCCAGTTCCAGGGGATCCTACATCCTCTTCTGTCTTCTGCAGGCATCAGGCACACATGCTGGCACACAGGTGGCACACAGGTGGCACACAGGTGGCACACAGGTGGCACACAGGTGGCACACAGGTGGCACACATGCTGGCACACAGGTGGCACACATGCTGGCACACAGGTGGCACACAGGTGGCACACAGGTGGCACACAGGTGGCACACAGACACACATGCTGGCACGATACCTCCACACTGCTCTACCACATTGCTTCCACTATCACGCTGTTCTGCCTAAGCCTGTGGGATTCTCTAACCGTGGTGGGCTAAGTCCTCTAAAACTGTGAGTCAAAATTGTTGCTCCCCTTAGGTTGTTCTGTCAGGGATTAGATCACCAGCAAGAGAGTAACTAACACTTTTTCAGAGAGATCTGCAAATTCCCTTAAAGCCTTGTCAGTTGAGAAGTGGGAGTTGACAGTTACAAGAAACAATTTAGTTGTTAGTAGCTTGGAAGAAAACACATGTTGATGCTTTTTCATGGAAACAGTATCAATAAGTCTTCCATTTGGTTGGTCATGTAGCTGCATTAAAATAGCCTTCCCTGCTTAAAAAAAAATGTTGGAGAAAACAGCAATTATGTGGCCACCATTGTCTCTATCTCTACATGGAGGCCCTTGAGGCAGCCTGTTTCCTTGGGGGAGGTCTTCCGGGCTCAGAACTTTCTGGCCACAGAAGGTCCATCTGTTTGTTGATCTTTTTCTAGACTGCTCATTACTTGAGTCGGTGATTTTCCATGGTGAATGGAACGAATGAACAGGCTTCGGGCTGACGCTGCCTCTCAGAACACTGATGGCTTGTTGTGAATGAGGGAATGACCACAATGGCTGAGGCCAAGGTAAAACTCTCCCGGAGAAAACACATCTAAAGGCTTAGGCTTGTCTTCACAGCCAGTGACTCAGACTGAAGAAGTGCAGGACATGCCCTTTGGTTATTTGGGGAGCAAGGATAATTCTCCTCTCAGACGTTTCTGGAAAGCCATCTTTGCATGCATGAAGCAACTCTGGATCTTGCCTGGAATCAGGAGCAGGACCGGTCAGCAGATTCCATTTGTTTTCTCTTCTGACTGGGGGCCCGCTTAGGAGACACTGGAATTGCCTATTAGACCTGTCCAAAAGGATGTGTGTAGAGAACTGGCTCTTTAAAATATCTTTTCTGGCAGAGCAGGGCAGTGCACGCCTTGAATGGTGGCACTCAGGAGGCAGAGGCAGGCAGATTTCTGTGAGTTCCAGGTCAGCCAGAGTTACAAAGTGAGACCTCCAGTTATGGATGCTTAAGAGCTACCAAGCCGGGCGGTGGTGGCGCACGCCTTTAATCCCAGCACTTGGGAGGCAGAGGCAGGCAGATCTCTGTGAGTTCGAGACCAGCCTGGTCTACACGAGCTAGTTCCAGGACAGGCTCCAAAACCACAGAGAAACCCTGTCTCGAAACAAACAAAAAAAGAGCTACCAGCTGGGTGTGCGGGACTGAACCTAGGTCCTCTGTAAGAGCAGCCAGAGCTCCTAACCAGCTTGCCATCACTCCGGTCCAAATATACAGTTTTATAGCCTTGAGGATGCAGCCTAGGGCAGCTTTCTAGGTGTGCTGGCTGCCAGCCTAGTTCCAGGTTCAGTGAGAGATCCTGTCTCGAGGGAATAAGGCACGGAATGATGGGGCAGGACACCAGATGTCCATCACCAGGAATGTACAGCCTTCACACCCCCCCCCACACACAAGTGCATTCATGACAGCGAGTCTTTATTATGCTTATCATTCTGCCCTATAAAGAGAAAACCATCAGACTTGGGTGATAGACACACTGACATGTGTTAGATCATGAGCTGGGCAGGGCATACCACCAAGACAGCAGCCCATGAGGGACAGAAAGACCGGAGCCTCCAGCATGTTATTTTGGCTAAATGATATTGACTAGATTGAAAATCATATTTACTAAATCAACATATTCTTCTAGAATCTGGTAAACAGAATCATAACAATGCAGCTGACACGTCTTGCAACTTAATCTCCAGGCAAGATTAAATTTAATCTCAAGGCTAAAACTGCCTTGCAGGCTTTTCTTTTATTCCAACCCAAGGACATCAGACACCTTGGAAAGGAGAGCTCCACACTAGTCTCCTTCCACCTCCCAACACATCTGCATTCGGTATATTTTATACTTTTCAACTTTTACTCCTCAAGTAGCAAATGAAGTTCCCTGCAATATTCATGGTAAGATGTTAGAATTTGATCTTTGGGTACAATGACTGGACTTTTAAAGAG
This sequence comes from Microtus pennsylvanicus, assembly GCF_037038515.1. Classification (NCBI taxonomy): domain Eukaryota; kingdom Metazoa; phylum Chordata; class Mammalia; order Rodentia; family Cricetidae; genus Microtus; species Microtus pennsylvanicus. Next base: position 72,236,860 of record NC_134582.1, read on the forward strand.
GAGGCTATGCATAAACACTAGCATTTGTAAAGGACCAATGGTGACCTGGTAACATCCAGTACTGAAATTGCTTTAAAGACACTGAGTGAGGTCTAGTAAGAAATGTCCATTCTCATAACCTTGTTATCGCATTGCTAGTCCTGATTTCACCGCCAGAAAGTGTTTAGGACTGATTTGTCAAAGAGTATGCCAGCTCCAAGATCCTGAAACACCAGACCAAACCCAGAGAAGTGTGAGGCAGATATGGCATCCCAACTGACAGAAGCACACTCACCTCTCAAGACTCGGCTGACAAGGAGACACCTCTTGTGTCTTGCTAAGGAACAGGCAGAGACCACCACATGTTTCTTGGACTCATTACTGATTTCAGGAGATAATTTTTCACATCTGTGTCCTGGAGGAAACATTTTCGAATGGACTCTATCTGGAGTCAGGGTGTCCATGTGCATCTGCGGTATGCGTGTGTGTACACGTTGGTGCCCTGTGATGTGCAGGTGCGTGTCCGGGGGAGTGTGCACATGAAGATGCCGGAAGCTGACTTCAGGCGTCTTCCTCAGTCACCCTTCACCTCATATATCAAGGTAGGGTCCTTCACCTGAGCCCAGGACTTGCATGCTGGAATTACAGATGGGTCATGCTACTGCCTGGCATGTCTGAATGCTGAGGTTCCAAACTCTGGTCCTCCCACTTGTGTGCCAAGTGCTAATACTTGATGAGTCACCTCCCCAGCTTGTGTTAACCACAAAGTGCACAGATCTTTTCAAAATAACTGGAACCCGAATCACCTTCCTCTGTTTCTGTTCTAACTTAGAGAGAGAGAGAGAGAGAGAGAGAGAGAGAGAGAGAGAGAGAGAGAGAGAGAGAGAGAGAAAGAGACTCTAAAATGATTTGAGTATAAAAGGTGATTCACTGAATTTCTTATTGCTTTCAAGACTAGCTAGGAGTTTCAATCATTTTAGTGGCTTGAAATCTGACCACAAGGGAATTGAATTAAAAATCAGTAATGATATGTATTTTAGATTAGTCATCTAGAAAATGTTCAAATATTTGTAAGCTAAGCATACTCCTAACATACAGTAAGTTTCCATGGTATTTTTATTTTTGTTCTTACATTTATTTTATGTATGTGTTTGTATGTGCACAAGGCAGCGTACATGTGGAGGTCAAAGGACACCTTGAGGGAGTCAGTTCTCTCTTTCCACCATGTGCGTTCAGGGGACGGCACTCAGCCAACAATCTTGGTGGCAACCGTCTCTACTCTGGAGTCGACTCACCATTCTACACAGAGCAGGTTTTCAGAAGAAGAAATAATTAAAGAAATAGAAAATATTTCAAACACACCAGTAATTCAAACTCAACAGGTACACATTTGCAGAATGTAGCTGACAGGATCCTCAGAAATAAATGTCCTCTGGTATGTGGCTGTTTTCAAAAGAAGAGGATTGAATACCAAGTGTTTACGTTTTCATCTTAAGAAGTTAGACTAAGGAGCTAGGAGATGCTCCAGATCAGGAGCACTTCCTGCTCTTCCAACCAAGAGTTTGGTTCCCAGCAGCCACTTGGGCAGCTCACAACCACCTGGAACTCCAGCCCCAGGCTTCTATGTCCTCTTCAGACCTCTGCTGGTACCCAAACACACATGATATAAACACACATAGACACATACACATAAATGAAAGCTATTATTTTTAAAGGAGTTAGAAATAAAAAGAGTAAGTTAAACCCTCAGTTGAGGGAAAGAAATAATACTGTAGATTTTTTTTTAATTCAAAGGAATAGAAAATAACAAAGCTGAAGTTGTTTCTCAGGGAAGCTGCACACACGAAGTGTTTCTGACTCTTACACATCCTCTGTTAGGAAAACAGACACCAGCCGCTTCAGATAGTTAGAATACTCCATCAAAAAGAAATAAATTAATACATTTGTGGGTGCATTCTTGGGATACAGCTGGCCTATGTGTGTCTGTCAAATAGAGAGGCCTCTGAAGAAGTCCTAAGCCACAGTGTAAACCTAAAGCACATACTGTGAACATGGCCTTAGGAGGATTTTCTGAAACTCTTTTTCTATAAAGCAGATATTCCCAAACTACTTCTTAGAAGTAGAAGAGTGTTTGTTTCTATTTCACATCTCGTAGTTGAACTTCTTGTCTGCAGTTTAGAACAGCCACCACTCACTCTCCCTCTTTGGAAACCCCGGGGTGCATTGTTCCCAGGCAAAAGCAGGGCCTGACTGACCAGCTCCTAAGCTCCTGCTTAGGACGCATTTATGCTAACAAATAAGGTGTGTGTTTTAAAATCCAGAATGTGCGAGTTCCTCGGGCTTCGACCTGAATTAATTCCTGGATCTTGCTAACACAAGATCTTGCTCTTTGCCACACCGAGGTTTTCCAAAATCCAGTGTAATTGTGGGCTGGTGACAATAGTCCACTGCCATCCCAGTAGCTGGCTGGCTGCCCCCAACAGGCAGAATCTCCTGGATCAAGGGCAGAAAGATGGGTGTGAGGGGAGGAACAAGAGTTCCTTCCTGGAGGTGGCTTTCTGGAGAGCAGGACCTCCCTGCTTGCCTTCTCCTCTGCTAAAGGCACCCTGCTGATGGGACAGGCCACACAAAGACAACAGAAACAAAAACACCCGGTGCCCTGAGTAACTTGGGGTTAGGTTACAAGGCCAGAGTCAGCCTGGAACTGGCCTTTAGATGGACTTGATATGGCAGAAACTTCTAGATTCAGGCCAGTAACCCCAAATTGAGGCCAGAAAAGCCATTAGCTGGAAGGTTTTGTCACATGGCCAGCTTTCCTGCACTGGGAGAAATGGTAGGTTTATCTAAAACTAAGCACAACTTTCCTTTCCCATTTATTTCTACAATCAACAAATATTTAGTGATAGTCTCACGCACCAGGTCCTGCTCCAGGCTTGGGAACTGCTAGGGCACACCCTGGGAAGCGCGCACTGTCCCGGTGGAAGCAGACAGCAACACAGAGACTTTCAGGTCTCCGTGCAACTCGGCCTGTGCAGGCAGATAGGATCAGACAGTGTAGGTAATGAGGTCCAATCAGGCTCTGAAACAGGATGGGCTTCATGGAGTTATGATCGGTGAAAGCCACATACTCCAAAGGGGCAAGATCTCGGAGAACCATTCTCAGTCAGATTGTTAATAATTTATCTATTTTTGTTACATTTAATGTGTGTGTATGTATGCACATGTGTGTGAGCGTGTGTGTATGTACATATGTGTGCATGTGCGTGTGTGTGTGTGTGTGTGTGTGTGTGTGTTGTGTGTGTATGGCATGTGTTGGTGAGATGTCAACTTTCAGGAGACAACCATTATGGGTGACAGAAGTCCCTCATCTATAAGAGTGGAACAAACAAGAAAAATGTCGAGTTCAACCCTTGGGACCCACATGGTAGAAGGGAAAGGACCAATTCCAGTCCACTACTAGGTGTGGACGTGAAGGAGGAAATAACAGTGTATTCTGTGGTCTCTCGCACATCACCCATGATTCCTACAAAATGTCCACACTCTGTGCCATTCCCTTCTTCTCATTAAGGACTGGAATTACTAACTCATTTTAAAAATGCAAAGCTGAGGGTTCCCAAATATCCCCAAGGGCAGATGGAGTTCTCCAGTGACCACCAAACTGAGCCTTCAAATGAGAGTCCTCAATGGCAACCTTGCAAATATGTTAAGCCGTAGGCAACCAGGTAAATCAAATTTAGATTTCCCCAATCACAGAAACTGAGTACCATGAATGCCTGCATGTTTAACCGCATCACCTAGGTGTGTTTCTCTGAGCCACCTAGCATGCAGATACCTACTGAAAACACTACTCCACTTTCTGTCTGCTCAGGGTTTGACTTCAACTCCTACAGTATGTTGAGCAGAGAGCAGAACCTGCTGGAATGCCTGCCCAGTGCAGCCTAATGAAAACAAAAATGAACAGAACAAACTTCTTGCTGCTAAGTTTTTACAGCATCTTCTCCTTCATTTGAAAGCAGTATTTGGAAATTTGTAATCATTATTGACATTCCTTCCTTAAAAAGAAACTCATCTTTAAAATGGGAATTGGGGACTTTTGCTTCCTTCTCATGAAGCTTGTGTCCACAATATGGAGTCTCTGCTTGATGCAGCCAGTTCCTTCTCGGCCCAGATACACACTGAGAACAATCTAGTGCACACATATCTCTAGCTGTCTCCCTTCTTTCCCTGCTTCCTCTTTCCCTCACACCTTCTTTCCCTCACACCCTCTGACCCACCCTTCATCCTTCCTGCTTTTCTTCCTGTCCTTCCTCCTTTCCTGTCTTTCTTCCTCCCTCCTCTTTCTTTTCTCCCTGTTATAGCTGAAACAGAATCCAACCACTGAAAAGCATCTTTAAACCACAGTGTCTATTACACCTCTTTCTTCCCCAGGCGGCATTACAAACTCTTATGTAGACAAAGATTCTTGAACATAGTAGCCTGCTTCCCAAATCAAATGTTTAACAGCACTAACTTGATTCAGCTCATTAGGTTCCCAAGGATGGTCTTCTGCTGCTTTACTTATACATCTTGGGGTGTCTTCCTAGGTTTTGCTTCAGTAGGGCTGTGAGGGCCCAAGGCTTCACATGTTTTACACACTTCCATAGCAAGGAACAAGCCTCAGATAGAATTAGTCCTTATTCTAGCCTTGAGCATCTGCCCGCGTTAAAGTGTTGGATTCATAGAGCCCTTAAATTGTATGATTGTAGGCAGAGGCTGCTCATTTGTTTCCCGGCCACCTAGACCTGAAATAATCACACACAGAAACTATATTAATTGCAATGACTTAGCATATTCCTGGCTAGCTCTTACATCTTAAATTAACTCATTCCAATTATTTTGTATCTTACCACGATGCTAGCGGTCTACCAGTAAGTTTCTGGTGGCCTCTGTCTACTTTGGCAGCTATGTGGCATCTCTTTGACTCCACCTACTTTCTCCCAGCATTCAGTTTAGTTTTCCCACCTAGCTCTATTCTGCCCTGTTTATAGGCCCAAAGCAGCTTTTTTATTAGACAATGGTAATAAAACATATTCACAGCATACAGACGGGAATCCTACATCATATGATCACCTGGGTTTTCCCTTTTTCCTACCTTTCTTCTTTCTCTGCATTCCCCATTCCATACATGGTGCTGCCACTGGCTTCCATTTTCCTAAAACCTAGCAAGCTGCCTCCCCCTAGCTTCCCATCCAACAGCACCTCCACACTGGACCCATTCACAAGGACTGACTTACCTATATCCATTGCTCTTCACCTTAATTCCCAGGCTCTGCTTGTAGCTGAGATAATCAGCTTGCCATACTGTTAGACTAACCTCCAATACCTGTTGTCCTGCCTTCTTCCCTGCTTCTTCCTCCTCCTCATCTTCTTCCTCCTCTTCCTCCTCCTCCCTCCCTCTTCTTCCATTTCTTTGCCATGTTGTTTTGAGATAATATCCCTACATAACCCAGCATGGCCTTGAACTGAAGATCCTCCTCCCACAGCGTCTGAAGTGCTGGGAAGATGTGTGTGTCAACACAACAGTTCTCCAGGGCTCACTGACCAGACTAATCTGTCTTGCTTCTTTACTTAAACCCTTTGGTCATTCTTTGGGGCATCCTTTATATTCTTTTTTTCCATTTCTTAAAAAATGCAAGGGAGCTGTGGAGATGGTTCATTCAGTCAAATATTCAACACACAAGCTCAAAGATATGAGTACAATCCCAGCACACATACAAAGAGCTGGGTGTGGCAGAGAGAGACAGGAGGATCCCTGGCACTTGCTGGCTAGTCAGTCTTGCCAATCAATGAGCTCAAGTGTTGTGGGTTTTACCCTTATTACTCTTTACTCTTTTGGGGGGCCTGCCACCCAGCTCCCAACTAAATCACACACAGAGGCTTATTATTACTTATAAAAGTTAGGTCTCAGCTTGGCTTGTTTCTAGCCAGCTTTTCTTAACTTAAATTATCCCATCTACCTTTTGCCTCTGGGCTTTTCTTTTTCTTAATTCAGTAATCTTACTTTCATTCTGACTCCATGGCTAGCTGTGTGATTGGGTGGCTGGTCCCTTCTTTTCTTTCCCCTTGATCTCTATTTCTCCTTTTCCCCAGATTTCTCCTTCTCTTTATTCTCTCTGCCTTCTAGCCCTGCCTATCCTTTCTCCTGTCTCACTATTTACCATTCAACATTTTCTTAGACCATCAGGTGTTTTAGACAGTCAAGACAGCTTCACAGAATTAAACCAATACAGCATAAACAAAAGCAACACATCTTTGCATCATTAAAACAAATGTTCCACAGCATAAACAAGTGTAACACACCTTAAAATAATATTCCACAGCACTCCAGATCCAGTGAGAGACACTGTTTCAAAAAATGAGATAGAGAGTAATAAAGACACGGAACTTCAGTCTTTGGCTTCCACATACAATTGTGTGTATATACACAAACATACACACACACACATAACAACAAAACAAAAACTTGGGAATTTTTTAGTTTCAAAAGCCATTTCATAGGCAATATGATAGCCTAGAAATGCCAATTTCTAGCTCTATCCCCTCTGTATGTGGCTTACTCCAAAGAAGCCTGGCTTGGCCCAGTAAGTTAGCTAACCTCATTAGACAACCCTTCAGTGTTCAGGGATGACATAACACTGACAATGATGAGTTAATTACATTTCTGGTAAGCGTCTGGTTTGTGCCTAGCTGACATTTACGTGTCTCCTTGGTCAACAATATATGTTCAGTATGTAGTAAGGACGGGGGTACTCAGGTATCCAACCAAAGTGTAAATAAAAGCTCTCTGACCAACATCCAGGTTCCTGGGAAATTTCTCTACATTACAGCCCCAAGGTCCTCATGAAAACTCTGGTCTTAAAGTCTTATTAGTTTCAAATAAGTGATCAGTGTTCCCATGTTGCCATAACTACAGCAACAATTTCTTACTGAGAAGGCTGTGTATCCTGGGGCCAAGTGTGATGATAATTAGTTTATGGATGCAACAGGCACATGGCTCATGCACTGGAGTTCTAAATAACTGACACTGGAATTCTAAATATTGACACGAAAGACACACAGAAAACACATGGCTCCCAGGCTTTCTCCTTCAGAATTTTAATCTGCTTTGGCATATTTAAAGACAAAAAATTAGAAAAGTCAATTCTTGCATAGTTAAACCCAGAACAAGGGCCAGCAAGATGGCTCAGCAGGTAAAGGCTCTAGCTTCTAAAACTGACGACCTGAGTTCAACCCCTGAAACTTGCATGGTGGAAGGCAAGAAGCCACTCTCGAGAGCTGCTCTCTGAGCTGCACACACACACACACACACACACACACACACACACACACACACACAATTAATTAATCAATTTTTATTTAAAAACTGGGTGAATCTTAGAAACAGATAAAATGTATGGTCCAGGAGGAGAGAAGAGGGAACGCCCACTGTGCTTTCCTAGACATCTTCATGCTTCCTTAAGTAACATGTTATTTATAACTGGAGTCTCTGTCTTGCAATATAAACACCCTTTGAATGGTTGGCCATTCCCAGATTAGAGAAACATCCTTTCCTTGGTGAGAATCAGTGTGTGCTCAAAGACAAAGAGGCACGCACTAGGGTGTCCATTCTGGCTGTAAGAGTCTTTCACATCGTCTATGTATTTTGAACACATAGTAATATTATAAAAGAGTCTCAAATTTTATATAAAGAGACCCAGAAAATGATATTATTCTTGCCTCACTTTGGATGTATTCTAACTCAAAGAACCAAACTGATTTCATTAGTAGAAGCACCTCTCGTTGAACCTTGGAGGTCAGGTTTTATTTAGGTTAACCAGCTCTGTAGTTTGAACTGAGCTTTAGAAGCAGTGTCCAGTCTCTAATCAAGGCATTAGTGTCCTCCAGCAAGTGGGGATCACCGCACCCAGCACTATGGTTAACATCCACCCAAGTGTGTCTAAAATAGACCCAGAATCAGAGGTGTTGCCTCCTTCCCTTTTCACCAGGCCACTCAGCATCTTGTGTGTTACTGTAATGAGATGCTGAGAGACGAGACCACAAACCAAAAGCTACACCCTTTAGATCTCAAGTTTTAGGCAGACATTGGCGCTTCTGGAAGACGGGATCTGCTGCCATGAGATGGTGGGAATGGATGTTTGCACGCAAAGGCACGCTTTGAAACCACATCTGCAGACCACAATGCAGAATAAGAGTCTGAAACTCGTCAGCAGGAACAAGCAGCAGATATGGGGCTCTACCTTCAATAAGAGGATCCAGGAACACTCAGAACAAAGCTAGAAGGTCCCCTACCACGGACGATACCACAAAACACGGAAATAAATCTCTGAGAGTCATTTTCCCTGGACGTCATACCCTGCTAGCATTTCCACACCATAAGGGGAAATCTCTATGACTACGTAAGAAAAAAAATTAATTTCATTCCAGTTTTTAAATGAGTCCAAACTAAAACAAAGATTTTATGACTCTCTCGGTCTGCCATGTGGATCTCCGCCTCTGACAGATGCCAAGAATCTCTGTGGCTACTTTAGATGTTCAACCCTTTTATTAAGAAGAATGGGAGAATGCTGTGTCAGTAACCAGCCTGGGGAAAAGGTGGATGTAACCACTCCTTGGGACAGGAGCCCGAAGAAGTCTTCTTGGCCTTGAAGCAGGCAGCCTTAGGAACTCCAATTTTTCTCAACTCTCCAGTGTAGTTTCAAAAATCATTTTCAATGGCAAAGTGGGATGGAGCTCCAAGTTCAGATGATTGGGCTGTGTAATTCCGCTGGTAGAATGCTCAAGTACCAGGCAGACATCCCCGAGTGTGTTCCCCGGGGGTCTATAAGATGAGCTGATGCCACACACGTGATTCTAGCCCTCAGGAAGTGGGGAAGATAGATGGGAGGCTGGCTAAAAGTTATTCTCTACCTCTCAGTGAGTTTGGTACCAGCCTTGGCTGTAAAGTTTTAAAACAACAACAAATTGCGTTAAGATGAAAATGAAGGCACAAACCCAAACCCAATGACACTCCATTGTTATCAAGGAGAGCTAAAAGTGCAGACAGTCTTGGTCTAAGGATTATGAGGCCTCACAACAAGAGGAAAGAAAGATATAAATACACTGGCATGAATGTTGAAGAATACAGACACCCATTTCCCATTTAACTGGAATCAGACTTTTGGCAAAAGGAGAGGCATGTGTTCTGCATCAGATGCAATGATCTTTAAACTAGGGAGGGGGCAGGTGATACGGTGCCTGCCTCTAGACGTGGATGCCAAGGCCTGAAGACTGCTAGGGTGTATCTGGGGCAAGGGATAAAGCAGGAGACATAGAGCAACAGTGACTGGGTAGCAGTCAGGTGGAGGAAATACCAGAGATGGAGCCCTTCTTTGTCTAGAAATACACTTGTTGGGTCTGGTACAACTCCCGAAGCACACATCCATAGAAAAAGACTTGTTCAATTAAAAGTGTGTATGTGTATAATCTGATCAACATCAAATAAAATCTGTCTGAGCTAAATGACTGGGCATTTGTTGGCATGTATGAGGTCTAGAGTGTGATCCCTAACACTACAGGCAGAAAGTGGGGGGTGATATTCTTTCAGTTTTCAAGGTCTGACAATGTGCTGTGGTCATGTGAGATGCTGTGGGGACCGGGTGCATAGCTTTTTGAAATGTTCTATTGGCCTTAAACTATTTCAAAATGAAAGGCTGTAATAGGGGCTGGAGAGATGGCTCAGTGGTTAAGAACGCTGTTGTTCTTGCAGAGGACCCAAATTCAGTTCCCAGCTCCTATGTGTTGATTAATTCCAGTTCTATGCTACTGGCATTCTCTTCTGGCTTTCATGGACACTAGGCATACACATGATACACACACATACACACACACGTGTATATATGCAAAACACTCATACATGTAAAATAAAAACTTTTTAAAAGTTATAATAAAGAAAAAGAGCAAGATGTAAGAATAACCCAAAGCCAACAGTTCTTATGACTTTAAGTTCTTGACACATAACTTAATGAACATTGAGTAGGTCAACTGTGCCCACCTGGCGCAGGTAAGGAAGATGGTCACTGACCATCAGCCATACCGTCCTGTCGCGTGAGTGGGAAGCAAGCGCCTATGCTGCTGGCATGCTTGCTGGTCTCCCACCACTCTATCCTAGTGAGGAACTTCCTTCTTCTCCCACCAGCTCATGAGGTGGCTATATCGAAAGCTTGGAAATTGTCCTAGTGAAACTATCACTGACCTATAAGACAAGATAGAAGGTCTCAATTAGCTAAGAGCTGAGCTTATAAAATGCACAAAAAGTAATTTATATGGCTGTGTTGCATTCTGTGCCAGTAACAGGGGTGATGTAGGCACAAGTTCATCTAGAAACACTATCATTTGAATGCTTCTTTTAGGGTACGTGTATCTCAGTGGTAGTGAGAAACTAGGATGCATAGGAACCTGGATTGAAGCCTCTAGACTGAAACAAAACAAAATTAATAACATGGCTTTTGGAAAGACAGGAAGATCCTTTAGACCAGGGTAGGGTAGCCTGTCATAAGCACATAAGGAGTCCACAGTTTAATTCCTGTAATGAGGTCCTTTGTCCCCTCAGAAACTGTCTTCTCTCCCCTGGTGTGCAGAGAAAGAAAGATATTAGAGCCTAAGGAACCTAGTGATGGGAAGGGGAAGGAATTCTAATCCTCTCCCGAGTTTCAGTCTCATAAGAACTGTTGTCTTTGGATTATTCTGACTTAAAACCTGTTGGGAAGAGTACCTATGTAGCACCTGAGTAAAGGACCATGTGACTGGTCCCTGAGATGACACCAGGCTCTGGGTCATGTGGCCAAGCCTAGATGGTCTTCTGTTCAGCTACCCTAAAGTCACAGCAGCTCCAGGACAGAGTGTGGCTTGTGCCTGTGAACTTGAGAGCTCTGACTAAGATGGTTCCATGGCTCGGCGTCCCTGACACAGTGGACAGCCAAGAGCACCAACTGAGCCACACACAAGAGCAGCAAGCATGGGCAGGACCAGCCAGGGTTAAGGGAAAGAGTTGAGTTTCTAACACATACCCAGCAAATGCAAATCAAACTGATACATTGTGTAAGGCCAGAGAATCTTCCACATGTGACCCAGGAAGAGGGCAGGGCAAGGGTTTCATAGGAACCAACACCCAGATACTTAATTATTCACTTGACTTCTTAAAAAGCAAACCATGACCCTGTTTATGCCTCCAGGGTTTAGGGGGGATTGCTTGGAAAACACACAATGAAGGATCTAAATGTGATAGATAGAAGCCTGTCAGTTCAGAATGATGGATGTGAAGATCCAAGCAGGGAACTTCAATCTTCTTTCTCAAAGATGTTGACATTTAGGCTCAACAATGAAATAAATATGATAAGAAGATCCAACTGTACCCCAACAGAGTAAGCAAGAAAGTGGAAAATGGTGAATTCCAACCTCATGATCCAAAGACACCAGACGCCAATGGTAGAACCAACCCTGCCCAGGAAACTGGGGGATGGTGACCAGAAGAAGATAACACTAAAGGTAGAGGTGCACAGACATTATTTCACAATCAAGAGAAGGACAGTTTCAGGAGCCTCAGACAGGTGACCAGAGAGGATTACCGAGGGCTGATGAGAAGCACAGGAGGAAAAGCACTCACCATGCAAGACCCGAGTTCCATGGCCAGAGCACAGGGTTGAAGGACAGAACAGACTCCACAAAGTTGTCATCTGAGTGCCACACATCTCCCCCCCCACACACACACACACATCCCCCCCCACACACACACACACCAGCAGCACAGCATGTAAAGGCATGCACCACTCAAGACCTGAGTTTTATGACCGGAACATATGGCCAAAGGAGAGAACAGACTCCACAAAGTTGTCATCTGACTACCAACTCTCTCTCTCTCTCTCTCTCTCTCTCTCTCTCTCTCTCTCTCTCTCTCTCACACACACACACACACACACACACACACACACAACAAATAAATAAATATTTTTGTAAAAGACTAACTTATAAATTATTTAAAGGTCAGAGAGATGGCTGCAGACTTTGGTGGGCTCACGAAGGCACAGCACTCACGGACAAACTTCCTGTCTTTTTCTGAGAACCTGTTAGATGAGTAGCCCAGGGGAATATGGTTGATGCCAAACAGGCAAGGTGGGGAAGGCAGGCTTGATGTGTGCACCGAACAGTTGACTCAGATGGTTGGGGATGTGTCACAGGCCTCAGACCGGGACATTAGCCAGTCACCATTTCTTTGCTGATTCCAATGAAAATAAACCACATAGCTCCTGAATTTTCTAAAGTTGGGCAAAATATCAGAATCAAAACCATTTCAAGTTGAATCAAAGAACTAATAACATGGAGATGAAAAACCTACTAATTTCCCAGGACACTTGGGTTTTTATTATGATTTTGAGTGTTGATTTCTTTTTTCCTAATCACAGCCAGACCCGAGAACACATCTTAAAGGTATTTCAGATTATTCAGGTAGGGAGGAACTGTCTTTTGTACAGCTGTATGTAATAGGAGGATACATCTTTTAAAAAGATATATTATTTAAATATATAGATATTTGAATCTCTGAAGACTTGGCTATGATGTGGTCAACTCTGCACCCAAGTCCACACCTTTGTCCAGAGTCAAGCTGTTGTTGTTGTGTGTCTTTCAGGTCAGGAATGTTTGGTTTGGATTTGGGGGTGGGATATAGAGACAGGGTTTTACCACGTAGCTTTGACTGACTCAGTATTTGCTATATAGAGCAGATTGGCTTTGAACTCACAGAGATCCACCTGTCTCTGCCTCCTAGTGCTGATAATAAGAGTGTGTGCCACAACACCTCACACACCCAGCAGGGATGCTGCTTTTTACTTTTCTCCAGTGCTTTTTGTGAAAATGACATAGGTCATTCTAGGGCCAAGGAAGTCAAGACATCTGAATTCTTCCTGCCACAAGAGAATGGAGAAGACACAATAGAACTAGCTATCACCTGAGGGGAAGCTGCCCTGTAGTAGGAAATGGTTATGAGTGATGATACAGCCTCTTTGGGGCTTCAGGTCATTTTTTTGCCTGGCCTAGAGAGTTTCTTCTCTGCTCTGTGCCTGGCGAGTTAGCGTCATATTATAGAGGGACCACCTTGGGTGCTATCTCTTCAGAGACACCTTCCCCAACCAGCCTATTATTCGCGTCTATGAGCTCTCCTCAGTCACTCAAGCACTACTCCAACTTGCCGGTATTTCCATTCCCCATCACACTGTAAGCTCCAGGGAGAAAGACACTCTCCCTGCCTCGTTCCTGACTGTAGTCCCTAGCAGAGAACAGAGTGTGTAGAGAGTAATTGCGGGAAGACACGACTTCATAGGCTGGGCCTAAAGTTGAACTCTCTTTAATGTCTCTGAATGTTACTCACACTTCAGGAACTCCTAGAAGTCTGTTTTAAAATTGCATTAATTAATATTCTTGGGCTAGCGATGTAGCTTAGCCAGACAGGTACTTACTGCCAAACACAATGATAGGACATCGATTCCCTGGGACCCACACAGTGGAGAAAAGGAGTCAATGGCTGTGCACACACATCACATACAATAAATTTATTAAATAAATAAATGTAATAAAAATCTTTAAAAATAATATTCATACATGGTCTTCTTTCTCTCTATGCCTTTAGGAAACTCACAGAGTTACAGCCCATTTTCAGAGCACTTCTGGATATGCTTTTGATCTACTTGTAGGTAATGAGTCCATCAACCTCTTTGACTTCATTACTTTTCTTACGAGCTTCTTAGATGCATGTTCTATACAGAGCGGCATGTAAGAACTTTAAAGATAGGTTCTTAATGACAGGGCTAGCCTACAATCTCTCATGCTTCTACTTGCTGTGGGACAATGGTCTTTTATCCTGTCACTTGTATTATTTTTAATAAAATGCTGATTGGCCAGTAGCCAGGCAGGAAGTATACGTGGGGCAACCAAGCAGGAAGTAGAGGCAGGGCAACGAGAATGCTGGGAAGGGAAAAGCATAGTGTGCAGTTGTGACCCAGCTACAGAGGAAGCAAGATGTGACTGCCTCACCGAAAATGGTACCAAGCCAATGTGGCTAACACTGACAAGAATTACGGCCTGATATAAGTTATAAGAATTAATTAATAAAAAGCCTGAGCTACTGGGCCAATCTGTTTATGATTAATGTAGGCCTCTCTGTGATTTCTTTGGGACTTAATGGCTGCAGGAACCAGGTGCTTGGTCAACATTTACTAATTGAGGAATGGCTACATTTTCATTCTTTGTGTTTTTCTTTTTCTTATAACACTGTACCCTCCATGGTGACACTCCGCACAGAACGGCTTAGCCAGACTGAAGCCTCACTATTTGTAGCAGCGGTCACTCGGAAAGATGACAAATGCTTTAGTGACCATATTGTCTAGTTCCCTCACATCATGTAGTGGTTGGAAGTTAGAGAGGGGAGAGGACTCTTCCAGGACCGAGCCACCAGGTGCTGCCAGATCTGCGCCTCCAGCTCGTGTGAACCAAACCACTGGCTTTTTATTTTGGTTTTGTTGGGTTCTGTTGTGTTTGCAGCCCTAGCCAGAGCTCTGCCTGGCTTTTTCTCTGAGCTCTGAGATCCTAGGATCGAACTACCACGCCAGGCCGAGTCAATGCTTTTACAACAGTCCAAGAGTGCCTTTTGTTACTCTATATGGTCAGACCAAAAAAGTATTCCCCAATTACACAGCATCTCTCTGCCACCTACAAATGCCACTTTTCTTGACAAAGGGTAGCCTGCCAATGTGACTGAGTCAAATGCCTTGAGAGGGAGAGATGTTCTGCACAGGTGGGCACCACTTGGAGTCACAGGTGTCCCACAAGAGGCAGGCAAACGGCTGGGGATGAGTTCAGTTGTTAGACTGCTTGTCTGGCTTGCAGGAAGGATTGGGTTCAGTGTCCAGGACAGTATGAACCAGCCACTGATCCCCAGCACTGGAGAGGCACAAACACAAGCAACAGGAGTTCAAGGCCAGCCTTGGCTACATAGTAACTTTGAGGGTATCCTGGGATAGTTGATACCCTTAAAAAAAAGGGCAACAATCTAGAGGGATGCAGAGAGGAATTTGATGACAGAAGAGAATGTGATGAATAAAGCAGAGACTAGAGTGGAGTGACCACAAGCCAAGGAGTGTCTGCAGCCTTCGGATCCAGAAACAGCAAGAGACACACCGTTTCCTTGTGCTTGCAGAGGTAGTACTGCTGCAGAGTATTTGACTTTTACCTACAGAGAACGATTATAGACTTCTGTCCTGAAGAGAA
Source organism: Microtus pennsylvanicus (assembly GCF_037038515.1). Taxonomy (NCBI): domain Eukaryota; kingdom Metazoa; phylum Chordata; class Mammalia; order Rodentia; family Cricetidae; genus Microtus; species Microtus pennsylvanicus. The sequence goes on from NC_134582.1 coordinate 72,252,172, forward strand.
TGAGTGTAGACACCTGTCCTCCTTGACTCTCTGGGGCAACACTGCTTCTATAAAACTCTCATCATCAACTGGGGCTGACAAACTGACCTATTGCCTGTTTTGGTAAATAAAGGTTTATTGGAACACAGCCATCCTTGCTCCTATATGCGATGCCTAATGTGGCCTTCAGGCAACACTGGTGGGTTGAGTAATGCAGTGAGTCACTGCCACCGAGACCATATGGCCTGCAAAGCTGAAACTATTTACTACCCTGGCCGTTACAGAGAGAATATGCTGAGCCCTCTCCAAGATGAGAATTAATTCCACCCTTTCCCACATTTGTTCATGACATTTCAGACTAAAAATAATGCATGTTCACATAAAATTAAAATACTTCAGAATTCCACCACCTACAAAGCAGATATCTCTACAGCTATCATCAAAAACTTGGTGTATATTCCCTATTTTTTTTCTTTTCCTCTACACATATGATAACATTTACTATTACTGTTTTGTTAAACTATGCATGTTAAGAATGTTGGTATTTGCTGGTTGGTAGTGGTGTATACCTTTAATCCCAGCACCCTGGAAACAGAGACCTCTGAGTCTGAGGCCAGCCTGAACTACAGAATGAGTTCTAGGACAGTCAAAACTACACAGAGAAATCCTGTCTCAGAAAAAAAAAAATTAGAATGTTGGTATTCATGAATCACACTGGACTTGTGAGATGCCCAGGGGGCAAAGCTCTTGCTGTACAAGCATGAAGACTTGAGTTCAGATCCCATGCAAAAATCCTGATGTGGCGGCAAACACCTGTGACCCCAGGGCTGGGGATGTGAAAACAGATGGATCTAGAGATTTGCTTACCATACTGTCTGACTAAAATGGAGAGTTCCAAGTGCAGTAAGAGAGTGAATGAAGAACACAGCAAAGTGACCTCTGACCTGCACACATACACACAGGCAAGCACATCCATGCACACACATGTATACACTTACACACACATACTCCCACACACCAAGAATGTAGGTGTTGATGAATTACAAAGGATTAAATACTTGAGAAGGAAACCAGTCGCGGCTGGTTTGGAGGACAAAGAAGATCACATGAAGCTGACAGACCGCACAGTGCTAAGCAATCCGGAGTCCAGTGGAATCCGGGGTCACGCAGGCAAAGTGCCTTCACCTCAAGCTTTGGTGCCCATCGGACCAGATGCCCCTCTCCTGAGTCTCCTGTAGCTTCTGTGGGCAACAGTTTTCAGAACTGTCATATGCAACACTCAGGCCTCTAGAGTCAGACTGAATAAAAATGGTTCCTGACACTCATAAACAGCAATGTAACCACGCCTTAACTTAAAATATAAAGAACGGTGGTTTTTAAAAATCAATACAAAATTTTTGCCAGATGATGGTGATGCATGCCTTTAATCCCAGCACTCGGGAGGCAGAGGCAGGCGGATCTCTCTGAGTTCGAGGTCAGCCTGGTCTAAAGAGCTAGTTCCAGGACAGGCTCCAAAGCTATACAGAGAAACCTTGTCTCTTTCGAAAAAAACCAAGCAAACAAACAACAATAAAAAAAATCAATACAAAATTTTTAAGACTTCCCAAGTAAAAAGATAAAACATTGTTGTTACAGATAATTAGAATATTACTGAAATCATAAATTAAAATTCAAAACTATATTTTAATCTGGTCATTCTGAATCACTGTGTTTGCTGCATTGGCAGACTCCCTCTGGACTTCCTCTTTGTGAATGTGACTTTGACCATTTACACTGAAAAGTAAAAGCCTATACTGTATAAAATGAACATCTTGCTTTTTTTTTTTAATCAAAACTCATTTTCCTGGCTTAGAGAGACATCTCAGGGGTTAGGAGCACTTGTTGAAGGATCTTGATTCCATTCCCAGCACCCACACAGTGGCTCATAATCATCTGTGTCTGGTGATCCAACATCCTCTTCTGGCCTCTGTGATCACTGCATACATTTGCTAGACACACACACATACACATAAATAAAAGCAATAAAGATAAATCTTAATTTTTTTAAGATGGAAGGTAAAAACTGAAACCATGAAATTGTTCTTTGACCTCCACACACCCATAATAACAATAAATAAATACATTTTTCAATTGTTTCCCCTGTTGTCAAGGAGCTTATAATTTTGAAAGAAAAATGGTGAGTACATTTTTAGCTTATGTTGCAAGGTGAATTAAAAAGAACATGACTTAAGGAAGAAAGAAAAAATTTACCATGTGCTAAAAATGGTGGGACACGGGGGTCCTCCTTTCTTTGAGCTTCCTCCCCAGCATGTGCCAATGTTCCTCTCATTTTCAGGGTCAGAATTAGCAAAGAGATACTCTTTACAGAGAAAAGGGAACCCTTCTCTAGAGGGAGAACGTAGAAAAAGTCTCAGACCCCTTTAAAAGACAGGAAATGAGAGATTCTCTTATCTTGTCTCACCTGGGATAATCAATGTTGTATTGGCATCAGGAATTGGAAACAAATTTAAGAAAAATCTCTCCCAAGTTTCCACGAGGTGATCCAATTAAGATATGACTGGCAGCCATGAAAAGCTTTGGTCCTGCCAAACCACAGAGAAATCCTAGACGCAGAAACACAAGAAATATCTTGCTGCATAACCAAATATTTTTTAAAAGGGCCATATAGTATAGGCTAAAACTTTCAAGACATGGTTGACTATTTTTCTTGCCCTGAAGCCAAAGATAACCTAAAACAAGGGAAACACTCGCTATCCCACGAAAGCCAGACAAGCAAACAGAAATTTGCAATGAATCTTTCTTAGCCTTCACAAAAGCCAAGCTGAAAATCCATCTTCAGCACGGTGAAATGAAATCTCTTAGGTCAACTAACAAGGCCCGCCCTGCAGGGGTGCTGACTGCTGACCAGACCAGCCTGCAACTCCTACAACCTGGGCCTCCATCTGCCTTTGTAAAGAGAGGCCTCTTTGTGAGAGAGGCCTCAGATGCTCAGTGTCTTTAACTGCTGCCCGTTTCTATAAGAATCAACTCCCACAGAAACAGCTACTGACCCACCTATGAAGCCAGCATGGAAGAGCCTTTGAGTGGACAATTCTACACTGCAGGTCACAGCACCATGGAGGCCAGAGAAGCGGGAATCATGAAGTTCTAGTCCACAAGCTTCTTTTTCATTTATATCTTATTTATTTGGGGGGCAGGGTATCACATCACTCAGGCTGTCCTTGAACTCATTCTGTTGCCAAAGATAACTTTGAACATCACATTTTCCTGCTAGGATTACGGGCACGTGCTATCATGATCAAGGTTATACACTGCTGGGGATTAAACCCAAGACCTTGCGGCTTGCTAGACAAGCACTCCACTAACTGATCTATATCTTCAGCAACACCCCCCAAAATACGGTCTTTTATTTAAAGCAGACACCCACCTTAAATGAACCCATTAAAACATCAGTCTTCTTCAGGGCTAGAGAGATGACTCAGTGGTTAAAACCACTGGTTGCTCTTCCAGAGGACCCAGATTCAATCTGAAGCACCTACATGGCATTATTAATTGAATTACAAAAGTTCTTTACATACGAATAATGTAAGAACTATATCAGAAATATGTGTTGTGAATATTTTCTCCCAGTGTATAGCTCACATATTTCTCTTGATTTTTTAAGGTGAAAAACTAAAATTTTGATTGTTTTTAGCTTACATATACTGTTTAATGATTTGTTCTTTCTGTACCCTCTCCAACAAATTTCTGCTTTCTCAAAGCTCATGGACACATCCCCCAGGTGTTCTTCGGGTAGGTCTTATTATTATACACCTCTCACTGATTCGATTTGAATTGAATTTTATTTACAACACGAAGTAGTGTTGAAATTTTATATTTGCACATGGATTATGAATGTGTGACTGGCCCACGGGTCCCATACCATTCACGGAGAGATTTTCCTTTTCCCATTACCTTGCTCTGATGCTCTTATACACACTTACCTCACTGTACACACATGCATTCAGATCCAGACATTCCATTCTGGTCTGTGGACCCACATGACCTCATACCAATGCCACACTGACTTTACAATACTGAGCCTGAAGACTCTTCTTTTTCAGCATTGTTTAGGATCCTTCTGCTTTTCCAAATAAGCTTTAAACTTCCTTATCTGTTTCTGTGTGAAAGCCTTCACATACTAGGCAACAGGACAAGTTTTACCATGAGAAACACGATAGAAACCGTGGGGGTGACTACCTTGGTGACAAACACATTGGGTGGTAAATGACCCAACAAGAAGGAGGTACCAGAGCAGACACTTCCACAGACTGACTTGTGTCCTCCCACATCAATAACTTGAAGTCCTAAGGCCAGGGTGATGGTGTTTGGAGGCAGAACCTTGGGAAGTAACTGCATGAAGTCCTGTGGCTGGCAGCTCTAAGAAAGAGACACCAGGGCCAGGCACTGTGACACACCCCTGTAATCCCAGCAGTTGAGAGCTGGCAACAAGAAGTTCAGAAGTTCAAGGTCATCCTCAAGCAAGTTTGAGCACAGCCGGACTACTTGAAACCCTGTCTCTAAAATAAAATACAATTAAAATTTTAAAATGACAGAACGACATCAGAAAAGTTGTATCTCTCTGTCTTCCCCTCTCTCTCTGCTTTCCACTTCATATAGAAAAAGCAAGCAATCATCAGAAAGCCAAGGAAAGAGCCCTCACCTGGGAGTGTAATCAACTACTTGACCTTGAACTTGCGAGCCTCCTCAGAACCGTGAAAAATAGTTCCTGTTGTTTAAGCCCCATGCCTGGTCCCATCTGTGGTGTGTGCTTATGGCAGAACCCAGGCATGAAAAGAAAATTATCATGGACCTTAAAGCTGACAATTTAATTTGATTCAGGGGCTGTTAGGACTCACTGATGGCAGATTAATCACAAACATCTATCTCCATTCCTTCCCAAAATCCTACAAAAAACGGCAGCAAAGGAAAAGGATTAAAGTCATAAAGCCTCAGAAGTTGGAAGTGGGGATTCATCCATCACCTCCTTGAAGGTAGAGGCCAGGTAGATATGATGACCACCCTACACCTAGTAGACAGTCAATGCACAGAGAAGCTAGTCGGGTCCAGAAAGATTAAAAAGAAAAAACCCGAAAAGCTCAAGCAACAGTTCCTGTAGACATGTGGGACTGACAGGAGCCACGGTTGCTGATTCCCCTTCTCCACAGCCACAAGAGAACAGCCTCATCAAATAGAAATAGAGCGTAAGTCATGGGAGGAAAATTAACGATAATTTCCCCACAACCTAGTGCAGTGTCCTCGAGGGACTGGTCCAGGAACCCCCACAACACTCCCATAATCTATAAGGCCTTTATATAAAATATTCTTATTCTGAAGACCTCAAGGATCGTTAGTCCCCTTACAGAGCTCAATACTCACGTCCGGTTACTTCTGTAACACTGTAAATGACTGAACCATCGATACAGAACACCCACAGCTGTGCAGAGCTGACTATAGATTCAGTACGTTATCATTTCAATAAGTAGGCACTACTTTTCAACTGTTAGTAAAACCTCCCTTTTCTTCTTACGTCTTCAAAAAGCAATCTTTATTCTACATTACAGCACATGTCAGCTCTGACCAATCACCCACCCTTCAAATGCTCTAAGCTGTCCCTGCATTAAGTGGGGATAGATAGGATTGCACCGCATTGAGTCCGGTGTCACCAAACAAAGAGATTGCAAAGATGCTCCAGTGACGGTCAGAGGTCTGGAACTGAACCAAAAACACAAGTTTAAATAAAAAACCTGGACTCTGAACCATGCATACCATGGCATCCTGTCCCTACTGCCTGGATACAGCATAAAGTCTCTCCCAACTTCAGTGTGTATACATCCTTTCAAGGACCTGGAGGGTGGGGGACCACAAGTCACTAATGGGCCCCAAATGGAAGTTTCAGAAATCAACAGCTCCGAAGGAGCCTTGGAGGATATTTTACCCATCATACAACTCCAAGACGATCTAATGATCAAGTAGATGTTTTGTGGATAAAGGCTATCAAAGCTAAGTATGAGGCTCATGGGAGGGCCAGATAATAAACAGGAAGTAATCTTTTGGCAAGAAAGAGGATTCAAAGAGCAACTGGAAAAGAAAATCAGAGGACTGATATACAGGACTAGGGTCAAGAGCAGAAAAGACACTGGCCTGAAGTTCACAAGGGAAGGCATGAGATTAATTTCCCATTACCAACCACATGGGCCTTTTATCACCTCTAAAGTTGTATGTATAGAATTCTTTGAGAAAAACTGTGAACTGGGGCTGGGGCTCAGCAGTAGGGTACTTAACTAGCCGCACACAAGACACTGGGTTTAAACCCCAGTGTGCTGAAAAAAAAATCAAACTTTTCTTAAACTTCTTCTCATAAAAGGAAAAAGAGCCAGGTGGTGGTGGTGCACACCTTTATTCCCAGCACTCGCGAGGCAGAGGCAGGGGGATCCCTGTGAGGTTATCAGCCATTCCTTTTGTTTGATGAAAGCTCTCACTATGTAGCCCTGTCCTGGAACTTGCTACGTAGACCAGGCTGGTTTCAAACACAGACCAGCCTACCTCTGCCTTCCAAGTGCTGGGATCAAAGCTGTACACCACCACACCTGGCTCATGCTAGGCAAGCCCTGCAGCACTGCACCACATTCCCAGCTCAGTCATCAGTGAACACAGTTTCTGTTTCTAGAACTTGATAAACAAACAAACAAACAAACAAAGAGCTGTCAGACTTTTCTCCTGGCTTCTCATCCCCCACCGGCACCCCCAACACACACATGCGCAGGCGTGCACACTTCAGGTCAAATGCAGCAACAGTCTGAACTGCTAGGCTTGCTTTACCAAAAACCTCATTTGCATTTCAAGACGTTTTTGTTTAGAGTCAAAATCTGTGGTCTAGATGTTCTTAGGAACTTGTCATCACAGGAGGCTAGGCAATGCTGGGAAAGACACTACAAAGCACATTCTCAGCTATGCAGCGCAGAGCCTCCCCACAATACTGCCTGGCAGCCAGAGATGGCCCAGGCCAACAAGTTTCAGCTGGAACTTGGGGTAGCTAGGCAGAGTCCGCGGCATTTCCTGCAGCTGTAACAGAATACCTGAAATTGGTCATCTGCAGAAAAGAGAGGGTTGGCTCATAGCTTTGGAGACCAGGGAGGCAATAACCTCCATACAGATTTGGGGAGGGCTGCTTACAGTTTCAACTCTTGGCAGAAGGAAAAGAGGGAGAGTTGGGTAGGAAAGAGAGAAGGGGGCTGAACTTCCACATGGTTGATCTATCACACACAAAAAAATGCTGATGGGATGCGGTTGGGCTTTTTATTTTACTCTTTATACTCTTTTGGTGTTTGCCACCCAACTCCCAAATAAATACATGGAGTCTTGTTCTTTCTTGTGAGTGCTGGCCCTTATCTTGGCTTATTTCTAGCCAGGTTTTCTTAATGAATTATCCTGTCTACCTTTTACCTCTGGGCTTTTACCTTTCTCTATTCTCTATTCCTTTCTTTACCTCTTATTCCTTTGATAGCCATGAGGCTGGGTGACTAGCCCCTGATGTCCTCTCTCCTCCTTCCCCTGCTCTTCCCTGTAAATGGAGACTGCTCTTTCATTCCCGGCCGCCCAGACCCAAATAATCACACAGAAACTATATTAATTATAATACTGCTTAGCCGATAGCTTAGGCATATTCCTAGCTATCTCTTACATCCTAAATTAACCCATTCCTATTAACCTGTGTATCATCACGAGGCTGTAGCCTACCAGTAAGAATTCCGGTGTCTTTCTCCTTTGGCAGCTACATGGTGCCTCTCTGACTCCACCTTCTTTCTCCCACCTAGTTCTATTCTGTCCTGCTATAGGCCAAAAAAGCTTCTTTATTAACCAATTGTAATAAAACATATCCACAGCATACAAAGGGGAATCCCACATCACCTCTTTTCTCCTCTATTTATTATCTCTGCCTGACAGCCCTTCCTATCTCTTTCCTGCCTCGCTATTGGCCATCCAGCTCTTTATTAGACCAATCAGATGTTTGAGACAGGCAAAGTAACACAGCTTTACAGAGTTAAATGCAACATAAAAAGAATGTAACACATCTTTGCATCATTAAACAAATATTCCACAGTATAAACACATGTAACACATCTTTAATAATCCACAAGAATGAAATCTCAGGGGCTGCCCCTCTGTGACCTCACATGTCCCTAAAGTTCCCACTACAGCTCCTAATGGTCCCCTCACTACTCACAATACATCAGGGGTTAAACACATATAAGTTTCATTTGTTTGTTTTTTCTTGTGGTTTTATTCTTGCTTGTTTGTTCAGTTTTTGCAGTACTGGGCATTGGGCCTGGGGCCTCCTAAATTCTCAGCATGGCTTTCATGAGTTAGAACCACAGTTGAACCTAACTTGGAGCCTTGTCTTCTTGAATGTGACACACTGTGCCAGAGAGGTGGCTCAGAGATTGGGAGCATTGGCTCCTCTTACAGAGGACCTGGGCTTGATTTACAGCACCTACATTCAGCTCACAACTGTCCACACTCCAATCTCAAGGGGTCTGACACTCTTTCCTGCCCTTCAGTACACACTGCACACATGTGGTACACAGATGCACATCCAGGTTAAATATCCATACACATAAAACAAATTTAAAGAGAAAAGAATCTGCCACATTGGAACATGGGGGTCAGCCTGCTATTTTGAACTCCTGTGGCTCACCCTGGACATTTGACACTCTCTCTAAGGAAGACCCTTCACCTTCACTCATTCGTACCCCATCTCATGCACACTAAAATCGAAGACTCGCCGCTGCCTACAGGAGCACCACTTAACTGAAGCTGCTGTGGAATATTGCCTAAATACAAATCCCTAGTGTCCACCTGCAACTTCACCAAACTGGATCAAAGGGAGTTGTTTGGTTTTTTTTTTTAAAAAGATTTATTTTCTTTTTAATTGGTGATGGTGGTGGTAGTGGTATGTGCACATACATGCAGGAGCCCAGGAAAACCAGAGTCTTTGGAGCCCCTGGAGTAGGGGTTATAGGAGTTATGAACTGCCTAACAAGGGTGCTAGGACCAAACATGGATGCCCTATAAAGGCAGTGTGTGCTTTTAAGTGTTTGGCTTCTCTCCAGTCCCTGAAGAATTTTGAGGGAGTTCTGATGTGCTTTTCTGCTTCTGAACCTCAGGATCTGCGGTTCTCAGATTTTTAAATCTCACAGGAAACAATTGGAAGATGCCACCACCCCCCAGGTTGTCTTCCTCCTGGGGTTATCTGGAGCGAGGCCAGGTACCAGCAATTTGGCTCCCCCATGTAGTTCTGAGAACTCACTGTTGAAAAACATAGCTTCAGGCTCTGCCACTTACATCAACCCCAAACCACATCTCCGTGCAGTCCTTTCTGTGTTCAGTCGTCCGCCTAGTGGACTTCAAGGATGTTACCTGGGAGCCTGGGTCCAAAGAGCCAGACAGTTTTTTTTAAGTAGACCTTTACCTGAAGTTGGGGGAGGGGCAGAATGAGTCTGCCTTGGATTTAACTTTCAATTCAGTATCTTTTACCCCATTTCCTTCTTGCTGAGTGACCTTGAGTTTATACCACTGGGCAGATATGCTTGTTTCATCCCCATTTATAAGCCATCTCTGCTAAAATCAGAGGGTCATGTTCTGCTTGGTACTCTTCTCCTGCAATGGTGCATAGCATGGTTATATGTGTGTGTGTTACACAAATGCCTTACAAATAGAGCACTGGAGACTGGAGGGGAGCCAGAGGCAGATACTAATGAAACATTTGATTAAGATCAAGCCCTGCCCACTAATTTGAAGGGCATGTTAACAGAGAGTCAGAGAAAGGGGTCTGAGTGCCAGGTCTCCGAGAACACATTGAGGACAGCCTCAGCGTGTGTGGTAGGGCAGGAGTGGGCCTTCAAGGGAAAGAAGCTGGATAAATGCTAAGGAGTTCACAAGTCTACAGAAACAGCGCTGCTCTCAAAGCCAGCATCCCTTGGCTTCCCTGGGGACCATCTCCAGCTCTACATGGAAAACCAATAGAGAAAGGAATTAGAAAAATGGCTGTAATGAACTGGTTCACAAGGTCTTCTAAATAAGACAGCGTTGCCTGTATATGGCAGCTGATGGTAATCCTGCCTCCAGCCAGGAGGACATGCCCAAAGCTGGGCTCTTAACTGATCTTCCTGCATCCACAATGCTCAGCGTGTGAGCAGCTGACAAGGATAAAAGCAGAAGTACTTTCACCCAGAACGTGTTTGGACTCTGTTGAGAACAGGGAGGCCTTAGGAGTATCATGGGGGAGAAAAGGTATTGAGGCCAGAGAGCTCTGATATCTGAAAAGAAGAATGTTTTAGGACAGGAAAGGTGACAGTAATATCAAATCCAGGGCATATCAGACTCCTTCACTAAGGACTAAGGAGAGGGCTATAACTAAACTGTTTGCCATTCAAGCGTGAGGACCTAGTTTGGATCCCAGAACTCACATGGAAAAAAATTCCTGTAATTCTAGTGCTAAGAGGCAGACACAGTAGGATCTTTAGGGCTCATGGATCAGTCAGTCTAGCCAGACAGTGAACATCAGATTTACTGAGACGCTGTCTCAAAAGATAAAGTGGACAGTGATAAAGGCACCCAACATAGATCCCCGAGTTGCATAGGTACATAAATCAGTGTGTACACATACACAAACATGCACACAGAAAGAAGGAGTGGTTCAGTGTATACACACACAGAGAAAGAAGGAGTGGCTCAGTGTACACATACACACACACACACACACACACAGAGAGAGAGAGAGAGAGAGAGAGAGAGAGAGAGAGAGAGAGAGAGAGAAGGAGTGGGGGGTCCTCTTCCATTCACCATGGAACACCAAGGACATTTTTAGTGTATCAAGATGACATTGGTAATGGTGACTAATGACATGGTCATGACTTTCTGGGTTTTTACTGTTGATATAAGTCACATGTATTTTATGTGTGTATTTCATTCATCCTTGAAACAACTGTGGTGGGATAGAGAGATAGCTTAGTGGTTAAGAGCACTGGCTGATCTTGCAGAAGACCTGGGTTCAGTTCCCAGCACCCATACAGCTGCTCCCAACCACCTTAGCTTATCCAGTTCCAGGGGATCTGATGCCCACTCCTGACTTCCACAGGCACAGCACACATGTGGTACATGGACTTACATACAGGCAAACACATGTAAAGTAAAAATAAATCATTTAAAAAAGAAAAAACCTCCGTTACATCACCTCCGGTTTATCAGTGGAGAAACTGAGGCCCAGAGGGGCTAAGTGGCTTGGTAAAGACCACACTAAGGATTGAAACTCAGAAGAGCCCATTACTAAGACTCACAGATTTTACTGTCGTTCCACCAATGGATGAACGGTATATGCCATTTTAGTTCTGTTGTGTCTTTGGGAGGAAAAAGAATGAAAAGAAAAAATAATTAGGATGGTTTTGAGAGAAAACTTTGGGTTGTTTAAATCTGAGAGGAAATGCAGGAAAGAACTCCAATGCAAGAGTGGTGGGTAGAATCTTAAGACCCTGTCTTCTTGGTGAAGAGACATATTACTCAAGCCTCTCTCTAGGAAGTAAGGTAAATCCCTCTGCATACTCAGAGCAACCTGCAGAATGTCTTTTTCCCCATGGGGCCACTCAAAACTTCACAACAGACCCCCAAGACAGAGTTTCCGCATGAGAGATTCACTGAGACCAGCACTGGTTGGATTCTCCTCTCCACACGTGAGTGGCATGTTACCTTCATCAGATGTCATTAAAAAACAAGCAGGTGCCTTTCGCAAGGATGTTTAATATCATTCATCAAAGACTGTTGATTCCCCCCCCCCCCAATACACATGACACTTTTAAGACAGGGTCTCACTGTGTAGCCCTGTCTGGCCTGGAACTCCCAGGCCTGCCTCAGCTTCTCAAACCTGGGATTGAAGATGTATTCCACCACACCCAATTCCACCTCTATTTCTTTGACAAAATCTTTAACTAAATCTGAAGCTCCAGTCTTCCATGCTGGCTCATCAGAGAACTTTGGGAATTCTCCTGACTCTACCTCCCCAGAGGTAGGTGATGGGTTTACCACCACACCCACTTTCCCTAGGTCCTGAGGATCTGAACCCAGGTCTTTATGCTTGCACACAGTCATTGACTAAGAAACCTCCCAAGGGTCTCACCCTCTTCTTTTGGCACTACTGTTTGAAGTCAGAGGCTATCTGTGCATCGGCCAAATCCATTCCCTCAAGCATCAGGAAAACCTCACCTTTAGCTCACATCCTCTTCCTGCCATCATTCTCCGCTTCATAACAGTTCTTGTCAAGCACTCAGCAAAGGCTGATATATCTCTCAGGTAAAACACACTTTGATTTCAGCATTTCCAGCCACCGGACCAATCCACACATCCCCTCTAATACACTGCCACATGAACATGCTCCTATAGGGCAAGCAGACCTTGTCCAATACATAGTATAAAACACAGTAATGCCCAGTGAGACAACTGTCCCCTCAAAGGGATGACCTTTTTCTGTTTGAAGAAGCCACCACTTTCCATTTAGTACCATGCTGGAATATAGACTTCATGTTGCCATAAATTCTGATTTTTTTTTCCAAATGAAGTTTGAAATCTGGCTTTTTAAATAAAGTCTCAATATGTTTAAATGTTTGCTACCAATTTTCATTTTCTTCAAAACACTGAATAGACCAATAATCTAAATACATTTAAAAAAATGAAAATCAGGGGCTAGGGAGTTGGTTCAGTGGGTGAGAAAGCCTGCTGTACAGGCATGAGGAACTGAGTTTGAATCTCCAGCATCCATGTAAAAGCTGGGCCTAGCTATACACACCTGTAACCACATCACTGGTAGGGAGGGTGGAGACAGAAGGATCATTGGCGCATTGGAACCCCAACCTAAGTCCAGGTTCAGTGAGAAACGGGGCATAAGGCAGAGAGTTATAGAGAAGGGCTCCTGATGTCCTCTCATGACTTCTGCACATGTGTGGGCACACCACACATACAATGCATGTGGGCCATGGAACTGGCCTGCGGGCCTGCAGTTCCCCAGCTCGGCCCCATGTTTTCATCCCGAATTTAACCTCCCTTTAAGCCTTCCAACTCCCCTATGATTTTATTATTTCCTCCCCATTCTCTCATGCTCTTGACTTGGTGCTTGGAAATTGGAACCAGGAGATGGATGGGCAGAGCACAGTGTTTTTCCCACACACTGAACTCTGAGATTCATTACTGATTCAGATTATAATTGTGAGCTGAGAGGATTTTCTTTCTCTCCATCTTCTTTCTTTAGCTCACTTCTGTTCTAAATCAACACACAAAGAGTAATGTCCCAAGGTCTCCCACCAGATGACAGAACCACCCAGAGGAAATCATACATTGTCTGTGAGCTAAAGAGCCCCAAGCATGAGTCTAACCAGAAAATTAAGAGGCAATGGGACAACAATGACCTGAAAGGAACTGGGGCCCGAGTTGTCTCCCTGTTTAACATGAGCATTGCTGTAACGATTTCTTCCTTGACACTTTTTGGTTTTGAGATTTATTTTATGTATATGAGTATTTGTTTACATGTATGTCTGGGCACCATGTGCCCACTGATCAAATCTCTAAATATTATCTGCTAACTCCCATAACTTTTGTAGCACTATCGCACCAGTGGACACTTCTCACCTATTGGGTCAATAGTGTAGTGTGTAGGGTTTGCCACCAGGTAATAAATACCATCAATGACTTTTCTCTCCCAGTGGCTTGAACAGCACCTTCCAGCACTATGGAAAGCTAGCCATCAAGGAGGCCAGAAAAGGACATTGGATTTCTTGAAACTGAAGTTACAGACAGTTAATACCCATCATGTGAGTTCTGGAATGGAACCTAGGTCCTCTGGAAGAATAACAAATGCACTTGACTGCTGAACCATTTCTCCAGCTTTCCCAGTTTCTGTTACTTCTAGTGTGTGTGTGTGTGTGTGTGTGTGTGTGTGTGTGTGGTACCTATTATTACATGGTATGAACCCTGGGGCTAGTACATTGCAGGCTCATTACAAGGGCATCTTCATGTGCAACCAGCTAGACTTGGGAACCTACAAATCAGTCAGATGCCAGTGTAAACCTGCAGTAGCTCCTCTGCTTAGAAGAGGCTACTGGAACGCCCTTCTTTTTTTTTTTCGAGACAGGGTCTCTCTGTGGCTTTGGAGCCTGTCCTGGAACTAGCTCTGTAGACCAGGCAGGTCTCGAACTCACAGAGATCTGCCTGCCTCTGCCTCCCGAGTGCTGGGATTAAAGGCGTGCACCACCATCGCCCGGCTTAGGAACTCCCTTCTTTTAGGTGAAGATGTTTTGCTACCTAACATAGCACATCCTTGAGGAAGAGTCTCTCCTCCCAGCCTCACTTTGACCTTGAATTGAGTAGATTGCAAACTTCCCTAAGGTCTTTATTACAGACATTTTACCAGGAAAGAGTTGGGAATGTTTAGTATAGAACTGAAAGATGAAGGCCCTGGGTGTGTTGGGCTAACTAATAACTTTACGTTGCCCAGAGCCTTTGTGGTTGGATTCCTTTTGCTGTGATCAAATATGCACACAAACAACATAAGGAGAGGTTTGTTGTCGACCACAATTTCAGAAACATCAGCCCTTGAGCATTTAACTCCAGTGTTCTGGGCCTATAGAAATGCAGATCATTACATGGGAAGAGGGGGCACACAGGACAGGAAAGCTGGTTACCCCATGGAAGCCTGGGGGAGGGAAGAGCCTGAAATAATTTTATACTCTTGAAGGGCACAGGTCCAGACATCTACTTCCTTAAAGTTTTCACCACCTCCCAATCACCTACTAAATTAAAAATCCATCTTAAATGAAATGTCATGCCAAGCATGGAATACCTTCCTACATGTTATTGGTCATGAAAGTCCCAGATATCCCTCAAACAACAGAGTTTATTGCTGTTGTGCATGACTGCCCTCTAGAACTAGATGACAAGACCCTATTGTTGAAGACACAACACACTTTGGTTGCAGGATATAGAGAAATCAAGGTAGAATTAACCTCAAAACTTCCTTTCTGATGGATGGCTTCCCTAGTGTTGAAAGTTTAGGTCACTGGGAGAGAAAAACCATCAATGATATTACCCAGTGGCAAACTATGCTAAATACTGACTTGACAGGCAAGGTGAACCTCACTGGCACAATAGTGCTGCAAAGGTTATGGGGTAAGCTTTTGGATTTGATTTGAGGCCTACTCCAGAGGAAGGAATTCGTGCCTACTACTTAAACCTGGTCAAAAGTGAGTACATATTGTATTTGTCTTTCTGGATCTGGGTTACCTTACTCGATGTGATGTTTTCTAGCTCCATCCATTTGCCTGCAAATTTCAAGATGTTATTATTTTTTTCTGCTATATAGTACTCCATTGTGTAAATGTACCACATTTTCCTTATCCATTCTTCAGTCAAGGGGCATTTAGGATGTTTTCAGGTTCTGTCTATGGCAAATAATCCTTCTATGAACATAGTTGAGCACATGTTTTTGTAGTATGATTGAGCATCCTTTGGGTATATACTCAAGAGTGGTATTGCTGGGTCTTGAAGTAGGTTATTTCCTAATTCTCTGAGAAATCACCATACTGAAACCCAAAGTGACTGTACCAGTTTACACTCCCACCAGCAATGCAGGAGTGTTTTTACTCCACATCCTCTCCAGCATAAGTTGTCATCAGTGTTTTTGATCTTGGCCATTCTGAGATGGAATCTCAGAGTTGCTTTGATTTGTATTTCTCTGATGGCTAAGAACTTACATAACTTTCAGAGTTTTCGTTTGCTGGCATTTGAATGGGCAAGCCTTGTGGAGGGCAATATGGCTCAACTCAAAGATTTCTGTGAGCCTAGGCAATGAAAATGTCTTACAATAAAGTGTGTCTTTCCAAAGACCGGAAAACAAAAGACAGTTCATATTTGTCTTCTGCTATGTGGGTACAAGGGATCAAACACAGGTTATCAGGCTTGGTGGCAATCACCTTTACATATGAAGCCATCTTACCAGCAAGGTTCATGTGTGATTGAAAAGAACTACGAGGGCTGCTACAGAGAAAAGTACTCTGTGCCATCGTCAACCCTTGGGTTTGGTTTGGTTGACTTGATAGAACAGAGTTTCAGCTACATCTTCAGTTTCACTAAAGTGGCAGAAGACAAGCTTGGCTTCAGACTTCAGCTCTGGACCCCAAAGCCTTAACCATCCAGATTTGAAGAAAGACCCCTCCATTGGTTACAGTAATAGACGCAGAATTCCATTCTAAAAGGTCCTTCTTTGTTCACTAACAGAAAAAAAGGAAAAGAAGCTCAGGGTACAATTCAGTTATAAATGTGTGCTTATCATGCCCAAAATTCTTGGTTCAATCCCAGCACCAAAAGAAGAGATGCTGGGCATGGTGGTGCACACCTTTAATCCTAGCACTCAGGAGGCAGAGGCAAGTGGATCTCTATGAGTCCAATGCTTCCCTGATCTACATAGTAAGTTCCATGCCAGCCAGAGTTACACAGTGAGACCATGTCTGAAGAATAAGAAAAGGAAGGGGCAGGGAGGGAGGAGAAGGAGCAGGAGCAGAAGAAGATAGAAGAGAAGCAGGCTTTCCATATTTAATACAAAAACAGTAAGATACAAATGATATTTGCTGCCCTGGATCCTGGTATTCCACGGAGTGTTTGGAAAAGCTCTTGGGCAATTCTGTGTTCCCTTCTCACTCAACCAGGCTTTGTAGCTGAACTTCTTATCCTCCATTTGATGATGGATACCCTGTGGTTTGACCTCTTGGTTCACTGATTCAGGTAGGTAAGAACTTTATTTTCTGTTCTTTTGGTTCCAGGTTGAAAGGAAACATTAATTTCAGCCTTTCTCTAGCAGCTGCTGCCTGCCCCTCTGTCAAGAATGAATGGAATCAGGGTTTCTGTAGGGCCATCCCGGCTTGGGTTAGGAAGCTATGGTATGTCCTGACTCTGGATCCTCTTCAGTGCCTAGAAGGGAAAATCCAGTTAGCCCCACATTTGGTAATGTGCCAGTGGCTTGGCCAGGAAGAGTGGGGCACCTTGATTGACAGTCTAGCGCAAGGGTGAGCTAATTCCCTGGAATGCAAGGAACAGCAATGAGGTAATTTCCTGGAAAGGAAATGGGGTGCTATTAGCATGAATGGGGAACTGCAAAGTCAACAACTGTTCACCCCAGCTCCTCCCCGAATCCATTTATGTGATTTTTAACCCAAGACTTCTGGAGACAGATGCCTTTATTCAAAGGACTGACGGCCATAGGAAAGCAAAGAAACATCCCTTCAGATCATAGAAAGAAATTGCCATTCCTTAAAATGCGCAGACTAGACCCTTAGACTCCCCTGGTTGTACTGTCTCAGAAATGAGAAAAAGGAAGCAGAAAAGAAATTTACCGAACCTGCACAAAGGAAGTCTGTCTTAAATTCAGTCTCCTGCCTGAGGGCATCTCTCCACCATCCTCCTGGGGTATTGGGGAGGGGGCCTTGCTACCTCTGAGGTTACTTCTTGAAGTGCACAGCCTCCAGGTTTGGAATGTGGGGTGGCAGGAAGGGTCTTTAGACTAACACTTCTTGCTAGAGCAGGGGCATAAGTGAAGGGTCCAAGCAGTGATGGAGGAGGGGAAAAAACACCAGGAAGGGGATTTATTTCAAAGGTGAAACTATTTTCCTGAAAATATGTCTGCGTGAAGTAGGTGTTGATATCTTGAACTGGAGCTGGGAAGGGATTTTATTTTTACAGGAAAAAGGAAATGCAAGGGTGTGGAGCAGCCAGCAGCAGAGGAAGTTCCCAGGTGACTTGTCATGGTGGGATTTATAGACCTGAGTCTCAGCAGGGCTGCAGTGGGCTGCGGAATGAGCGTGATTTGTTGGTGGTGGGACCTGGCACTTGGCAGCAGTCCACGCTGACTTAGCCGAGAGCATGCGTGCTGCCAGGACCCGGAGTGCACTGGCCTATCCGGGCCGTTAAAACGAGAAGAGCAAAAGCAAATGTGTTCATCCTAAAGGGAAAATGGAAGCAGAACTCTGAAGGGAATGAGGATGGTCATCGTGTGGTGGTGAAATGGTTCAACAGATAAAGAAGACACCTGCTGCCCAAACTCACAACCTGAGTTTGATCCCTGAAGCCTACATAATGGGAGGAGAAAGAACCAGCTGCCAAAAGTTCTCCTCTGACCTCTGCACAAGTGTTGTGGCTTGTGTACAAACACACACACATGCACACACACACACATACATGCACACACACGCTAATTAATGTAATTGAATTTTTTTAATTAAAGAAAACAATTGTGAGGAAGGAGGCCAGAGCGTAAGAGGCTCTCTGCCCCTCTGTTACTGGGCTTGGCTATAATTGAAACCACAGACACTGAAAGGGGGTCTGTCAAAAGAGGAGGGTCCCTCTAGCTTATGTCCACCCCCCTGGGAAACAGATAAATGAACTTTAAAAGAGAGAAGCAGATTATTCATCTCCCATTGCTGTCTTTGAGCACCCCACCCCCACCGCCAGAGTAGCAGAGACCAGGAACAGCCCTGGTCTTCAGCGAGAGCCAATTAGGCGGTAAGGCATGACCGTCAACACAGCATCCTGCAGGCGAGGACCACAGCGGTGTTTACAGAGCGTGGCACCGATGCGGGAGCTAACAGCCCACATGCATGGTCCATCTGCACAAGCTGGAAAAAGTAACCGTTTCCACCCGAGCTAAACCGCGGTGCCTCTAAACATTCTACCCAGACCCCTTCCAGAAACCCCACACATCTGTATACACATTTCAAGATAAATATGCACATAGGCAGAGCCCCCGCAGAACCAGGGGAGGCCCCTCTGAAGATCTGTGGGTGGACCCTGCCCACCCCACACAGGCTTCCGTCGGGGAATTTTCAACAAGTAGAACTCCTCAGAGCCTCGTACCTGCCTTGTGGCTCCTCATGTCACACAAACACAATTTTGAGGTCTACAACCCAAGTTCTCTTCTTCCAAAGGCATGCACAAACTTCTGAACTCTGCTCGGAGGATGAGAAGGCCTCCCTTTGCTGCAAGCTTACTGGAAACCCTTCTATCCAAGGCTTGGCACTCACTCCTAACTTTACCAAGGTTTCCTTCTCCCCATGGCAGCAAAAGACAAACACTGCCTGCCTCCCCAACTTTATTTGTTTATTTATTTTTGAGGCAGGATTTCATGTATTGCAAGCTGGTCTCAAACTCACTGTATAGCCTAGAGTGCCCTGAAAGCTGAATCCTCCTGCCTCCACCTCCCGGGTGCTGAGATTTCGCAGTTAGGAGTGGAAGTCAGACTTTGTGCAAGGCAGATGAACACTCTACCAACTGAGCTATCCCCAGCCCAAGGTCTCCATAATACCCAAGCTGGCCTTGAACTCATATATATAGCCCAGGTTAGACTCTGTCCATCCTCTTCTGTCAGCTTGTTGAGGGCTGGGGTTATGGGCTTTAAGCAGCACCATGCTAGGCTGATTCTGATCTTCGTGAACTTATTCTTGTCCATTTTCCTCTTTAAATTTTTAAAAATTTATTGTGTGTGGGGTGTGTGTGTGTGTGTGTGTGTGAGAGAGAGAGAGAGAGAGAGAGAGAGAGAGAACTCATGTGTGTGGCACATGCTCACACTCACGTGACACACATGCTGAGGTCAGATAACAGGTTCTTAGTCCGCTTCAGTCTTTTAACTTGTGTTGAGTCAAGGTCTCTCTTGTTTCTGGCATTGTACTGCATACTCCAGACTGGCTGGCCCATGAGTTACCAATCTATCCTGTCTCCATCTCCCATCTTGTTGTGGGGATACTGGAATTAGAGGTACACACCCCTGCATCTGCATCATTATGTTGGCTTTCAGGTGCACACCTCTGCATCTGCATTATTAGGTAGGTTTCCAGGTACACACCACTGCTTCTGCACTATTAAGTAGGTTTCCAGGTACACACCACTGCATTGTTATGTAGGTTTCCAGGTGCACACCACTGCATTATTAGGTAGGTTTCCAGGTGCACACCACTGCATTGTTATGTAGGTTTCCAGGTACACACCACTGCTTCTGCACTATTAAGTAGGTTTCCAGGTGCACACCACTGCATTGTTATGTAGGTTTCCAGGTGCACACCACTGCATTATTAGGTAGGTTTCCAGGTGCACACCACTGCATTATTATGTAGGTTTCCAGGTGCACACCACTGCTTCTGCACAATTAGGTAGGTCTCCAGGTACATACCTCTGCGTCTGTATTATCAGGTAGGTTTCCAGGTGCACACCACTGCGTCTGTATTATCAGGTAGGTCATCTGTATTATTAGGTAGGTTTCCAGGTGCACACCACTGCGTCTGTATTATTAGGTAGGTTTCCAGGTGCACACCACTGCGTCTGTATTATTAGGTAGGTTTCCAGGTGCACACCACTGCGTCTGTATTATTAGGTAGGTTTCCAGGTGCACACCACTGCATTGTTATGTAGGCTTTCAGGTGCACACCACTGCATTATTAGGTAGGTTTCCAGGTGCACACCACTGCGTCTGTATTATTAGGTAGGTTTCCAGGTGCACACCACTGCATCTGTATTATTAGGTAGGTTTCCAGGTACACACCATTGCATTGTTATGTAGGTTTTCACGCTTGCACAGCAACCACTTTTACCCATAAAGCCATCTTTCCAGCTCTCTTCTTGTCCATGTTCAGCTCCAGTCTTGTAGCATTGACTTCCACAGATCACAGAGACAGAAAACACCAGCCTGAATCCCAGACCACTAGGAGCTAATAGTCTATCCTGCCTTGTTGCACACCGTGGCTCTAATATTGTAATCGAGGGCAGGGGAAGGGAAGGGATTGGACAGTCGAGACGATTCAGTACACAGATACCATACTTTGGCCAGCAGAAAGTATGCCCAAAGATTGCCAGTAGTCAGAAAATGGCCGGTCATCATAAAGCTGAGATGCAGCCCACTGTCTGACTGTATTTCCACTTAGGTCTTACGGGAGCAATTGCTGCAGTCACAAGATTCAAAATTATGGTGATGGGTGGGCTAGCAGCTATACCAACAGCTGGCCTCGGCCCTAAAGTATCAGCCCTTCTGGTGTGAAAGTTTGCAAGAGTCCCTCCCCATGATAGCCACCTACCTTTCTCTGTCTGTCAAGGTATAGCTCACCCATCACCTCCTCTTAAGCTCCACCCCCGCCCCAACAAACCCCATAACTTTCCTCCAGTACCAAGTGCAATGGTTTCCAAGAGTTTTAGCTTATATTATCCCTAAAAGTGATTTGAAAATTCATGTACATTCTTGTATGATTTTGAGATAGGTGGCATTTATTTAAAAAAAATTTATTTTAGGTTTAAATGGTTGTGGGGCTATCATTAATACTGAAAACACTCACATTTTAAAATAAAGCTACTAATCATTCATTTAAAAATTTCTAGCAGAATTAAATTATCACATTAATTCAATTTATATTATTATTAAAATATTTTTAATAATACATGTATATGTACATGTTTGTGTGTGTTGGCTGTCTGTCTGTCTCTCTCTCTCTGTATGGAGGGCAGCAGGCAACTTTAGGTATCATCCTCAAAAACACCATACATGTGGCTGGAAAGATGGTTCAGCAGTTAAGAATTATTGCTGCTCTTGAAGAAGACCCAAGTTCAGTTCTCAGCACCCACATGACACACACAAACCTTTTGCAACTCCAGCTCCTGGGGATTGAATTCTCTCTTCTGGCTTCTGCAAGCACTGAACACATATGGTGTGCAGGCAAAACATTCATATACATAAAATAATAACCAATGAGTCTTTACAAAAGAAAAAATAAAAATAAACATCATCAACCCCCTTTGAGGTTGTCTCTCATTGGGCTGGGTTCACTGATAAGACTGA